>NC_056725.1:261045127-261205127 GCF_019279795.1 Protopterus annectens
TTTTGTATCATTTTGGACTAATTCTGAGCATATCTGGGAGTTTCCACCCAGGTACCTAACATAGCTGAAAAAGGCCTTATGATTGTCCTTTGAATCTATGGCAATTTTTCTCTCAAAATTGGCCTTAGTTGATTTTATGAGTGCTCGTATTTTTTTACTAATAATGATCAGGGGTGACTTCCCTTTTATGGATTTTGTTCTATCATATAATAGCTTTCTCCTCTTATTGTAAAGTTTGTTAATGGCTGGGGTCCACCAGACTGGATGTTTGCCCTTTGTGGAAAGAGTCTTGGTTTTATTTGGGATTGCCTGATCCATGCAGTCCTGGAGGTGTTCATAGAAGGCATTTGTAAGGGCTTCCAGCTTGGGTTGTGGTTTCCACTGGCTCAGGGCCTTGAAGGATACCACACCAGTCTTGAGTAGTGTGAAGTTTGCTTTAGAGAAGTTCTTCACTGTGGTCTTTTTTGTTTGGGGTGGGGGCGGGATGTGGATTTCCAGTGAGATTAGTTTATGATCAGATCTCACCAATGAGGGATATACTTCGGTGTGGAGCATTTTGTCCCCATGTTTGTGATAATGAGATCTAGTATATTTTCTCCTCTCGTGGGAACAGTGACTAGCTGTTCCATGGCATTTGAATTTATGAACTCCAGGAACCGTTGGGCTAGAAAGTTAGGGCTTGAGTAATGTTCCCAGTCTATATTCGGGTAGTTGAAGTCACCCAATATGATGGTGTTTGGAGATACATTTATACCCTCCAGTGTCTTCAGGAAGGCTGTGTGGGGTTTCTGAGTTTAAGAGGGTGGCCTGTAGCATGCTACAATTTGTAGAGCAGTTTTGCCTATGGTTAGTTGCCCCTGGATGGTTTCCGAAGCTTCTTGCGTTGCCACCAAACTGGAGGTGTGGGTATCCTTTATGAATATGGATACACCACCTCCTTTTGTGGTGTGGTCTGGGTTTTGGGGCCGGAACACATGATATGAGGTAAAACCTAATAGTGCTGGGGTGCTCTCAGGAGCCTTGAACCAGGTTTCAGTTACAGCACAGACATCAATGTTCTACATACTGAGAAGGGCCTCGAGTGCGTGCATTTTGAGATTTAGGCTTCTGGCATTGAGCAGCATTACCCTCAGTTTCTTCCCATTTTTGTTTTCTAGGGTGGTAGGTTTAGAATTTGAGCCTTGCCTAAAAAAGGCACTATGGGGGTGGGTGGGTGGGTGTAAATAGGGACATTTTTTAATGCTGCTCTTACAAACTTAGAATGTTGCTAGAATAACAGGATTTGTGTTAAACATGCATTTTCTGAAGGATATGAAATCATTATTTAGTGACTTCAGCCCTCTTTGATTTTCAAGAAAGCCATACATTCTACAAGTAATAGACTAAAAGTATGAGACAAAAATCTGGACATTCTGCAGAAATGTGGACAATTGTGAAGTATGATTCTATTGATCCATTGGTAGGAAGTAAAGAATTTGTATGAATGAGCATTTCTATGAGATTGTTCATGAATGAAATCCTGCATTGTGAGTTAGATGGCCAGCAACAATATTTAGATGCCTATAGTGAGGGAATGGCCTTGGGGCAAGGATTTGGTTAGTGCCTTTTGCCTGGCACTGTGTAGTGCTTGTCATTTGGAATGCTGTTGTATGCCATGTGAACTGCACGTAGTATATAGCAGCATGTGTGTTATTGGAGTATTTGTTGCAGTGCATGTTTGTGCGTGTGTGTGTGTGTGTGTGTGTGTGTGTGTGTGTGTGTGTGTGTGTGTGTGTGTGTGTGTGTGTGTGTGCATGTGTGTCTGTGTGTGTCTGTGTGTATGCATTTGTTTATACTATACTGATTTTTGCAGAGATGCCTGCATCATATATTCAGTATGGAGTTAATTTAATTCAGTTTTCCATGCATATGCTTTTTCAAACAAATTATGCTGCGTGTATGTTTTGTCTATAATCCTACTTTTTTGTTTTGTTTTGATACACTATGGGCCGAATTCACAAAGGTGTGAACGGAGTCTAAGAGTAGAACAAGACTCCAGACAGCCAACATGTCTGCCGAGCAATCCAGGAACAGCCGGCAGGGGCATGCATGAGAGCTCTTAAAACGACTTTTGCACGGACAGTGTTAGGATATGCAAATTACCTCATCTGCTACTGAAAGCTATGCAAATGAGGTAAATTTGCGATCAAGGAAACACTAACCTGTACAAGTAAGAGTAGTGTTATTTGCAGAAATGTACTGAGTTGGTAACTGAGTACCATTCTGCAAATAGCAAAACGGAGCTATGACAGCTCCAAATAAAGGATACATCCAGTTGAGGAAGCATGCCAATGGACAAATATAAGGCCAATGGCATTATTATGTATTGCAAAATAATAAAAAAATAATTTTATTTCCCCCGATCTTCGATGTTTAAGCATAGAGCAGCGCCGCCGAAACGTGTGGCGCTCTAAAAACCAGAAAAAAAAAGCCTAAAAATAGGCATTTTGTTAAATATATTCATCTGCCATGCAGGTGAATGGCAGGCTAAAGACAACATGGCTACTGAGTAGAGGTTGCTAAGGGGGAACACTTAGTCTGAGAGATGTAACCAAGCATTAGAAGACAATCCTATGCAAATGAGTATATGGATAGTGAATCCCAATTTTCCCTGCCATGTGAACCATGTCCCTAGAGTGTAAGAGTAGGATTAGGGGAGTAACAGAGTAGAAGATAGGTGACATCATGAGGGTGGGTATGTTACAAAGACTGTAAGCTTATTGGAGCAGAGTGGCATGTGTTTGCTGTGAGTAACTCAGGACTGGAAGAGGCGTGTCTACAGTTGTCTGAACTGAAACCCAGAAGCTGAAGTTGTAGTTTCTTGAAAATATGCTTACACTGTGTGCGCACGTGTAAGCACCTGTAAACCTGTCTAAGCCTGTGTGCACATGTGTGCGCCCGTGTAAGCCTGTGTAAGGCTGTCTAAGCCTGTGTGCACACATGTGCACCTGCCTAAGCCTGTGTAAGGCTGTGTAAGTCTGTGAAAGGCTATGTGCGCATGTGTGCATGTGTTTGCACTTGTTTGCATGTCACTGCCCCCTCAGGACTGGAAAAAGCGTGTCTACAGTTGTCTTAACTGAAACCCAGAAACCAAAGGGGTACGCCGTGGGTATCACTAAAGTTTCTTGCAAAGATGCTTACACTGTGTGCGTGCCTGTAAATCCGTCGAAGACTGTGTGCGCATGTGTGCACCCGTGTAAGCCTGTGTAAGTCTGGCTAAGCCTGTGTGCACGGATGTGCACCCGCCTAAGCCTGTGTAAGCCTGTGTGTGTGCGTGTGTTTGCGCTTGTTTGCGGAGCTCTGCCCCCTGTGGAAACAGAAAGAGCAAAGGAAGGAAAAGAAGTAGTAGGAAGTTACACAAAACGGCACATCAACTAGATAAGCAACAAAAAAGACAAATCCGAACTAAGGCACAGAAAACAGGATATAGTCCAAATGTATTTAATCCAAATAGAGCTGGTAAACCACGA
Organism: Protopterus annectens; assembly: GCF_019279795.1. NCBI lineage: Eukaryota > Metazoa > Chordata > Ceratodontiformes > Protopteridae > Protopterus > Protopterus annectens. Next base: position 261,048,637 of record NC_056725.1, read on the forward strand.
ACACAGTAACACAGTAGATTTAAGCGCTTTTCGTCTGATTAATAACAAACTTCTTCAGAACTAAACTTAATCAGGCAAGGAATACTTAATTTAAATCAAAAAGTGCGGGAACATACAATTTAAAATTTAAAGCTATATACATTAAAAATTAATAAATAAGAATTAATTTTTATGTAAGTAAGTACAATCAAGTTACTGATATGTAATAAATGTATAAAAAACAGTCTTTAAAGGGAAAAAATACTTGTGTTTTATCTCCTAAGACTGTTCATTTTTAAAATACATGCTATAGAACAGAATTCATTTATGCCGGGATAATTACTGGGATTCAATCTTATCTGCCACAAGAGTTCAAGCTCTTCCAATTTAAATGAGGCTGGTCCACCTCTAACATCCTGGACATACTGATCGATGACTAAAAATTTAAATCTATGGCCAACAAATAAATTGGCGTGCTTAGCTAAAGCATTGTCCAACTTTGTGTGAGTTATAGCATACTGATGTTCGTAAATTCTGTCACGCAGTCTCCGCTCAGTCTTCCCGACATAAAATGCGTGACAGTCAGTACATTTAGCTAGATAGACTACAGATCTAGTGTTACAGTTGTACTTTCCTTTTAACTTAAAACAGTTACCATTAATAGTAAATTGGTTAGTACAATCTATATGTTTGCACTGGTTACAATTCTCACATTTAAACATCCCAGTACGCAAGGGTATAAACTTTTTACCCTTTTCAGTAATGTTCTTAATATTTCTACCTTTTCTAAATGTCACATGTGGTCTATTACCCAACAATTCCAAAATAGAGGAATTGTTTTTTAACAAGTCCCAATTTTTGGACAAAATATCTACAATAAACTTAGATTGGGCACTGTATGCTGTAGTAAAAGATCGCTGAAAAAAACTAACTTGTAATGCACCAGAAGCCTCAATAGATGATCTGTCTACGTGTAACGTGGAAGTGTCGGAGGCGTCGCATTAGGACGTGAATGTAACAAGGGAGAAAATAATTTAATTGCTCTCTTATTTTTTACTTCATTTATCAAGTCGTCAATTAGACATTCAGGGTACCCTCTATGGAGGAACATGTGTTTCAAAGTTCTAGTTTCGTTATAAAAATCCTCGTCTAGGGTTCATATACGGGATGCCCTCACGAGTTGGCCCTTTACAACAGATCTTTTCTGATGGAATGGGTGGCAACTCGAATAATGTAATAGAGAATTTGAGTGTGTAGGTTTTCTGTAAACTTGACCTGTGAAACAACAAAGGTCTAAGTTTTTAACCAACCAAATGTCCAAATAAGCAATAGATTGGTCACTAAAAGAGTGAGTGAATTTTAAAAAATCAGTAGTGGAATTGAAGCTATTAACCATAATGTTAGCTAAATGTTCATTTCCTTTAAACAAAATAAAAATGTCGCCTAAAAACGAGTGTAATAAATAATATCTTCGAAAAAGAAGAAGGAAAAACAAAATCAGTTTCCCATTGGGCCATAACAAGGTTCGCCACACTGGCTCCACATGGCGAACCCATGGCTAAACCAACCTTTTGTAAGTAAAATTTGTCATTAAACATAAAATAATTGTTAGTTAAAATTAAATCCAGTAATTCTACTACTAATGTGATAGTTGTAGTTAAAGCTTCATGTTTTTTCATGATCTGGGCCACCCATTCCAATGCTGTGTCATGAGGGATACACGTATAAAGATCTTTAACATCTATTGTTAAAAAATTGTACTCGCTGTTAAAGGTCAATTCATTAATCCTAGGCAAGAAAGACCAAGAGTCTTTACAAATATGAGACTCAAGGACCACGTACCTCTGTAGAATGTTGTCTACCACTTTAGAAAAAGCATAAGTTGGTGAACCCCTCCCATCTATTAAAGGACGCATTGGTGGATTTCTAATGTCTTTATGGATTTTTGGTATTCCAAACAATGTTGGAAACCTAGGAAACATTGTACAAGTAAAATCCAAAAGTGCCTGATCAATGCGTCCTTCGATGAATAAATCGTGTAAACAAGACTTTATGAGATTATATGCTTTGTTAGTTTCAGATCTAGAACAAAGTGAGTATATCTCACTGTCCAGGAGAGTTGACATACTTGCTATGTAGTCAGTTTTGTCAAAAACTACAAGACCACCCCCCTTGTCCGGTTTACAAACCCTAATGTCTTGAGTTTGTATATACTCAAGAAAATCCCATTCAACACTCGAAAAGTGACCTCTCATAGCCTTCCTTGTATTAACTAAATTTCTCAAATCCAATTCACAAACTTGTTCAAAGACAAGTAACAATGGATGAAGGGGTGGATTAAATGTACTGGCTATGGAAAATGGCCTTGTTTCTAAGGATGCGTTGTTCCCCATAAAGTATACTCCTAAATTGAGCTTTCTAATATACATCTTAAGGTCTATAATAGTTCTTGAAATGTCCATGTTGTACCAGGGAACGTACGTATATCCTTTCGAAAGAAAGTCCACTAGGTCTATTGATAATGGACTGTCCGAAAAATTGTAGACCTTAAAGTCACTGTCTCTGTTGGATATGATGTCAGGGCCTTCTTTAGGTGGAACCGTGACGTTTATCGCAGTGTTGTCAAAATTATGAACTGTATTCCAGTCCAAAATACTTTCACTAGTTAGAGAATCCTGCAACAATTGTTGTGTAGATGGAGAATAAGGAGAAAGAGAAGTTTCAAGGTCAGTTTGCAAAGTCACATGATCGTTAGTCACTGCAGCCTTCAATGGGCCAGAAGCGTCACTTGTTAAAGTTAAGCTCACCTTTGTGGTCTCTGGGCTTTCTGATGTTTCGGCCTTGCACCCATGGAATTGTAATTGCGAAAATCCCGCTGTGTAGAATTGTTGTTACCTGCTCGGTCTTGTTGGTTATGGCTGCCTTGACTTACAAATCTAGTGTTGTAATTATAATTCACCTTAGCTGAATTCATTAATCTTTCACTCCTTCGTGGACCCTCCTGACTAGTGTCGTTGTCAGGTTGTGATAAGTTACTTAAACAAGATGTATTCTCAGGTTGATGCCTGATTTGGCCAACTGGTTGTATCACAGCCTGATCAACATGTGTTTGGTCAAGACTAAAATTCAAGTCACTAGGTGCCATATTCATCAAAGAGTAACCCAATTGCCATATTTGTGCTGGTGGAGGTACAGGAAAAGCCTGACCTTTTTGATATGCTTGTTTATCACGATCTAATTTCTTTACCTTGTTGTTACTCAATTTTGAGAGATGTTGATTTATACTAACAAATGTTCTATTATAATCAAATTTGTATCTCTCAAACTGTAGGTCACTAGTAATCTTAGAATCAATGTCCTGAACCAAACTCAGTATTTTTCAGACATGATCGTGTAATGTTTGATCATTACTTCCATCAGTTCAAGACCATGTTTGTTAAAAATGTTAATTAATTCTACGTGAAAGTCTGAATCTTTTATTAGGCCAGTAGGGTATTGTACCTTCCGAAGACCTTTAGGTACTATTTTAAGTTGTAAACATTCCTTTAAATAGGAAACCTCCAAATGAGTTTTTTTATACTTCAGTAATAAATTGTCCAACAACTTCAGGTTAGATACAATGTCAGTTTCGACAGTACTATCATTTAGGTGGTTGTCAAAAAGTAAACCTTGTTCGCCACCAAAACTAAAGCCTTTATTTAACCAGGCTGATAAAGAAAAGTTATTGTTGTCAGTTGTCTGGACTAACCTTAAGTTTTGTTCGGCGACTGATGGTGTCGGCATCATATTCGTTTCTATAGGTGTGTCCTGAAAAACAGAAGGAAAACCTTCTAGCGAGGCTGCCGGTACAATAACGTTACCTGGTGGAGTCAAAATGCGATCCGAAAAACAGGTTGGAGCCAAAAGACGCTCTGGGTTAACTGTTCGTTGACCCTGTGTGATACTGTTACCAGTACCTGATTTTGAAAGCTGACTCTCCATTCGTTGCTTTTGCATAGATGCATCAACAACGCTAACGCGTATGGCATGTTGTTCCTCTTGAGTCTGGTTGGTATTGATCAATACATTACTAACTTCCCGCACACTGCTTTCCTTACTCACTTGACCTACAGGTACCTTCACCAATGAAGTGTAAACCGCATCCAATTGGTCAAGTCTCCTCGATAACTGCTCTATTTTGTTGAGCAATACTGAAAAACAGTTTTTGTCGGAGCTATTGCTACCGTCTTCCTCCATCGTTGACTTAACGGTCTCAGAACAATCTGTATGAGCCTCAGATGCAGGAGTAAAATCCAAGTCAGTAGTAGAACCCAAAGTCACTTGTCCTGTAGATAAATCTGCACCAAATAGCACGGAAGAGTCGGACGCCATAAAACCAACTGTTACACAAAACGGCACATCAACTAGATAAGCAACAAAAAAGACAAATCTGAACTAAGGCACAGAAAACAGGATATAGTCCAAATGTATTTAATCCAAATAGAGCTGGTAAACCACGAACACAGTAACACTAGATCTGTAGTCTATCTAGCTAAATGTACTGACTGTCACGCATTTTATGTCCGGAAGACCGAGCGCAGACTGCGTGACAGAATTTACGAACATCAGTATGCTATAACTCACACAAAGTTTGGACAATGCTTTAGCTAAGCACGCCAACTTATTTGTTGGCCATAGATTTAAATTTTTAGTCATCGATCAGTATGTCCAGGATAAGATTGAATGCCAGTAATTATCCCGGCATAAATGAATTCTGTTCTATAGCATGTATTTTAAAATTGAACAGTCTTAGGAGATAAAACACAAGTATTTTTTCCCTTTAAAGACTGTTTTTTATACATTTATTACATATCAGTAACTTGATTGTACTTACTTACATAAAAATTAATTCTTATTTATTAATTTTTAATGTATATAGCTTTAAATTTTAAATTGTATGTTCCTGCACTTTTTGATTTAAATTAAGTATTCCTTGCCTGATTAACTTTAGTTCTGAACAAGTTTGTTATTAATCAGACGAAAAGCGCTTAAATCTACTGTGTTACTGTGTTCATGGTTTACCAGCTCTATTTGGATTAAATACATTTGGACTATATCCTGTTTTCTGTGCCTTAGTTCGGATTTGTCTTTTTTGTTGCTTATCTAGTTGATGTGCCGTTTTGTGTAACAGTTGGTTTTATGGCGTCCGACTCTTCCGTGCTATTTGGTGCAGATTTATCTACAGGACAAGTGACTTTGGGTTCTACTACTGACTTGGATTTTACTCCTGCATCTGAGGCTCATACAGATTGTTCTGAGACCGTTAAGTCAACGATGGAGGAAGACAGTAGCAATAGCTCCGACAAAAACTGTTTTTCAGTATTGCTCAACAAAATAGAGCAGTTATCGAGGAGACTTGACCAATTGGATGCGGTTTACACTTCATTGGTGAAGGTACCTGTAGGTCAAGTGAGTAAGGAAAGCAGTGTGCGGGAAGTTAGTAATGTATTGATCAATACCAACCAGACTCAAGAGGAACAACATGCCGTATGCGTTAGCGTTGTTGATGCATCTATGCAAAAGCAACGAATGGAGAGTCAGCTTTCAAAATCAGGTACTGGTAACAGTATCACACAGGGTCAACGAACAGTTAACCCAGAGCATCTTTTGGCTCCAACCTGTTTTTCGGATCGCATTTTGACTCCACCAGGTAACGTTATTGTACCGGCAGCCTCGCTAGAAGGTTTTCCTTCTGTTTTTCAGGACACACCTATAGAAACGAATATGATGCCGACACCATCAGTCGCCGAACAAAACTTAAGGTTAGTCCAGACAACTGACAACAATAACTTTTCTTTATCAGCCTGGTTAAATAAAGGCTTTAGTTTTGGTGGCGAACAAGGTTTACTTTTTGACAACCACCTAAATGATAGTACTGTCGAAACTGACATTGTATCTAACCTGAAGTTGTTGGACAATTTATTACTGAAGTATAAAAAAACTCAATTGGAGGTTTCCTATTTAAAGGAATGTTTACAACTTAAAATAGTACCTAAAGGTCTTCGGAAGGTACAATACCCTACTGGCCTAATAAAAGATTCAGACTTTCACGTAGAATTAATTAACATTTTTAACAAACATGGTCTTGAACTGATGGAAGTAATGATCAAACATTACACGATCATGTCTGAAAAAATACTGAGTTTGGTTCAGGACATTGATTCTAAGATTACTAGTGACCTACAGTTTGAGAGATACAAATTTGATTATAATAGAACATTTGCTAGTATAAATCAACATCTCTCAAAATTGAGTAACAACAAGGTAAAGAAATTAGATCGTGATAAACAAGCATATCAAAAAGGTCAGGCTTTTCCTGTACCTCCACCTGCACAAATATGGCAATTGGGTTACTCTTTGATGAATATGGCACCTAGTGACTTGAATTTTAGTCTTGACCAAACACATGTTGATCAGGCTGTGATACAACCAGTTGGCCAAATCAGGCATCAACCTGAGAATACATCTTGTTTAAGTAACTTATCACAACCTGACATCGACACTAGTCAGGAGGGTCCACGAAGGAGTGAAAGATTAATGAATTCAGCTAAGGTGAATTATAATTACAATACTAGATTTGTAAGTCAAGGCAGCCATAACCAACAAGACCGAGCAGGTAACAACAATTCTACACAGCGGGATTTTCACAATTACAATTCCATGGGTGCAAGGCCGAAACATCAGAAAGCCCAGAGACCACAAAGGTGAGCTTAACTTTAACAAGTGACGCTTCTGGCCCATTGAAGGCTGCAGTGACTAACGATCATGTGACTTTGCAAACTGACCTTGAAACTTCTTTCTCCTTATTCTCCATCTACACAACAATTGTTGCAGGATTCTCTAACTAGTGAAAGTATTTTGGACTGGAATACAGTTCATAATTTTGACAACACTGCGATAAACATCACGGTTCCACCTAAAGAAGGCCCTGACGTCATATCCAACAGAGACAGTGACTTTAAGGTCTACAATTTTTCGGACAGTCCATTATCAATAGACCTAGTGGACTTTCTTCAAAGGATATACGACGCTCCTGGTACAACATGGACATTTCAAGAACTATTATAGACCTTAAGATGTATATTAGAAAGCTCAATTTAGGAGTATACTTTATGGGGAACAACGCATCCTTAGAAACAAGGCCATTTTCCATAGCCAGTACATTTAATCCACCCCTTCATCCATTGTTACTTGTCTTTGAACAAGTTTGTGAATTGGATTTGAGAAATTTAGTTAATACAAGGAAGGCTATGAGAGGTCACTTTTCGAGTGTTGAATGGGATTTTCTTGAGTATATACAAACTCAATACATTAGGGTTTGTAAACCGGACAAGGGGGGTGGTCTTGTAGTTTTTGACAAAACTGACTACATAGCACGTATGTCAACTCACCTGGACAGTGAGATATACTCACTTTGTTCTAGATCTGAAACTAACAAAGCATATAATCTCATCAAGTCTTGTTTACACGATTTATTCATCGAAGGACGCATTGATCAGGCACTTTTGAATTTTACTTGTACAATGTTTCCTAGGTTTCCAACATTGTTTGGAATACCAAAAATCCATAAAGACATTAGAAATCCACCAATGCGTCCTTTAATAGATGGGAGGGGTTCACCAACTTATGCTATTTCTAAAGTGGTAGACAACATTCTACAGAGGTACGTGGTCCTTGAGTCTCATATTTGTAAAGACTCTTGGTCTTTCTTGTCTAGGATTAATGAATTGACCTTTAACAGCGAGTACAATTTTTTAACAATAGACGTTAAAGATCTTTATACGTGTATCCCTCATGACACAGCATTGGAATGGGTGGCCCAGATCATGAAAAAACATGAAGCTTTAACTACAACTATCACATTAGTAGTAGAATTACTGGATTTAATTTTAACTAACAATTATTTTATGTTTAATGACAAATTTTACTTACAAAAGGTTGGTTTAGCCATGGGTTCGCCATGTGGAGCCAGTGTGGCGAACCTTGTTATGGCCCAATGGGAAACTGATTTTGTTTTTCCTTCTTCTTTTTTCGAAGATATTATTTATTACACTCGTTTTTTAGACGACATTTTTATTTTGTTTAAAGGAAATGAACATTTAGCTAACATTATGGTTAATAGCTTCAATTCCACTACTGATTTTTTAAAATTCACTCACTCTTTAGTGACCAATCTATTGCTTATTTGGACATTTGGTTGGTTAATAACGTAGACCTTTGTTGTTTCACAGGTCAAGTTTACAGAAAACCTACACACTCAAATTCTCTATTACATTATTCGAGTTGCCACCCATTCCATCAGAAAAGATCTGTTGTAAAGGGCCAACTCGTGAGGGCATCCCGTATATGTACCCTAGACGAGGATTTTTATAACGAAACTAGAACTTTGAAACACATGTTCCTCCATAGAGGGCACCCTGAATGTCTAATTGACGACTTGATAAATGAAGTAAAAAATAAGAGAGCAATTAAATTATTTTCTCCCTTGTTACATTCACGTCCTAATGTACTTACGGCCTCCGACACTTCCACGTTACACGTAGACAGATCATCTATTGAGGCTTCTGGTGCATTACAAGTTAGTTTTTTTCAGCGATCTTTTACTACAGCATACAGTGCCCAATCTAAGTTTATTGTAGATATTTTGTCCAAAAATTGGGACTTGTTAAAAAACAATTCCTCTATTTTGGAATTGTTGGGTAATAGACCACATGTGACATTTAGAAAAGGTAGAAATATTAAGAACATTATTGAAAAGGGTAAAAAGTTTATACCCTTGCGTACTGGGATGTTTAAATGCAAGAATTGTAACCAGTGCAAACATATAGATTGTACTAACCAATTTACTATTAATGGTAACTGTTTTAAGTTAAAAGGAAAGTACAACTGTAACACTAGATCTGTAGTCTATCTAGCTAAATGTACTGACTGTCATGCATTTTATGTCGGGAAGACCGAGCGCAGACTGCGTGACAGAATTTACGAACATCAGTATGCTATAACTCACACAAAGTTGGACAATGCTTTAGCTAAGTACGCCAACTTATTTGTTGGCCATAGATTTAAATTTTTAGTCATCGATCAGTATGTCCAGGATGTTGGAGGTGGACCAGCCTCATTTAAATTGGAAGAGCTTGAACTCTTGTGGCAGATAAGATTGAATGCCAGTAATTATCCCGGCATAAATGAATTCTGTTCTATAGCATGTATTTTAAAATTGAACAGTCTTAGGAGATAAAACACAAGTATTTTTTCCCTTTAAAGACTGTTTTTTATACATTTATTACATATCAGTAACTTGATTGTACTTACTTACATAAAAATTAATTCTTATTTATTAATTTTTAATGTATATAGCTTTAAATTTTAAATTGTATGTTCCCGCACTTTTTGATTTAAATTAAGTATTCCTTGCCTGATTAAGTTTAGTTCTGAAGAAGTTTGTTATTAATCAGACGAAAAGCGCTTAAATCTACTGTTTTACTGTGTTCGTGGTTTACCAGCTCTATTTGGATTAAATACATTTGGACTATATCCTGTTTTCTGTGCCTTAGTTCGGATTTGTCTTTTTTGTTGCTTATCAAGTAGTAGGAAGTTAACCAAGGAGAACTAGCAGAGCTGCCAGATGAAATCAATCAGAATCAGCCAATTACACAGGCAGTACACTAGCCCAACCCAGCACTTAAAACTCTGCAAACAACATTCCCCCATGTTTTTCTCAGAAACACTGCAACGCTGCAGTCTACAAAGAGAAGTGAAAACTTAAAAAGCTTAACTTAGACAAAAAAATGTTATGGGCTGCCATTGCTATTATAAGGCAACATGTGCAAGATAATGAGGGTGGTGCCAATGTGAATGCTGTTGAGCAACACACAGTGAGGAGACGGAGAAGAGTGTACAGACCCATGGTAACCTACCAGGGGCTACATGAGATGGAGATAGTGGAGCGCTATCGAGTAGACAGAGACCTCATGCAGTAAATTGTTGAGCTGTGCAGGCCACGCCTCACACACAGAACCAATAGAGGGGAACCCATCCCAGTGGAAACCAAGGTATGTGTCGGCCTAAGAATACTAGCAACAGGTACCTTCCAGAGACTAACTGGTGATATGATGGGGATTTCACAGGCATCAGCATCCAGGGTACTGCACCAGTTCCTGAATGCCATGTCAGCACATGTCGGTGATCATGTATATTTTCCCAATTCCCGTGAGGCATTGGCCAACAATATGCGTCTCTTCCAGCAAATAGTGGAATACACTGAGGTGGTGGGTGCAATTGATTGCATGCACATACACATCAAAGCACCAGCCAGTGAGCGGGGTAGGGCTTACATCAACCGCAAGGGCTTCCAGTCCATCAACTGCCAGGTCGTGTGTGATGCCCAGGGCATAATACTCAATGTGTGTGCTGGCTGCCCTGGAAGCTACCATGATTCCCATATAAGGCATCTGATGCAGCTGTACCAGACATTTGCCAGTGGGGACATCCCTGACGGTCACCTAGTGGGGGATGCTGGATACGCACTGGAGCCGTGGCTGATGACACCCATCAGAAATGCACACACACCTGAACAAGAACTCCATAATGAGGCACACGCACAAACACGAAATGTAATCAAGCGTGTGTTTGGGATGCTCAAGTCACGGTTCCGGTGCCTGGACACATCTGGTGGAGCCTTACAGTACTCACCAACTACATGTACCCAAATTGTCATGGTATGTGCTATGCTACACAATATGATCCTGCAAAAACAGCTGCAGCAGGAACAGCATGGGGGCAGGGCCACACAGCCCCCCACCATTGCCAAGGCCTGCACAGGCGCAGCGTGACTCGGAGGAGGAACAACCTGAGCCTGCCCCAGTAGGCAGAAAAAGGCGTGCCCAGTATGCCTTGGCCTTGACAAAGAGGAAACACATAGCACATACACTGGCTCAGTAGGAACCCTGGAAATGATACCTCTCTCTGACTCACACATAAAATAAAAGGGATGTCTAACTTGACACTACCTGTTTCCAAACATGTATAGGGAATGTAGTATGTGTATCCAACATAGGCAGCCCTGCAGCACCACCTGAGGCATGATTGCCATGTTTTAAGCAATATAAAGCAGTGCTAAGCAGCATTTACCAATATTTAGTATATGTAAACAAAACTGCCCATGTTAACTAGCGCAAAGGTGGCCAACGTTGAGCAATGTTGGGCAAGGTTGGGCAAAGTTGTGCAAAGTTGATCAAAGTCAGGTAAACATGCACATATTTGCTTTACTGTTCCTTAAGCAGTCTGGTCTGCCCAGCATGAAAATAAGCAGTGACATGGCTCGAACCTAGGATACTGTGCACTATAGTCACAGTACTGAACCACTAAGCCATGATAGCATTTCAGTGGCACTGACACAGCAGGACAATTGTACACTAATGCAAACACAAAGAAATGCTGTATCATGCCCCTAAAGAGGCATATGGGTAACCTCCCCCACAGGCCTATGCAGACAGAGAACATCAGGCCAGGCGGTGTGATGTGGGTTGTGTAGGCTATGAAGTTGCAATCTAATATACGTGATATTGGACACTAAGATTTGTAGCACAGTAGTATGCCTCAAGCCAGTACAATAGGCAACAGTACAGACTGAAATGGTGTACCATACATAGCAGTGCAGGCATAGCAAATGTGTATAAGTGTCAGGTGAAACCTTCATCCTATGTACACCCACAGTAACAATCAGGTGTGCCCCCGAGTAGAAATGTACAAAGAATAGCTGTCCCCCCTCTATGTAGAAATGTTGATAAGTCTATGCAAAGTGTCACATGGAAGCCCTGCAGGCACAGCATGATCCCTGTTGATCTATGACACAAAGGTGAGCCCTTCTGTAAAAATACAACTTGATTTGCCATACACATATAGTATAAATGCCTATACTGGGCATGCTTACACACTCCAACAAATGGAGTGGATTTCATTCAGCATCACACTGAAAGGTCGTACTGGGCATGTTCACACACTTAAAGAAACAAAGCAAATGTCAGGCAGCAACATACTGAAAGTTCATACTGGGCATGCTCACACACGTAGGCAAAATACGGATGTGATAATAAGGGATCTATGGACAAATGTGGATAGTCATCTCTGCTTCCAGAAACACATTCACAAAGTGGTCAGAAAATCATGCCATGTGTTCACACAAACTGCCAAGGTCTTTGCATGTAGGTCAAAGGAGGTTCCCACTACTCAGCGGTCATCAGACCCGTCAGAGAGTGCCACAACACACTTGTGATGAATCTGACTAGGCATGTTCAACAGCCAGAAAGAACACTGAAGTACCTTAACAAGAGGATTACTGTCCTCAAATAGTTGTCCCATGCAACAAGACTGAATGTAACCCAATCTGTACTCTGTTGCATACTGTCAACTCAGGAGATCTCTGCCCAACAGACAGGTCCATGTCATGGTTACTCTCAGATCTGTTCTGAGTTACAGCTCAATGGCACTAAATATACAGACCCAACTGATATTGCCAACATCCTGGCAGATAGGATCAGTGTTAACTTTACCACCCCTCACCCATGAAAGAGCACATCTCTATAATGGAAGACTGCAAAGTTGCTGTCATCATGGCTGCACAAGTAAAAAACACTCTCCAAAGCCATTATCACAGCAGCCACGGGACCAGATAACATCCCAGGATGTGTTGCATCTACTTCCCTGAAGTAAAATTTAACATGGAAGGTCTGTGGCAACTGAAGTTTCCAGAGGACTGCAAACTAGGAGCCATAATTGTAAACACTAAAGATGTGGACATCCTACAAAAGAGCCTCACTGAGACAGATGGCTGTTGTCAAAGCCATGGGCTCTAGCTCAATGCCAAAAGGTGCATTGTCATCCCCTTTGTTAAAAACCCTGTAGCCAAGAACTACAACATAGGTGGTAGTATACTTCATACTGAAAGTGTGACAAGAGACCTTGGGTCACAGGTGGACAGTGGACACAACTGTGATAACCACATTCCCACAGTAGTCAGAAAACCCTCCTATGTGGCACACCTCATCACAAAATGTGTCTCATACAGAATAGAAGAGGACATTGTTCCCCTCTACTCATCACTCACTAGAACTATAATAGAGTACAAAGCCACTTCTGCTATGTACCTCACAAGACAACCACAACAACCGGAAAGCCTGCAGCAATACCTCACAACGAGCATTAGTGGCCTGGAATACATGCCATACACAGACCATCTCAAAATGCTCCATCCGTACTCCCTTGCATATTGCCTAGTCAGAGGTGTTCACTGCCTAACATACAATGCTATGTCAAACACATAGCTGTTGGACATGCTCCACGTAAAACTCTCACAATCCCTCTGACCTTCGGACCCAAAACCACGAGTGAAATACAAAAGGAAGGGGTGTACCCATTTACCTTATGGATACCCACACCTTCAGGTTAGTGGCACTGCATGAGGTCTTGGAGACCATGCAAGTGCAACTAACATTGGGCAAAGCTGCTCATCAGATTGTAGCCTGCTACAGATCACGTATCTTTTCTCAGGAACCTCACTCAGTATTCCTGAGAACAGTGGAAAATACAATGGTCCTGTCAAACACCATTATATGAGGAGATTACAAATACCCAAACACTGAGTGGGAGAATTACTCGTGTACAACGTCCTTTGCCCAATGTTTCCAAGATTTTAAAAACTCTAACACCCTGGAACAGCTGGTCACCATGCTCACTACAGGTGACAACATACTGGACATGATCATCACCAACATGGGGTACCAGTGTTCCACAACAGAGATAAACACCTCACTGGTAATATCAGATCATAAAGTAATCACACTGGACATCCACACCCCCCCACCCAGTCAATGAAACCACTGTGAAGACATATTCCAAAGCAAACTGTACACTTCCCAAGACTGAAGTGGAATGTTCCAAAGATCTCTTGCTATAGGATAAGGGCATACAATCTGCAGAATAATTTACAAGTGCATCCTATGAGCATCTACAGGGATGCATGGAATGAGACAACATAAAGAAATCCAAGATGCACTCCTCCAAAAATAAGACAACAATCAGGTGGTTGTTGCTCATAAATAAGCTAGACAACTAAAGGAGGAAACAAACACATGATAGAGCCAACTTCACTAAAGGAAAGGCATCACTGATCATTATTAGGAAGAAACAATGATCACTCATAAAATAATCCAAGGACTGTTTCTAAGGACAAATTGCCAAGGAATGTAAGAATAACAACCACATAGCCTTCGGTAGCTATACCAGATATGTAGGTGTCAACTTCCAAATATGCTGTCAGCTACTGACAAAGGAAAGAAATACACTGAACCAACTTTCACTGCCCACCTCCAGGGGGACAAGTTCAGTGTAAACTCCACCCCATCACCCCTAAATGACACTGCGTCCATCACAGAAGGATGCTGAGCCCCAGACATCATGGACATGCAGGTAAAGACAGCCCTCTCCAAAGCTAAGAACACAGCATCAGTGGGACTGGATGGTATCCCAGGCTTCGTCCCACACTAGACCCAAAAGGAACTACACCCTCACCTACATCCACTGTCCAGACTCAAGCATACCACAGGCTATGTACCCAAAGCATGGCATACACTAGCAGTCATCCAAATCCACAAAGGGGGTGCCACAACAGAACCAGGAAACCATTGCCCTATATGTCTAGTCAGCCTGGTCTACAAAGCTATTGAGCAAATTGTTATGCAACCCATAAACAGAGACATTGGAGACCTCCAGTCACTGGACTCTACACACCTCCACCTTGTTAAAGGCAGATACTGTCTCCTACACCTATTTGACTTATGTCAAACAGTTAACAAGGACATAGATGGAGGTGAAAGTAGTTCACACAGCCCACCTGGACCTCACTAAGGACTTTCTACACCATTCCCCACTCTGTCATCATGGACAAGCGTACCAGCTTGAACATTAACAGCTATGTCACAGGATGGGTGGCCAAGTGGCTCACAGATCAAACACACATGTTCAGAATTGCGGGTGCTATGTCCGACTCTAAGCCAGTCACAAATGACATCCCACAGGTGTTGGTCCTGGGACCCCACCTGTTCAGTAGATACAGCTCAGAGGTACAGGCAAGCATGGGAGTTGTGTGGCTGAACAGGTTTGCAGCTGACTGCTAACTGTGGTCCATAATTGACTCTATGGCTGACACAGACATCCTCCAGAAGTGTCTTACAGAGACTGATACCTGGTGTCAAAACAATGCCCTCAAGCTGAATGCCAATGAATGCGTAGTCATCCCCTGTGGGTAAAACAATGTGCACAGAAATTACCACATAGGTGGTAATCCAGTATGTATGGAGAAACTCATTATGGCCCTGGGGACACAGGTAGATAGCAAACTCCCCTTTGATGGTCACATGGCCAAAGTGTTCAGACATTCCTTCTATGTGGCCCACCTAATGTAACCCACATTGTATAGTCTGATGATGTCACCATCCTACAAATATACCTGTGGAAAGAGGAACTCACAGTAATGTGTGTAGCACATTGTGTAAATGTGTATTTCTGTAATATGATAAAGTAGTCAGGTAGGGGTTTGAATCCTGCACTTGACAAGTCTGTGTGTGGTCTCATTTTTGGAGAGTAGTAAAACACCTTAAAAGTGGTATACTAATCATTGTCAAGTCTGATGATGTCACCATCCTACAAATATACCTGTGGAAACAAGACTTCCCAGTCATGCATATAGCACGACGTGTTAATGTGTACTCCTCTGGTATCATGAAGTAGTTAGGTAGGGGTTTGAATCCTGCAGTTGACAAGTATGTGCTAGTGTGTGGTCTCCTTAGGAAAGACCGACCTTTTTGGAGAGTAGTAAAACACCTTAAAAGTGGTATACTAATTATTGTCAAGTCTGATGATGTCACCATCCTACAAATATACCTGTGGAAACAACACTTCCCAATAATATGTAGAGCACGACGTGTTAATGCGTACTCCTCTAGTATCATGAAGTAGTTAGATAAGGGTTTAAATCCTGCACTTGACAACTGTGTGTGTGTAATTACCTTGGAGAGGAGCAACCTTTTTGTAGAGTAGTAGTAAACCTTACAAGTTGTATACTTATCTTTCTCAAGTCTGATGATATCACCATCCTACGAATATACCTGTGGAAAACAGACCTCCCAGTAATGTGTATAGTGCGTCATGTTAATGCGTACTCCTTTAGTATCATGAAGTAGTTAGATAGGGGTTTGAATCCTGCACTTGACAACTGTCTGTGTAATTACCTTGGAGGATAGCAACCTTACTGTAGAGTAGTAGTATACCTTACAAGTGGTATACTTATCTTTGTCAAGTCTGATGATGTCACCATCCTACAAATATACCTGTGGAAATTCGACCTCCCAGTAATGTGCATAGTGCACTGTGTTAATGCGTACTACTGTAGTATCATGAAGTAGTTAGGTAGGGGTTTGAATCCTGCACTTGGTGAGTGTGTGTGCTCTATGTGTGTGACACTGTTGGTCAATGTGTTGTGGGTTTTGCTTTTACTACCGTGTGACATATCAGTAGGCATTGCACATGTGAGGTAGCTGTGAGTCAAAACATATACGTACATGCTACCTCAATTATTGCAAGTGTGGGAACCCTGCTTTATCCAAGAACACAGCTGTCATCTTTGCCAAACTGTGCTGCTGGTTCCCAGACCTTACGTCACATCTGTATGCTTGTGACAAGGCCAGCCACTGCAGTGATGCCTGGCCTAGGTCATCCGTGTCACACACACTCATTACGGTTCCTATTGAATTGTGTGAGTGAGGGTTTATGGCCGAGGTATATGTCAGACCTGTTCAAACGCAGCAAAGTCTGTAAATGATCACTATTCATGATAGGTGTACAACAACCTTTGTGGATATGCATGCAGACCCCTTATTGCTTATGTGATCCACCGAGGGATTTCAAAATACCTTAGGAAATGTGATTTTCAAAGGAGAGATGATGTAACACTAGGTTGCATGTACACATCGGTACCTGTTCATCATGTTGGTGGCTACTAACTATGTGGTACTGTGGGGATACTATGTTCCATAAAGGTGGATGACTATGCTTAGTTTGGCCTATAGCTTTACAGCATGGGTTTGACAACAGGTATCTGTCTGTATGATACCCTTGTGGAGGATGTGTGTGTCACCTGGAGAATGCAGTATAGGCCACAGTATGCATTACCAGATGTGGACAGACATATCCCTACTGTGATTGCTTGTACCTAAGAAAGCCATATGCCAAACAGGAGTGGTCTCAGTAATAGGTGCAGGTGAATACCACTGGTTACTGGCATAATATAGTACCTGAAGGATCCAAATGTTGCTGTGTGTCCTACATCCGTGTGTCAGTTGTCAAGACATCATCTAACAATTGGTTATGGTCAGGCTGTTGAAGTCATGTATACTACCAGAATGCAAAACAATGACAGATAGTAACAGTATCACCCACTGCACAGTGTCAAACCATGTCATACACACATGTGTAGTTAGGTTCTGAAATGTGTGTAGTACAATGCATACTGACCACCAATAGAAACTATGGGGTGTTACTGTGTAATACAGAGCATGTCACCCTGCCCATGTGTCCACTTTGCACGTACATGCAGACAGTGCACCTCCACCATGTTCACAACTGTACACCTGCAAATCTGTGCCGCACACATCCCACACATACTGTCCACTCTCTAACACATGCTGCCAATACTGCACACATCAGCCAAGTGGCACGTGGGTGGACAATACACAATTGGAACTAACACTGGTGTAAAGAACACTACAATGACAATCATAGCTTTAATGCATCATGCCTGCTCAGCTACACCTTCAAGCATATCATTACACTCTACTGCTGACAACATGCTAACATTGCTATACTGCTATAAAGACAACCTGTGCATCAGCACCATGGTAGCCTGTTCCTGCATTGATGTTACAGATGACAGGAGGTGGTACAGGTTTCATTATATGCACAGGGGGTGTTGTTGGTTTGCCAGGGGCCTACAGTGAGCCATCCAATCGACATGTATGTGTGTGTGTGTGTGTGTGTGTGTGTGTGTGTGTGTGTGTGTGTGTGGGGCAAGAATACTTTGGCCAAAGTTGATGTAATGTGTGTGGTATGTGTTAGCCCTAGGTGTCTGGATTATGTGTGTATGTGTCTGCATGCACACAGTTCCACCATGTGGCTGCCATATATGGGTATTTGTGGGGCAGCCACAGACTGTACCTGCAAGGCTTTACAGATCGCAGTCTCTGGCCAGTGATACGGTACCTGCGCCTGGCAGGTGTGCTGCTGACACTATCAGGTACTAAGCCAGACTGGGTACTATCCCCAGAGGTAGATGGATGTACACTGGACCCATGTCCCTGCTGGGGCTGTCCAGGGCCACATGCACGTGGTCTTCTAGGACGTTCTATGGACAGTCCACCCCCAACATTGTTGGGGCTGTGGCTGGTACTGGCAGTACGGGAGCAGTTGTGGCTTGAGGGACATCCACGGCGACTGCCAGCTGCTGATGTTGCTGGAATACATCCATGTCGATGTCTCAACTGTCCCACACTGTCCTGACACATGG
Organism: Protopterus annectens; assembly: GCF_019279795.1. Lineage (NCBI taxonomy): Eukaryota > Metazoa > Chordata > Ceratodontiformes > Protopteridae > Protopterus > Protopterus annectens. The sequence goes on from NC_056725.1 coordinate 261,067,271, forward strand.
ACATGACATTGCGGAGGACATCTAATGTCTCTCCCCAACGTCTATCAGTGACCTCAGTGTAATTACGGATGGCACCAGCTAGGTCATGGACATTGTCAATTACAGCAGTGTTATGTGCCCTCTGTGCCCTTAGTCCCTGTCTGGTGTACCGTTCCATATGTGCCGGTGCCTCCATGGCAGCCTGGAACATGCATGAGGTTGTAAGACCTATGGCACATCTGCCAGTGGCATGATGAGCAGCAGTGCTCCGATGAGAACCCCTGGACATCTGCCTATGTGGTACCCTTCCAGACATCTGGGTATAGCTGCTGTGTCGGGATGCATGTGCCATGGTTACCACACTGTCCTGGCCAATGCCAACTGTATGCTGTCCCTCAGCTAAGGGGATTGGTGATGGATGTATTGGCAGTAAGACTGTGTGCATGGATGGGGTGGACACTTGTGTACTGTCGATTGGTGGCCTGACAGACCCTGGCAAACATGCCTGTGCCTCAACACACCTATCATCATTATCACTATTTTGATCAGTGACATCAGTTTCCCTGCTGCAGTGAACCAGCCCAAAGTCAGCACCTGTGAGAGGAAGACAGGAAACACACTTTACGACCTGCACATAATGTCGGCACACATAAACACATGCACACATGAACACATGCACACATGCACACATGAACACATGCACACATGCACACCTGATCACATGCACACATGAACACATGCAGACATAAACACATGCACACATGCACACATGCACATGAATGCACTCCTCACTAAAACAGACACACACACACACACACACACACACACACACACACACACACACACACACACACACACACACACACACACACACCACCAGCAATCCAGAATGTACTCAATAGCGGGTGATGGTGGGGTACAGTATCACAAGGCAAACAGTGATATCACATGTGTCAGCATGCAGGACATGTGTTGCTCAACAGCATGCTGTGCTGGTGTAGACAGCCCTTGCTAATAACAGTATACATGGCTTTGATGCATGTGTGTTGTTGTTCAGTGATTGGCCTCACCCTGGAATGCAATGTGTACATGGACACAATATTGCTGTGTAAGTATTAAAAGGTCTGCAATGTCTTGTGCACCATCACTCACAGGTATACATACCATGGCTGGATGTGTATCTGTGTGTCACATAGATATCCATTTCTGATTACAGTGTGTTTGTCTTTAGCAGATAAATGTGGAGACAGGTTTAGCACATGCATGCTATGTATACACACAGGATGAGTGGTGCATGTATACCTGATGGAATACCATTACTCAACATAGCCATTGAACAGTGGTTATGTTGAGTGTAGGACATATTGTGGCCATGCCAGTGCCAGCCATGACATGGCATGCTACAACACAACTGCAACATTAAACATCACACATACACAGTGTGTTTCATGTGACCTATACATTCAATAGCATTACAAGGCGTATATGTGTCACTTTGTAAAAAAGGTGATTGCATATGTGTGCACACACACAACATTGAGGTGCACAGCAGTTAATGCTATGTGTAGTACTGTGGTCACTGTAACTGGATGGGGTGTAGTACCATGGGCCATCATCATGCAGCATCAAGTGGTCACTCAAGGCTACTAATGTGTGCCAGACTGGCACATACCATGCTGTACCAGAACTGCTGTACCTTGGCTACATTCACCATTTCACAGCCAGTTGTTACATGGGTTTGTATGTTGCCCAATAGGGGGCATTGTCTAACATGAATGTGTTATGTGTTGAAGAGTGTTGCACAGCCACATGAGAGGCATCAGCCCCTCAGATATATTATGTGTGCTGTGCGGATGACATTTGGGATACTGGAGTGTGACCTTACAGTGGGTGTCTGAATACACCATGTGTAGCATGTGAACATCTACTGCATATGAGAAAGTTGTGTATGTTGTGTGCATGTGTATTGCCTCTGCATATCCAATGTCCACTACAGTGTTGCCACGATTGTGTGGGATGCTCTGTGTATTGTTATGTGTTTTAGGCAGCTATCCACATTACTGGGATGTGCATAGTCTCACAGCAAACATGCACAGCATGCATTATGTGTAGGTGTGTTACATGTACATGGCCTTCAGCTCACCTATGACATGCACATTTAATTAGTAATATTAAATGTAGAACACACTCACCAGCATGTGTCTGCTGCCTTGCTTTCACACCAGAGGGATCTACAAGGATATGAGACAGTTTGTCAGTGGCAACAACTGTGGTATTGCTACTGTGTGTCTGCAATCTTACAGTAGTACAACGGTTGACAGTCACAGGCCTACAGATTACATTCCTAATTATTAGTATTGCACAACACTAGGCACCACATCCTCTAACTACACAGTACACATCTCACATGAGCATGCTCTATCAATAGAGGCAACAGTAGTGTACAGCTATGCCATGTTACCCGCATGCTCCATGTCAACTTGCTGGATGGCTCCAGCCTCCATGATGATACATGTTGCTTGATGTTGTTGCTGTTGGCCAGGAGCCACCTGGCTCAGGAGCAGCTCCACCACTCTGGTGAGGGGGGGGGTGGATGGGTACCCCACCACCTGTGGCAAGCTGTTGTCTACGGATATCTTATGCATGCTGCCAGACATGTCTAATTAAATCACTGCAGTGATGGCGTACCTGTGTCCGGTTATGCATGCCTATGTCATTTACCCTGCAGACAAGATCTTGCCACAGTGCAGTCCGCTCATGCTGGTCCTGGCTGGTTCTGGAGAACAGCAAGGCATAGTGCTGCACCAGACTTGCTGTTATCAGTTCCTCCTCTGCCATGCTGTAGGTGGGGTTACAACAGTGGGCCATTACCCTGGAAGACAATGAAACAATATGTGTGAGCAAGTTGTGTGGCACACTTAACATTCTAAAGTACAGATATCAATTAACTGCCATATATAGCAACCTATTGGCTGTCAGAGGATACACACTTTCAAAACCACATATCAGTGCTCAGCCCACAACTGCCTGACAGTGCCTGGCACACTCTATATATCAAACCATGTTTTGCACAGCAACATAGATAAACCAGTATGTAAGACTATGCAACAATACATGGCACACTGTATGCGACACAATGCACCACCTAGCCACAGGAGGTATATATCAAGCTAATGCATCAGGAAATATGTATTCCATTGCAATGATTGTAAAGTCCAGTTACAGTATTACCAATATACCACACTATTCATTGATGGCAAACCCCTGCCTAACATATGCACACATTCGTTAATATAGGTGGAATACTGCTGTACTAGACTATATATGTTGCTAGATATGCACTTATATCCTGTAACACACATATGACTGAGGCCATAGTACAGGCATACCCACACACACATCAGACATACATACCATACACAAAGGTATGGCAACCCAGATGACCTTTACCTGTGTACCATACTGTACTGTGTGTCAGTAGTTACAAAGTCTTATGCCTGAGGTATGTAATCTGTCAGGACTACAGGGAACACAAAAAACAGTGGTTCCAAGAAATGTGGATATACACCATACTGTGCTGTATAGGCATACAGCTTCAGGTAGTACTACAGTTCATACATGAGTTGGATTCACCAGCAGTAGCACTCAATAAGCATACATGTACTGCTTTAACCTACAGTGGGACACCCCAGTCAACACCAAGGGACTACGTCAGACTGTATGGCATACTGCTTTTTCTGCCTAGCGATTGCATACACATCTTTTGCTGGGATCACAGCTAGGACACATAATACCATGGCTGAAACAGTTTCCCACTAAGCTATCACACATATACAGAACTCTGACACATTCACCAACACATTCCCCATCACACTCAGTCAACCTCACATAGCAATTATTGCAACAAGTACATGTGGGTGTGTATCGATTCATAGGTAGGTAATAGGCTATTGGCCCTAGGGCCTATAGAATTCTAGCCATACGCTACCCTGGCCTTTGACACACAGGTAAGTATGTTTCACGTGACCTTGTCAAGCAGAGCCACAGAGGTGATTCCCAGGATGTATTTCCTATCTCCCATACATTCATCAGGATTATTTCTGATGACAGCTAATTAGGGGCTTTGTTTGCTATTGATAGGTGGTTTGTTCTAGAGTATGGGATGTCTCTGAGATAGGGCTCTATCCCTCTAGCTTGTGCTGTCTATTGAGGTCACAAGGTTTAGGTCCCTTGAGCATGTGGCTCTTAGGGATTGTGATCTGTCTACGTGGAGCATGTCCAACAGCTCTGGTTTTGACATAGCTTAGTATGTTAGGCAGAGGTCACCTCTGTGTAGGCAGTATGCAACACAGTCTAGCTGTGGGTTTGTGAAATGGTCTACATAAGGCATCTGTTTGAGGCCAGTATTATTCTTTGTGAGGTATGTGTGTGTCATTTCCAGTTGCTGTAGATGTCTTGGGAGGTACACACCGCATGGGGCATTGTACTCGATAATGGGCTTTATGTGTGATGAGTAGAGGGGAACACTGACCTATATTTCCCTGGATGACACACCTTTTGTGATGACGTGTGCCACGTAGACAGTTGACATGACTAATGTGGCACTGTGATTATCAAAGGGGTGACAGCTGTCCACCTGTGTCCCATGGTCTCTTATCACACCTTCGGTGTTAAGTAGACTACCACCTATATGGTAGTTCATGGGTACAGAGTCTTTGCAAGAAGGTATGCCAATGCAGTGTCAACAGTAAGCTTGGGTCCATGGCTCACACACACATACATGTAAAAATCCATTGGTGTACATGTAGATATACATATAGGCACATGTACAGTCCACCTTTCATGGTGGGGATATCAATTATGCAAAGGTTGTGAGGTATACCGTTATGTCATAATATTGCACAGTGTTGTGCGGAATGCATTGAAGGTGTTCTCAGCCCATGTAGCTTTAGCAGGCCTCACTGGCTGCATCGCTACAAACCTGACGAATCATACCCACAGCATTTAACCACCACATGTCATATAACATCACTGTATGCTGTCTTGTTTGCCACACACTACAACCTACATAGACATATGCACATAACAACCTTCAACAACATATATATGTCCACCCTTCACAAACAGTTGCAGTATGTCCCTTGCTCTATGTACATGTACAGATGCTAATATATCTTACACAGACAGATCTCTCCGTATCTGTGTGCCATACACACATAAGGTCCACACTGTTGTAAGTTTGTGTACCTCATGGCTGACCTGTTGGGCCTTGCTGCAACATGAACAGGTGTCACATGTGAGCACACCGTAATATTAGAGGGTGTATATATATAGTTGTGAATGCTAGATTAACACACTAGCCTGGTACAGCTGTTGCCGATGCTAAGCTACACATTAATATGACTATCATGCATTTGTTACTCTGTCACATCCATGTTTATATAACTGTATGCGCTACTCCCACAAACAGACATTGTACACACTACTGTACAGAACACAGATAATATGGATCAGATGTTTGACATTTAATGCTGAACTACATATGTCACAGTCATATCCCACTGCACATAGATACACACTGAGGTCTCCATGCAAGTAGTTATGCAGGGCATCTATGCATAAATACGTACTGCTGCCACATATGGATGATTCAAACTATGTAGAGTACTCTTCATAGACATCTGCTACATGCCAATAAATACATAGCTGTTACATACCTTACCTTTGTATGTGTTCGTATTCCTCTGTTTCGTGTGCTTTATAATAGCTTTTATTTTTATAGCTTATGATTTACTTCAAGATATATTTTTATTTCAATATGATTATTCTTCTTTTCAATATATTATTACTTTTGCAATATTTTTTTTTAATATATTTTTCTTTTCAATATATATTTTTTTGGAAATATTTTTTTTTAATATTTTTTTTTTTCAATATGATATTTTTTTTTGCAATTTATTTTTCTTTTCAATATACTTTTTATCAATATATATTTTTCAATATGTTTTTTTCAATATATTCTTTTAGTTTTTCTTTCTTTTGCTATATATTATTTTCTTTCAATATATTTGTTGTTTATCTTTTTTATTTTTTCCTGCTGCTGTTGGCTGCGTCTGTACGTCCATCTGTCTCTGTCTCTCTCTCACTCTCTCTCTCTCTTTCTCCCTCCATACTTGCAATGAAGTGATTGCATGTGTGGACAACAAGTACAGTCTGCTTTTATAGGCATCTGCACATGTGCATGTGATGGCCTCTGCACCAATTGGTGGCCACCATTTGGCAATTGCATGAAGCCTGCTGTGTGGTACTTGCAGTACTCACTGTCATAGCAACCCAATACTATAAATTGCTAAGTCAGGTAGGTGTAGCCCTTTCAGCTTTCCAAAGTGGGGACCATGCTTGTTTGCTGTGGACACTTTTGTGTAAGTCAAAAGGTTGGTATACTACTCATAACTGATGCCAGGGGTGTAGCCAGTGATTTAAATGTTGTACTCAGACCTGAATGTTGCCACTTCCAGTACACAGTTGACAGTGTAGAATTGTACTCACCCCTACAAATGCTAACACAAGATACATGGGAGTATGTATTTTCTTTTCTACTTATACAATTAGCTTGCATACATACGTAGTTATTGACATGTTTTCATTTTGCACATGAACTGTTTGGGAACTGCTGTACTGTGGATACAAATGTACTCACTTCTGCCCAGTTTGTGCTTTTTCTTTTGTTGACATTATCACAGGATGCTCATGAAAACTGGAGAATTCCAGTACTGAGTATGCCTACCTACTTCCTTGCTGTACATTGAACAAACTGGTATTTTGTACACTTGGGTGGGGATTGTCCTGCTATGATACTGTGTGGGGGTTGTAAAGTGCTGCTGTAACATTATTTACTGCAAGAATGTCTGGTTCTGTTATCACAGTCATGTAATGCAATTCCACAACAACTGCTGGTAAAGTTCCACAGAACAGGTTTTGTGTTATGGCATTCCTATCTTTCTTTTACATTCACACATTCTGATGCATGATATATATATTTCAGCAACAGCCTGCTGTAAATCTGCTGTGGCCTAGTGGTACTTCATGCAGTCTAGTGTGTCCAAGGTCCGGGGTTCAAGACTGACAATGGTATTTTATTTTGCTGCTGAGCAGAACAAGGCCCCTCATATGCAGGGAGACTAAGGCACTTTTAAGAAGTTGTAAGCGGGTTTGCGCGGGTTTGCAAGACACTTAGTAATATTAAGCTAAGCGCACACATGAGCACACTCGCTCAAACCCACTTACTACTGTTTAAAAGTGCTTACTTCTGCTAACCCCCACGCTCATTTCTTTGAAAGAAAAGAAAATGGGGAGATATGAAAGTGGTGAAAAAGGGGCACAAAGAGGGAAAGACAGTAGGGAAAACAGCTCGGGATGTGCACGATGGGTGTAGGGAAGGTCCATAGCTGCCCATGTCTTTAACAGCAACAGCTGTGCATATACTAGTAATTTGGAGGGAAATTTGAAACCTTCCACCCCTGAGAGAGGGGTGAGGACAACAAAGTATGTTGTACTGCCAGTTGAATTTCAGTTTCTGTGTCCATCGGACATTTGTGCAAAATGGGCAGCTATGTATGGGGTGTAATTTTTTTGTGGGAGCAGATTGCCCATTTTTTAATTTTTTTTCAGGTGAGAGTGGAATGTGGGGTGGGGAAGTAGGTATATTTTGGGAGGTAGGTTGGGGAGGTAAACAGACAAGACAAACAAGATGCATACAGGGGTGGAATATGACACATGGGGTGGGTGAACACCATTAACGAGGAAGGATGTTTGGAAATCGCAAGCCCATGAGCCAACAGATGGCAACAGTGGAACTGAGATCCCCACCCATGGGCAGTCACCACTGCACCTTCACAGCCCGGAGGGTGGCTGTGCTGGGGGCTGCGTAGGAGGGGCAGACTCACCCGTGAGTTACACCACTCTTGCCTCGAGCTGGCATAGAGGATCAGCGACTGAATGCTCGATCTCCCTACGCACCACAGCCCGGACTGTTCGGAGGGTGATAGGTGGCCCTCCTCCGGCCACACTTGCAGGGGGGGATGAGCCCCATCCCCTGCAGTGCTTCCACCCGAAGGTGGCACAGGACCAACGGAGGAAGAGGCCCCAGGCTGGGCAACGGGCCTGCTGGTGTCAGGTGCCATCGCCAGCTGAGGTGGGACAGGTGGGTCTGCTGGGACCGGCCTTCCCATATGTTCTGTGTTTAGGAGACTTTAATGACAATATGGGTTGGTAACAGCCAACAGCATTCCAAATTAGTTGTAACAGCATGCAGTAATATTCCCATTAACCCAACACACCAGAGTTCAAACAGTTGAACAGCAAGCATAACACATGCATATATAGAACAACAGTGGACATTCCAACAGCATGCAGGATTGATTGGTGGCAACAGGCCACCAAGATTGTGGTGTTTGAACAGGGCACATGCATCAAAGTAAATTCAGATGTTTATAAACCAACAGGACATATGTCCCAAAAAATGTTTTGAGATTACACATACCCATTGAGATGTGGAATTGCATTGTTTATGCACATACAGTAGGGTGTAAAAAGATCCCTCCATTAACAACTTATATGTACTTATAGTTTACACTACATTCCTATTGACTGCAGGTATATATCCCTTACATGTATTATTACACTAGGCAATGTCATTACGTTGTGAAATGTGTTTTGCTAGTTCCTTATATACCTGACCTGTATCTGACATACAAACTGTCCAGGATGCAGATGTTACTGCTACGTATTTATATATTTTATTTATATTTATATGTCTACATATCTGGATGTGTTCAGGTGACATTATCAGTTACATTTTAACAGCCCCCTGCATTTCTAGCAGCACACTGACATTTCTGGTGAACACAATAACAAGCTACTCATGTGCCAGATTTACCTGTACATGCCAGCCTTGAAACAACAGTTAAGGACTGTATATATGCTTAACAGATACTGGCACTCCCTTCATCCACTTTCTATGGGCCTACCCAAGTGTGGATTGACAGCGCTTAATACAACACTACTATTTCTATACTGCAAGAGTACATCAACATTTTGAAGAAAGTGACACGGACACACTACAGGAGTTATACCTTTATTAATTACATTACACACTTTTCTAGTGGCTCCCTCATTTATTTGATATTACAGTGTATGCAGACATCTTATTCAAGATGTATTATACCTTCATTTATGATTTACAACACTCTTTTTCAGGCTTTCTCACTTATTTTATATAACAATACATGCAGAGATAAAACAAGCAAACCAGTGGAGGAGGAGAAGAATGCCAATAAATATCCACAAATTGAAGATGTGAAGGCACAAAGTACCACGAAGTAGTGAAAACACAGCTTTATTAACGCAAAAAACTTTTGAGTATAACTCGTTTTCATTACACAATGCAACTTCCTCAACTGAGGAAGTTGCATTGTGTAACGAAAACGAGTTATACTGTAAAGTTTTTTGCATTAATAAAGCTGTGTTTTCACTACTTCGTGGTACTTTGTGCCTTCACATCTTCAATTTGTGGATATTTATTGGCGTTGTTCTCCTCCTCCACTGGTTTGCTTGTTTTATCGTTGAGTTCTTGCCAGTGTTTCTTCCTTCTTTAATACATGCAGAGAAATAATTCTGGAATTATTATACCTTTATTAATGGGTTACAACACTCTTTTTCAGGCTCTCTCACTTATTTTACAGAACAGTACATGCAGAGAGGTTATTCAAGCCTTATTATACCTTTATTATTGGGCTACGACACTTTTTGTCAGGCTCTCTCACTTATTTTATATAACAGTACATGCAGAAAAATTACTAACCTGCCTGCTGGCGCAGCCTTAGCAGCCTATCTGCATAGGCTTGCTGATTCACAGCACGGACACCTGCAGCTGTGAATAAATGAAGTGATATTGAGACATATACCTATCCATACTATCAACTACACTAGCATTTTTTACATACTTCATTCCATGGCTACCTACACAGTAGTGGGGCATTTTGCATCCCACGGACCTCCTGTATCCATTGGTTCAGTTGGTCCTGCTTGCATCTCTTCAGGTCTGCATGGTGGTGTCTGGCCTGCTCACCAGTCTGAGGGACGCCTGTGGCACTGGTGAGTTCATGTGCGAGATGGTTCCAGGCTTCCGCTTTGTACTCTGTATCCTGGAACTGGCCCTGCAGGAGTCTAGCATTATGATGATGGACGAGGAGCCAAACCATCACGTTTGACTCCTCAATGCCCCACCGTTGTGCTCAGAAGCGAGAGCCCTCTCCGACACCAGCCATTTCTGCTTGCAGATGGGAGCTACAACCAGTTATGGCAAGTATTCCCTCCTATGGAGTTTAAATATGCCTCATTTCCACACTTATTTGTGATTGGCCAGATTTGAAAATTCTCAGCTGTGTGCACGCCTGCTTAGCACTGGGTAGACTTTGATTAATATGTATATGTGTGTTGACAATCCATGAACATCAAATGCTGTCATGGCTTAGTGGATCAGTACTGTGATTATGGTGCACACTATCCTGGGTTTGAGACCTGTCATTGCTTTTTATTTTACTACTGGCCTGACCGGTAGGGAGTGTGACTGTGTTTAGCCGACTTTGCTCAACTTTGCCCAACGTCGCTCTACGTTTACCGACGTTGCCCAATGTTGCGCTAGTTAGCTCGGTGCATCTACGCGCAAAACATGTTTTGTTTGCGCTAGTTGGTGCGGTGCACAGCTCCACGCAAAGCTATTGTGCTAGTTAAAGCACTGCTAAGCTATGAGTAATTATACTTGAATATGCTTAATACTGGTAAACTTTGCTTAGGAGTGCTTTACACTGCTTAAGATACATTACATATGACTTTATCAGTATGCATGTCCATTTCACCTTTGTATATATATATATATATATATATATATATATATATATGGGTCTACTTCTAAACATCGACACAACGATTCCCCGACACAAAACTCACCGACGCCAAATAACCGACAACACACAAACCCGTCACAAACCCGACAACGCAAAACACCGAACACCAAAACACCGACACACGGAACGTAAACAACACGCGACACTACATAGCATACACACTAGCCCTGACCCAAACCCTAACCCTAAGGTCCGACACTATCGCACCTATCACCTACCTGCACCCTAACCCTAACTCACTTACCCACCCCTAGCCCAAGCTCCGACACTATCGCACACATCACCTACCCGCACCCTAACCCTAACTCACTTACCCACCCCTAGCCCAAGCTCCGACACTAACGCACACATCACCTACCTGCACCCTAACCCTAACTCACTTACCCACCCCTAGCCCAAGCTCCGACACTAACGCACATCACCCACCTGCACTCTAACCTTAACTCACTTACCTGATCACTCCTACCTCCGTCACTGTCGCACACTTACCTGGTCACGATCACACATTACCCTTGTCGGTCTTTCCACTGTCGGCGAATCACCCTGTCGGTATACGTACCTGTCGGTCATCTGGCGTCGGTGATTTCCGCGTCGGGGAATCGGCGTTTCAGTCTTTAGAAGGGGACCCATATATATATATATATATATATATATATATATATATATGCACATATATATATATATATATATATATATATATATATATATATATATATATATATATATATATATATATATATATATATATATATATAATATTGTTCACTACTACATAGGCCATTTCAATGCATTGTACTAATATTTAAAAGGTAAATGTCAGGAATTAATTTTATGCACAGATTTACTACAGAAAATGGGAAGGGGAGTGGTGGGACTCGAACCAGGAATGCCTCCTCTATGTGCAAAGGTTCTTCCACTACACTATTGCTATTTGGCATAATTTGCATATAAGTAGTTTGTTATCCTCTTCGATGTCTGAACTGCTAACTGTAGATAAGCAATGGGCAAACCCACGCACACACGGGCAAATACGGGCAGCTATATAGGGAATGAGGAAAAAATGGTTTTACATTTTATTATATTTGTACATGGGTTTGGAATGTGGGGGACTGTTGTGTTGGAGATTTACATATTTGAGCAGACTCACTCATGTCTGGTGGCATTTGCTGTTTAGGCACTTGCAGGGGCATGGATATTTGGACTGCTCGGCAGTCTGACACACCCCCTGCACTCGTGCATGCTCCGTGTTAGCCTTAGAGTTGAGTCAGCATGCCCTCATGCATATGCATGATGCGCTGACATCATACTCTTAGACTGCAGTCTCTGAGTAAGACTTAGTTAGTCTTACATGGAGGATTAGTGAATCCCGGCCTATGTCATATGTTTAATAACAGTAAACCTTAGTTGTTTTCCACCTTTTCTTAATAAGGAGCAATGATAATAAAGTAGCAATGAAACATATGATAAATATTTTACATATTGTGTATAAGCAGTGCCAAAATGTACAATGTATCTTGAAACAGATAAAGACTAACTAATCTTCAACTATATATTCAAATATCTATTCATAAGCATGGTCCATGGCTGCATAGGGCTGTTGCATAGTCCATGTCATTACAAAGACCTGCATTATCCATATAGGGACCCTGCACAATTGAACATAGGAGTATTCAAGTGTATACCAGTACTCCCCTGGGTGCACAGCTGGTAGGCTGATGGGGTTCAACAGAATAGTTCATGATTCACAAATGTGTTAATCATGGACATTAGCACTGATCAAAGCTTTGATTTATAGATGCCCAGCAGCAGATTTACCATGCAGAAATCCAAAGTCTTACATCAGATAAAGAATAATGGTGATCTGCAATTCAACATGACATAGATGGGCAAGCACAGCAGCAGCACTACTAGTACAAAGCGTAGCAAAATATCTTTTGTTAAAGAGATGCAAGAATGTAATGCTGTGCTATGCAGGGCAAGAAAACACATTGTTTTAACCACATCTAACTCACCCACTCTCCCTCTCTCCGCAAAGTGATGTACATGAGCTCCCACCAATCAGGGTACTCAGCCAATGCATCATCTTTTACCATGTATCAAAATGCTACAGCCTTTATTGTCATGGGCAATGAGCTACAAATCTTTAAGAACTGCTTTAGCCTTTGACCAAGGAGGTCAGCATACAACAGTCCTATGCAGACAGCAAGAACTATGCAGCATTCTGCTGTACTGCTTCACTCCCTTTGACTATCTATTGGACACCCCCATAAAGACACACAAGGTATTAGACTTGCTCTGCTATAGGCTATAGAATATGTTCATACTCTACAGGCACTCAAAAAGTGACAACCCTGTCACTGATAACAATTTAACAGAAAAATCAGAAAGCTGTACATTCCAAGTCAGGCTCTTGCAGTATATATCTATTTGCTTTCCATCAGGGCAGACAAATGTTAAAAGTATCAGTCTGTCAGTTTTATTTTGTAGCAGTGTATCAGTTGTTCAGTACAAACTAGTGTAACAGACATTTGGAACAAACTATATTAAACTGCAGTTTTACTGTTTGCAATGTTAATGTGGATCTGACTTCAGTCAGCATACAGTATGACATAATGCAGAAGGCTGTATGGAGAGATGATGAAATCAGCAAGAAAAGGAGAACAGTATTGCTGGAAATGAAGCCTTGGTCAGTACTGTCATGTGGTGAATCTCACTAAGATGACAGTAATATACAGAATGTATCTTATATAACATATATCATGGAGAGAGTTAGGTTAAACTAAAAAATACAGCTATGTGCACAGGTCCTAGGATAAAAAAATACAAACCCTGGTGTACACACTGGTGCCGGTATTGGAAAAAAGGCAGTGTGGCATCCTCAAGACATGGAAACATTCCTACAATTGTGTTAGGTCAGAGGGGAGGATTGTCCCCCTGTTGTAGAAGGAAGTAGTAGTCCACAAAAAAACACAACAAACAGACAGGCTGACAAAGAGATATAAAGATGACAGAGTGAATTATTGGGGATAAGGAAGTAATTGTGTATTGTTACTATTATGCAAGAAGCCCAGAATTTCAAGAAATAAGACATTCAGAAGGATTAAAAGAGAAATTAGAGGAAAGAAAAGTACTTGCCCAAGATATACTGTCAAAAGTATTGAATGCAAACTTGTGTTTATTAATACATCAGATCAGTGAAAAAGTTAGATAGACAAATACATTGTGGGGTGCCTGGAAAAAGAAGTAACAGATGAAGTGTGAAAATATAAACCCAGATATTTTTGAAAGTTATAAAAAAATAAACATGGGAAAGAAAAAGAGATATGATGTGGTGTAATATTCATGCAAATGAGAAGGCCAAATTAATCAATACAAAAAATCAGCTTTGAAGATATTTGCCGACAAATATAGCAAAGGCACATGTACATGGAACATTTGACAATACAACAAAATAAGAAAACAAAAGAGGAATTTAGAACAGTGAATTGTAAGGTAGAAATTAAACAAATTGAAACTGATTTTATTATGTAATACCATGTGTGATGATAGGAAGTAGTGCCATCTGTGCCAGGGAGAGTAGGGCAGTGTATGCGTAATATATACTAGCATAGCTGGTTGGAGTTGTGTAAAGAATTTTATGTCATTTGACTATCACATGGATTTGTACAGATGCATGTGTTAAAATGTATTTGTAAAGTTGCTTGTGTTAAAAATACACCAACAGTGGGTCCTGGTGGAAAGAAAAGAGATATACATATATATCAGACAGTATTATTCTAACTGATTAAATGTATATGTTTTAACAGGGAATTCCAGAAGGGAAGAGGGTAATCTCAGTCCAGCTAATTTTGAAACATAAGTTGAAAGTTAAATGGATTAGGTTAGGCCATAAAAATGTTATCTTACAGGTCAGATTGCAGCTAGAGACAAAAATGTCTAGGAAAACAAGGACTAAGAATCTTACTGCATTGTGAACTAATGATACCCTGGAAGGGTGGATGCTTTTGAAATTGTTTTATTGCTTTCAGATGCTGAAACAGATCTTAACAAAGTTCTGAGTGTGTAATACACCGGTGTCAAGTGACCAGATGTGATGTCATTCTATAACAAGCACTGAAAATTATTTTTTAGATATTAGTGAGAGATATGATCAAACTCTTTCAGCAGCACATTATACTTCAGAAACTGACAGGAAAGCTCTCTCACAGATATCTCACACAACCACACACCTCATCTTGCCTTGCTGTAGTAAACAACTCAGCACTCATCATCTTGCCTTGCTGTAGTAAGTAACTTAGGGAACAGTAATTCTTTAGTCAGTCTGTAAATATAGTGAGGTTTGTTAAGTATTTTATTTCTGCATCTGTGTGAATTTATCCAACTGTTTTATTTTTTATATCTCCTGTGATTGAAACTCTGGTATTTATTGTAACTAGAAATTAAGTATTTTCATGTTTTCTATTTTATTATTTATTATTAAATATTTCTATACCTTTCATTGTGGCTGGTCTTTTACAGATTACTTTTAACATCTTGAGAGTACTTATGCTATTTTACTGACATTATGGCTGCTCTTGAAAGTTTTACTGCTTTGGTCAAACTCTACCATGTGCATTAGTATTAATTGTACTCAGTATAATTGGGTACCCTTGTGAGAGGCTTAAAGTAGCTGTGTGGTGGCAGAGTAGTTATGTTATAGTCCTGGGCAGAAGGGGCACAGCTGGTAAATCTGTGCCAGCCTTTCCCAGGTGTGTGTGTGTGTGTGTGTGTGTGTGTGTGTGTGTGTGTGTGTGTGTGTGTGTGTGTGTCTGTATGAAAATCAGATATTCAAGTGTGTGTGTCATCTACTTAGAACAGGGACACAGAGATTCAACGTGCTCAGTGTGGAGTCTTGTTTGGGCCTGGAGAAAGAAAGAGAGTCCAGCTCTATGTCTGGATTGTGCTGCTTGTGTGTTCTTAAGGGAAACTGTGCTTGGTGCAGAGAGTTACATCTGAAAATATTGTGTGTATCCATTTTTGCTACTAGTGGCCATCCCTCATCAGTGTCTGTGGTGAGGACTGAGACTCCTTGATTACTGGCCCAAAGTAGGGGCCTGTCACAGGATAATGGAACAATGAGCCCAAAAATTAAGGAGAAACAGGTGGAGCAGGAGGCATTTGAAGAAGAAATCAACATGGGAAAGAAAAAGTGATCTGATATGGTGTAATATTTATACAAAGGAAAAAGCAAAACTAATCAATACAAAAATAGGAGCAAATATTTGAAGAGAAATACTGGAAAAGGCATCCAGAAATGGAAATTTCTCAATACAAAAATAAAGCAAAAAAAAAAAAAAAAAAAAAAACAGGGAAAGTAAAAAACAGGATTACTAATGAAGACGATAAAGAAATAGAAACTGAAGTTATGGATTATCTGCAAAGTGAAGGATTTAGCGTGGAAAATCCAATGCAGGTAATGTTGTAGCATTGTGAAACAATGAATCCCCAAATTAAGGAGAAACAGGTGGAATGGGAAGGGTCTGATCACTTGGCACATCATGATGCTCTGGAGCATTCTGTAGGGAATTAGTACAAACGTTTAATTGTAGTTGCACAACAAGGGAAGGAGCAGGAAACAGTGGCAACTTTGATGCAGACAATGTTGTGGAGTGATGGATTAATAAGTTCCCATATGAAGGAGCAGCAGATGACACAGAGTGCATCTGAAGAGGATCTATCACAGGAATGTATTCTGGAAAATTCTGTAGAATGCCCACAGAAAATGGAGAGCAAAGAATGTGCTCTCAGTTTAGAAGAAAATGATCTAAGTTAAGAGCTGCTAGATTTAATAAAGATGGACAGACATATTAAGATCGATGAAAGAAATAGATTGCAGAAAGTATGACAGGAGAAAATAAATAAGACCCAAAATATTAGAAGTCTGATAAAATAGATGAACCCAGTAATCAAGCTGATTAAGATAAATTCATGTGATATAACAGAAGTAAAGGTATATTACTATACAGCTAAATTAATAACGGATAAAGTCTTACCATAAAAACACAGAGCGATAAAGGAAAGGAAGGGAAGAAATCAAAAGGTACCATGGAAGCAGTGAACAGAGAAAACTATAAAGCAATTAAACCAAGAAATATCATGGTTAGAAGAATATAGAAGAGGGGCAGATAAGCAAAACCTTAAAAAAATTGACATGATAAAAGCAATGCACAGTATCATAACAGACCAAGATCAATCAAACATTATTCCGAATAATAAACTGAAGATAGCACAGGTAGAAAAGGTTAGAAGATATAAAGATTAATATAAAGGAAAAGTACAAAATAATCAATTCATTGCTGACTCAAAAAGATTTATAGAGAACTGGAAAACAAAGCAAAAGGAATTGAAACACCACTAAAAAAGAAATAGACACATCTTCAAGAAATATTTATGTTAACTCTGTAAAACATAACAAAGATGCTGAATGGATAGAAAACTTAAAGAAACAGTAAAGAGTTCAAATGTACAGGATGTGAAATGGGATAAAATAATGGCCAGAAAAATTGAAACAAATTAAGAAAATTTCCTGATTGGAAAACTGTAGGCTCAAATGCAGTACCTAACTTCTCGCTAAAATTACTAACATCTTTTCACAACAATATAGCCTCGAGTAAGAATTACTTATATGACCATCCTAAACAGACCCCTGCTTGGTTAACAACAGGAAAAATGATAATCTTCCTTAAGACTGAACCTGTAAGCCATCCTAAAAAAACACAGACCAATATCTTACCTTCCAGCAATGTACAAACTACAAACTAGAATTGATGCAAACAGAGTTTATAGTCATTTAGAAAAAAAAATCAATCATGGCAATAGAACAAAAGAACAACAAAAGAAAGTGATATGGAATAAAATTAATTTGTTGCTAAATAAAGCCATAAGGTAGAACTGTAAAAAAAAAGGAAGCATCTAAGTATGACATTGATAGATTGCAAAAAAAGCATTTGACAGCATCCACATTCATGGACAATAAAGTGATTACAGATGTAATTGCTGTATACACCTTTGATAAATTACATTACAGTGGTCATAAAATAGTGCCAAACCACTTTGCAGTTTAGCCATGACAAAGAGCAAATTATTATGCCAGGGATAAAAATGTGAAGGGTGATATTCCAAGGTGATTCTTTGACATCTCTGCTGTTTTGTCTTGCCCTTAACCCATTGAGCTGTTAACAGATTAGGCCATGGTTATAGTCTGGCTCATAGAAAATAACCTTGTTTAAAGACTTCTCATTTACTTTTTGTGGATGACTTAAAACTGTACGATTCATTAGACAAGGAGTTAAAGCATAACTTTAGGTGGTTAAATCTTTCTCAGATGACAGACAATTGCATTTGGTCTTGATAAATGTGTAAAAGCAATGTTTATAGCAGAAAGGTTGCAGTACCAAGAAAGGAAAGTTGCAGTACCAAGAAAATATCACTCTAGGACAGGAATGTGAAATAATGAAACTTTAGCAGGGGGGAGTGTATAAATGATGGGAATTGCTGAATGTTTGGCAATAAATGTGCACAAATTTGAATAAAATTCAGTAAGGAATACTTCAGATACTAAAACTAATACTGAAAACAGCTTTCACGTCTAGTAATAAAGTCCAAGCTATTAACCAATTTGCTCTTCCTGTTCTAACCTACATTTTTCAAGTGACTGAGTGCCCCAAAAGGTATTAGATGAAATGGACAGGAAATCAGTTAAAATGTTGTATACCATGACTATATATATTCCTCTTTTTGAAGGAGGTATGGGCCTCCTCAAAATTTGTTACATGTATAGACCTGCAGTTGTAGGACTGCATGCATATCTACTGACCTCATCAAATCTAAACAAAGTGAAAGTTTTAAAACATGAAGAGACAAAATCTAATATGACTTCCCTATTTATTTTAACAGAAGCATACTGGTATCAAGTAGGAATGGAAATTAAACCAGAAGAAGGCAAATAATCAGACAGCAACTGAATGTGCCAAAAAAAAAGAAAGAATATAAGTTGAAAGATAAGATGAGAAGGAAAGGAAAGTGGAAAAGGCATAAATATTGTGGCAAGTACAGCAGTCTCCTGGAACAACCTCCTGTTTATCAAGATTTGACATAGAAATGGTTAAGGAGAGCGAGCAGAAACCAAAAAGTGAAAGGTTAATAATGATGGCCCAGAATAGTAGACTACATACATGGTTTACAAAGTCCATTGAAAATCAGATATAGTAGTCCAGAAAAAAAGAAAAAAGTAACATTGATCACTGAAATTCCTAGACCAGTGATTACAATGTCTTAAGTACAGAGAAAAATAAAATCATAAAATACCAAAATCTGTAGGCAGAAATAAGAGCAATGTGGAAGAATACCAAGACAATTCCAATAGTAGTAGGAGGAATGTGTCTAATAAAAAAATAATTTACAGTCGTATTTAGATATGTTACCAATACAAGTAACTCCATATGAATTACAGAAGGAGTCAATTCCGGGCGCATTGAGGGTGCTATGAAGAGCACTTTTGCCTAACGTCAAAGACTGAAACAATACTAATTGTATTAACTTTAATCATACTTTGACTTGGAAATGGGGTCAATTCCCATCCTGGTATTAAAAACTCAAAAGACTTGGAGAAATTGCACCAACAGAAGCCTGAATCAGATTTATAGGCAGTAGGTTGAGGTATGCTTACAGACACTGCAGTAATTATCTGTTAAGTACACAATGTTGGATTGAGAACTGAGTGTCTCCCTGATCTGGGCTTTGAACACTGTAACCCATTGTACATAGATCTTGATCGTGCAGTAAAAAAACAAGAACAAACTAGGAAATAAACAAAAAAGTTGTCTCTGAACCAAGGTGCACTCAAGTTGAAAATTTATAGCAGTAAATATAAGTATAGAGTAATAGATCGAGTTGACACTAATATCAGGGGTGGCCCAACCTTCTTACAATTGGAGAGGTGAACTTTTGTGGCAGCTAAGATGTGATGCATTTAGATATCCAGGTATTAATGAAATGTGCTCCATAGCATGTATATTAAATCTAAGGAGCCTTATTAGATAAAATATTTTTTGATGCTTAATTCTTTGATACAATCAAGCTTGTATGGATGGAATTAATCAGATATGCATGTAGTAGCTATACCCTTTTATACTTATACATCTGCTTATGCATTTGTTTACATTTTTATTGACATAATCTTATCTTTTTAAACATTTACATATCTTTATATAATTATTTTTATAAGTTCAATCAGAGTGGTTTTAACTAAAATATTCATATATTTATGCAGTTCAATATTTATATATTTATTTCAGTGTTCTTTATATTTAATTGTATTCTGACTATTTTGGTGCTTTTTTGAGATTAATTATTTAATTAATCATGTGATATAATTTAATTAGGGATGCATCTTGGGAGAATGTATTTAAAGGATGTGACTTAGTACAGTCTTGTCTTTTCTTTTGTCTGAAAAAGTATAGGTATTATCCTGTACGAAAGCGCTTACTTTTATCTGCAATAAGTTTTCAACTTGAGTGCACCTTGGTTTATAGATCTTGACCATAACAGGATTGCCAGAGGTCTGTTAGTGCATTGTGTGACAGTAACAGTTTTCCTTTTTAAGAATCTCAGTGATTGTTAGGACCACAGGCAAGCAACACTGCATAATTCCTTTATGGATCTGCACGTGATGTCTGTGAATATGTGTCTCAGCTTTACATCAGAAAAATCAAATTCCAAATTTATCTGCATTGTGTCAATTCATGCTGTATGAATGAAGTGTGTGTGTGTGTGTGTGTGTGTGTGTGTGTGTGTGTGTGTGTGTGTGTGTGTGTGCATTTGTAAAGAAAATCACTTATAGGCATGACTGCAGAGTTAAGATTATGAGCTCTTTCTAATAAACTAGGTACATACAAGAAATTAATAGTGCTGTAATGAGACATGAGAACCAAAGGGAGAAAATAATGGTGTTTTATATGGAGTTGTCTGAAGCATCCTGGATTGCAGAGTATCCCATCTTACAACAAAACTAATTTACTGACAGTGGGATTTACTATTAATCGATATTCAATCTGTGTAAACAGTAGGCTGCAAGACAAACTCTGGTCTGTAACAGATGTGTGGCTGTTTTGTTTCATTCTTTCTCACTCTCTCTCATATAAAATGTTATTTGATGGCTCCTGTTTGTAGCAAATCATAAAAAGAGAAGATAAAAGAGAGGAGATCAGGGCAGCTGAAAGAAAATAAGATGTCTAGGTTAATACTCTAATAATAAAATGCATTATATTTTCCATGTGCTATTTAATGAAGTCTAAAAAATCCTGGTAACACTAAGTCTTAAGACTATAATATTAGCTATGTATTTCATTAAGAACTAATTTGTGTTACACAATCCACTGCATAATGTTTTTTTTTTCCAAAGCTGAATGTGCACTGTGGGTTTAGCCACATTGATTCTCAATATGTTAAAATAAGTCATAGGGTTCACATTATCATGTGCACTTTGATATCAGAATTGTCTAACCTGCCTTCTGCACTGACATTTTTCAAGTTAAACCTGAAAAAGAGGCATTTTGCATAGTGTTCCAAACAATCGTCAAAACAAGAGATCCCCTCAGTCAAAGGAAAAAATATAGTATTTTTGTGTGATACTCTATGGGAATCAACATAACTGGAGAGTTACTAATTGTTTCATGCGACATGAAAGCAGTATGGCGTTTTATACCGTGAATTAATACATGATTTATGAATCTGGCAAGATCCCCATTTTGTTTATGTCACAGTACAGCATCACCAATAGTAAATAAAATAGAGCACGGCAGACAGGTTCAAAAGTCTCAGAGAAGTGACAAAAAAAACAGAAGGCAAAGCTTGATTTATACTATGCTTTATGAAAATCACTGTTGCACATGAGGAACTCTTCCATACATTAATTTCTGAACTCCTTTTTTAAACAGTTAAGAGAGATTGGTGCAGAGCAGCAATTAAAAGTTTTTCTTAATTATTTTTCCAGCTAGTGTGTGCATACACCTTAATGAAATATGGTCGATACCTGTTCGAGTGTAGATATTTGTGAATATGTCTTAAGTAGAAAGAATTTAACAAGTAGTGGGATATGTGCATGTAAAATTTGCCTCATAATTAATAATTTGTTAAGCTATCCAGGTCTGAGTAAACATTTTGATTATAGTTCTAAATTCCTATTAAAATAAAGAAAATCACATTCACATATGCATCACATGTAAAGCCAAATGGCAAAACCTTCAAACAAAAATTGTCCAAATATGTCTTTGATGAACAGAAAACACTAAAACTCCCTTTAGTACAGGAGTCTCCCCCCATTACCACAGGAATACTACAAAGAATCCAGCTGACAAGTTTCAGTATGGGCGTCAAACATATAGCAAGCAAGGCAAAGTGGACTAATAATGGGACTAAGGAACCCAAAAAAACAAAGTCACACTGGTGGAAGTGCTCAGTGAAATTAAAAATATGCACAGTCCATTTACTTATTTCCTACAGAAGACCAAACAAAAACCTCAATAAATAGATTCAGTGCTGAGCAGCCATTTAGACATAATCCAAGACATTCTCCAGGACCCAGAACAAATAAGGCTGTGTACAGAAGCAGAACTATTAGAGTCACAGCTGGGATTAACAGAAGAACTTCTCCGAGATCAACAGGACAGGGCAAGATAGCAAAATATCCACACCAATAGGATGCCAGAAGGGGTGCAGGGATGAAACTGACCAATGCCTGAAAGCTGTCCTAAGCAAATGGACTACAATACCAGAGAATGAGTTGAATATTTACAGAACACATAGAATGTCTTGGATCCCTGGAAATAAGCGCACACCCATACAGATAGTTGTTCATTTTGAGACTTACAAGGTAAAGGACTGCACTCTGTCATTATTGTGGAAGCTGGGGGCAAATTGGCAATACAAGACAAAAAGAATATTTATAGATCTGGATGATTCCACCTACAAACACAGCCTTTTATCCAGTTATGAGGATGGCCAGTCATGAAGGCATAAAGGAGTCTTCCCTAAGTTGTTATACCCAGTGGTATGTAAACTTTTTTTCCAAAGTGGGCTCTGAGCAGCAGATAACCCTAAGGAACAGCAAAACTAGACAGAGATGCTACAACTTTCAGTTATATCAAAAACAGCAGCTGAGGAGAACAGTGATTAGACCACTGATAAATCTCTCAAGGCGATGGTGTGAGACTTCACAGAAATGCATTTAAACACATTTTTTCCAATGCTTAAAAAAGGGCATGAATATTGAATGAGAGGGCAGAGATTTCACAACAGCTGGAAAAACAAAAAAGTAACCAAGACAAGAAGACAAGGAATAATTATATACAGTCCAGTGAAGTAAGTCTTGTAATTAGGTGCCCCTAAATGCCAGTAACCTTACAAGTCAGGTACAGAAGTAGGGTGACGTGTAAAGAGAAAACTGTGTTATCTTTGGTAACAATGGTGACTGAAACTATTGGGCATTGTAAGGAGAGAGACCCTTTTGAATGGATAAATAAACTTTGTTCTATAGACTCTGACAGAAGAGAGCCAGTTATTATTAAACTGAATGAGGTTCTGTGAGTAATCTAAGATTGTGGTCTTGGGGTGGGGGGGGGGGGCAATTCCTGAGGAAAGAACATTTAACAATACTGTGATAAATTAATCAGAGGGAATGATTGGCTGACAATAAAAAAATAGGGGCTATAATTATTCCCAGGAGCCTACAAGCCCACAATGGGAAATGAATACCCATAACTTATGAATCATATATTCCATCAATGTATATAGTTCTGATGAGACATATTAAATTTTCTTTTTTTTTCTTTTTTTTTTATTGTTGGTTAAATGCCCTGTTCATAAGCAAATAGTCCAGTCACACAGATTCCATAAAGGAGTATATAACTGTTTTGAGACTGAGGAGAAAAGTTACCAAAGAATACATCAGTCACTATGGAAAACGCAAGGAATAAAAATGAGGATGAGATTCTTTAAGAGACAATTCCAGATATTGAAACTTAGTCATGAATAAGTGGCAAGTAGAATGTTAATTGGCTAACAAGCCCTGTAAAAAGGGAGAGGATAGTGAGTTGGCTAAAGAATAGATAGGGTATATATTCAGTAGGAGTATATTTGCTACATTCAACAGACGTAGAGGGCCCATTTTATTCTCGGATAGTGCATCGTTAAAATTAATTTTATCACATCCTAGTGAAGTTTATCAGAAGGCAATGATAATTTTCTACCTATAAATTAAGCAATTGAACCTTTACTGAAAAACTAAAGGGTGTACAGAATTCAGAATTATCTAGACATAAAGAAATAAAAGTTGAAGATTAGGATAATTTCAAGGGCCGTATAAAGAAAAAGACTATGCTAATGGAAAGAGGAGAAAAAGGTAGAGAAACAGAAATGAAGGGTAGTTCAACAAAACATAAAGGAACTACAGGCATGGGGAAAGCTATGACTGCACAGAGTGAGGAGCAGCTATGTAATCTTAAAAAACAGGTACTGGCCAACAGAAGATATGAAGTTGTTTATAAAAAGGAATATAAACAAAAAGGTACATTTTAGTCAAGTTCAAGAAAGGGTTATAGAACCCTGGCACTCAGACTGTGACAACAAGGAACATGAAAGGGGTATTTACAGATGAAAGGATACTAATACAGGAGAGATAAAAGTATATAGGAGGGATATACAGAGAATATTAGCAACATACTGTGAACAACTGTATAGTTCAGAGTGAGCAAACAGAAGATGATAACATTCAGTTTAGAAGTAGCCAGATATTTGAGAGGTTTAGAAACTTAGGTTTAGAAACTCACAACAAAAGAAGAGCAGCATCTAACAAACGGGATTTTGGAAGCAGAAATTAAATTGGCCTTAGATAAATTGTCTCAAGGGAAACTACCAAGGGTAGATAGGATCAAATAGAGGTTTGAAAATATTACAACAGAAGGGCATAAATGTTTGTGTGCTGTGTGCGTGTGCCTTGTACCTTGCGTGTGTGTGTGTGTGTGTGTGTGTGTGTGTGAGTGTGTGTGTGTGTGTGTCTGTGTGTGTGTGTGTGTGTGTGTGTGTGTGTGTGTGTGTGTGTGTGTGTGTGTGTGTGTGTGTGTGTGTGTGTGGAGTAGGTCATCCAATGAAGTAAAGCAAACTGGCCAAATCTAGGACTCATGGAAAAAATGATAATCTCCGTAGTCCCCAAAGGAAAGCATCCCTTACACTCAAATTCATATTTCCCAATATCAGTATTAAATAATGAATGCAAACTGCTCATGATCATAATAGCATCATGAGTGAGTAAAGTATTGGTCAGAATAATATCAAAAAGTCATACAGGATTTATGGAAAGTCAGTGAGTAGCAGATAGCATAATCCATACAATAATGATACTGGTGGATACCCAGATAATAAAATCACAGGTTGCTTTAGTATGTTTAGATGCTGAGAAACCATTTGACAGGATGAAAGTGCACATCTTATATAAGACACTAATTGAAATGGGTTTCTTGTAAAAGTTTATTATATTTATATTTATTTTATTTATTGAAATTTGGTGACCGCGAAAGTCCAACTGGGTCAAAAAAGGACCATTTTCAGCAGATGCCCAGGGAGAAAAGCTCCATTACAAAGACAATGAAAACCATTAGATAATTACAGAAATGTAAATATAATATAATGAACATTTTATAGCATTATTCATCTGTATTAATTACTACATTCAAGTAAAATTGTATACACAAGTTTAGCAAAGACTGATATTTTCAATTTCAGGCTGGGAATATTGTATGGATTAAAGTAAAATGATGCCAACATTTGGCTTAGAGGCAGTGCCTGTGGTAGACAGTGGTTTACTGATATGTTTTGAAGTGAATAATGGTAACTGAGCATGCAAGAGTGTTAACTTGCTGTAGAGTTAGGAGGTTAGGTGAGCCAGGTGAAGGGAGTGAAGGAGGGAAGTGTAGAGTGGATAACATAGACAGTTATTTGTTAGGTTGGTAGAAAGAAATGATGAAAGAGGCGGTGATAAAATTGTGAAGAGAGAGCTAGAGGAGAGGGATTGGATTAGTTGTTAGGGAGGAGGAAGCAGAGAGGGAGAGAAAGTAAGGTATAATTTTAAATAATAAGAGAAGGGAGTGAAAGAGGAATACAGGGGAGGGGGCAGTCCCAAGCCTTTGGAGTTTAGGTGTCAGTTAATAGAAAACTACTGTGTGTGGTGAGAGAGAAAGGGGGTAATGGGGAGAAAACAGAAAAAGGGAAGCGAAAGAGCTCTGAAGTGGGTGTGGAGTTTATTTGGAAATGAGTTGAAAACTAGTTGTGTGGTGAGAAAAAAGGGGGTAGTGGGGAGAAGACAGAAAGAAGGGGAGTGGAAGAGCTCTGAAGTGGGTGGGGGTAAGGAGTATAAACAAAAAAAGAGGGACAAAGGGAAAAAAATAATGCTGAAGATATGGGTGGTGACTATTCTATTGAATAGTATATATGTAGACTCATCTGTGCAGATAAAGATAAGAACATGTCTCTTCGATAATATAAAATTATAAAGGGAATTCATCAAGGGTGCCTGCTATTCCCACTTTCATTTGGTCTATATTTGGAGCTCCTAGCAAATAGTTTGAACAAGTCAAAATAATAGGGTATGTGTGGATAAGGGATAAAAAACAGACTCTCCCAAGAACAAGTGGTGTAAAAAACATAAACAATGAAGATAAAATAAAAGTAAATACACCATGCCACGGAAAAAAATAATAAAATCCAAAAACAATTTATTGCAGTGTTGGTAAGTGCTTTCACACAGAAATACATGCTTCATCAGACCTCAAAAACAAACTGAAACACCAAACATATATATTCTCCCTATCAAATATCCAATTAAAACATCAGTTTAAAAGAACCTATTAAGATTCTACATCAATTAAGAAGAAACTTCCACAGGCTGAAAAATATCCAGGCATCAATGGTAGGACTTCTATCAAACCTATTTTGAAGGGACGTGCTCTCTTTAAGTGATTTAATAGGCATATTGCACTTGGAAGTATAATACTTATATATGGCTTGTAGGAAGTTTCTTCTTAATTGATGTAGAATCTTTATAAATTCTTTTAAACTGAAGTTTTAATTGATTTAATTGATGATAGGGAGAATATATATGTCTGGTGTTTCAGTTTGTTTTTGAGGTCTGATGAAGCATGTATTTCCATGTGAAAGTGCTTACCGACATTGCAATAAATTGTTTTTGGATTTTATTATTCTTTGCCGTGGCGTGGTGTATTTACTTTTATATCTATGTGTAGATAAGATGGGAACTTAAAATAGCTATATTTGCAGATGACATCACTGCAAAGATGTCTAAGTCAAACGATTTTGCAAAGCCATTGGAAATATTAGGGAATTTGCCCAACTTTAGAATATAAGATAAATACATTGACTGCAATAGACTTAAATATAGGGGATATCAACATCTAAAAGGAAGCATACCTGGGGATATGGGGAAATGAAGAAATAGGATATATAGGAATTTGTTTGGCAAGGTCACTAGAAGCTAAAAAGTATTGTATGGAAAAATGTTAGATAAAATAAAGAAGGCAGATAAAGAAGGCATTCGAAAACTGGAGAGAATTGTTTTCATTATAAACTAAAGATACAGATTTTTAATTGCTATGTACTCTGGCATATTTTGTTCATAGGTGAGGCATTTTGACATGGTTCCAAATAGAGAAAGAAATAGGAATAAGTTAGTAAAAATTAATGAAATATTTTTTGGGGGGTGCCAAACATAGACTGGCCTGCGAGAAAGTTGAATTACCAAAGGAGTCAGTAGTCTTATCTTCCCCCAATATCTCTTTATATAGTCAGGCATTAACATTATCATATTATGAGAGATGCCAAATAAAGACTATCAAGCAAGATGGAAGAATATGATTCTAGAAAAGGATCCAGAGATTGGTCATAAAGATATGTTAGAAATGATGTGGGGTATCAGTATGCAGACGTTCCAAACAGTAATACTAACAACCTTGAGGCAAAAAAATGCAGAAAATATTTTCTCATCTCACAATAAGAGACTGAAACCAAGAGCTTCTACCTATAGGAGCATCAGACTGAGGAAAAAAGTTTAGGTCAATAGGGTATTACTAGAAGGAATTAGTCTTAAATAACAGTAGAAAATTAAATACTTATCTGGGATACAGCACAAAGAACACACACATACACACATATTTATATATATATATATATATATATATATATATATATATATATATATATATATAAATATATGGGTCTACCTGAAAACACCGACATGCAAAAACACCGACAACGAAATTACCGACACCCCAAAACCGAAAGTTCAAAAACACGAAACTTCACATGCCCAACAAACCACAATCCTGACAGTCAACAAACAAAACAAATCCCATGTCCAAAAAGCACACACACAACACAAACACATCAAAAACCTTACAAACCTACACTAAACCTTACAAACACAACTATCTATGCACTAAACTTAACCCAAACCCTAACCCTAAGGTCCGTCACTATCACACACTCACCTAACCCGCGCTCTAACCCTAACTCACTTAATCCGCCACTAATCCTAAAGTCTATCACTATCGCACACTTACCTTACTCGCACACTAACCCTAAAGTCCGTTACTATTGCACATTTACCTTACCCGCACCGTAACCTTGACATCCATCACTACCACATACATACACACTAGCGCTCATATGACATGTCGGTGTTGTCAGCATCAGGATTTTCTACTGTTGGTCATCTCCGTTGTCAATCTTCCGTTGTCGGTGTTCCCATCATTAGCGTTTCCAGCTTTCGACATTATCAGGTAGACCTATATATATATATATATATATATATATATATATATATATATATATATATATATATATATATATATATATATATATATATATGGGTCCCCTTCACGTGGTCGACTTTTCATAAAGCTGACTTTCATATGACCGAGACCATATGATCAACTTTTGAAAAGCCAACAATGGGGAACTGCTATCTCCGCACAGTGCGGAATGGGAAAATTTCCCACTTCCGCACTGTAGTGTGATCTCAGAGTTAGTATATTTAAGTTACGAGGGGTATGGGGGGCAGAGCCCCCTGGGTGGGTGCAGGGGGCGGAGCCCCCCTGCTAAAAGTTTAAGGTAAGTGTTTGTTTATGTTTACTTTACATAGTCAGAAAGTCGATCATATGGTCTCAGCCATATGAAAGTAGACTTTTTGAAATGTCGACCATGTAAAGTAGACCCATATATATATATATATATATATATATATATATATATATATATATATATATATATATATATATATGTATATATAGGGAACACACACACACAAACACATATACACACATTATATATATATATATATATATATATATATATATATATATATATATATATACACACACATATATATAGATAGATATGAAGGTTTACTATAATTTAACCAGATCGCACAACAGCAAATCGTGGTTATGTTGAAGGAAAACCTCAAAACTAAAAATAATGAACAAAAATAAATTCAAAGTGTGGTGACTGTAAATGTCGACTTCAACATTTTCAACAGTCATCACACTTCCAGTAACACCATTACTGTGCATTGCACAGTAAATAACAAGTTTGCAGGTGGGAAGGCATTCTGCACCACCAATGTGTGGGGCTGCACCCCCCTCACACCCCCTGCTACTTAAATATACTAACTCCAGGATCACAGTATAGTGAGGGAAAGGGTACATTTCCCAATCCCCACTATAGTGTGATCTGCATTGAAATGTCAGAACTGAGAACAGCTAATGCTGTACTGTATTCACTGTTGTCAGTTCCGATACTTTTTGATTCAGTGCAGCCAGATTCGAAATTTTGTCAATTGCACAAACTGTGATCAACAAAATGATAGTAAACCTATATATCTATATATATATATATATATAATCTTCTAGATAAAAGAAGGAGTCAGTAAAGAAGGATTGATTAGAAGGATAAGAATGATGAAATGGGGTATAAAATTAAGGAAAAAGGCAGGCAACCCCTGGTTCAATGGACAGTTAACCTATGAGAATGCAATATAGGAAACAACTAAGTTTCACACTTCAGGAAATCTCCATTAAATACCCTAAAATAGATAAGGAGAGAATAAGGTGGAAGAGCTTTCTGTGAAAGGAAACAATGAAGGCACATTGGATAAAAAATGTATCGTTGCCACAAAAAGTAATAAAAGCCAGAAAATTCAAATACTTTTTTGTTGAAGCATCAACATGTTGTTTTACACCCCAGTAAGGTCATTCAAAATATTCCTAGGGTTAGATGTATGTAGTACAGAGGCTGCCTTGGGAACATGTTTTTGGAAATGTATGGAGTTAAAGAAGTACAAAGAATTTGTAGAATGGATGTTGAATTACATAATGGAGGAAGACATTAGTATAGTGAAGGAATTGTTTTTTACATTTACATTAGAAGAAGAAAACTTATCTAGGACACTACAGATCTTATTGTGGATCATACTGTTACTAGCTAAGAAGGACTTTACAAAAAGAAGGAGTCAGACCTAACCTACTATATCAGATATAGAAATAGCTGCTGAAAGATTAAGATCAAAAGAGGAAAAAAACAGAAGATGACCTTAACAAAAAGTATAGCAACAAGACAGGCACAGTGGGTGCAAAATAAGGAAAGTACATAAGAGAAACATCTAGGGAGAGCAAAGGTAAGAGAAGGAGGCAGCTATGTGATATAAAGGTTAACGGAAATGAGAAGGCAGAAGAATTGCAATACTGGTTTTGGGCTGCAGTCGACTCTATAATGCTGAAATGGTTGTACATAAGTTATGGTGTCAGATAATATTTTTGAGGCTCGGCTACAAAAATGCACCATGTATGATAAATAATATGTAATAATGGAAAAATGAATAAAAGGAATTAGAAAAAGAATTGCAGGAAAGCAGGTAATATGCAAATGTATTGTAATATGAAAAATGTTATCTTAGCATAGGGTAGCCACAAAAGATAAGCAGTAATGTCACTGCAATGCCAGATATAACCTGAAACTGGCTGCTGAAAAAATGTCCATACGTAGATATGCTCCAGTTAGCAAGGCATGTGTATGATGCGTACCAAATGTACCCGTCCCTAGCATGTAGTAAAAGAACGACAGAACGTAAAGGAGAATCAGCAATGTCCCTTGTATACGCCATATGGCCGCAATATATTGTGGATCCTGTCATAAAATGCAGTAGTAAAAATAACATATATATATATATATATATATATATATATATATATATATATATATATATATATAGTTTCATAGGTAGGTACTAGGCTATCGGCCCTGGGGCCTATATAAGCCCAGCCAAAAACGTACCCTGACTTTTGCCACCCAAGAAAATTATTTTCCTGTGCCACTGTCGAGCAGAGCCACAGAGGTGATCCCCAGGGTGAATTTCCTATTTCCCATCCAATCATCACGACTTTTCTTGAAGAGTGTTAATGAGGATCTTTGTTTGATATAGATAGGTAGTTTATTCCAGAGTGTGGTAAGTCTCTGGGACAGGAATATATCCCTCCGGCATGTTCTGATTATTGTGGTGACAAGGTTTAGGTCCCTACAGCATGTAGCTCGGAGGGATTGGGATTTCTTTAAGTGGAGCATGTCCAACAGCTCTGCGTTTGACATAGCTTTGTATGTTAGGCAGAGATCACCTCTGAGTAGGCGATATGCAACGGAGTAAAGCTGGAGTTTTTTGAGACAGTCTGCATTGGGCATCTGTCTGAGGTCAGTAATCCTCTTTTGTGAGGTATTTCTGTGGCCTTTCCAGTTGCTGTAGATGTCTTGTGAGGTACATACCAAAAGGGGCATTGTACTCTATAATGGGTCTAATGAGTGATGAGTAGAGGGGAACAATGACCTCTTTTTTTCTGGATGAGAAACCTTTTGTGATGAGGTGTGCCACGTAGAAGGATTTCCTGACTACTGTGGTGATGTGATTATCAAAGGAGAGACTACTGTCCACCTGTGTCCCAAGGTCTCTTATTACACTTTCGGTGTTAAGTAAACTACCACCTATGTTGTAGTTCATGGGTACAGAGTTTTTACCAAAGGGGATGACAATGCACTTTTTGACATTGAGCTTGAGGCCATGGCTTTGACACCAGGCATCTGTCTCAGTGAGGCCCTTTTGTAGGATGTCCACATCGTTAGGAGTTTCGATTATGGCTCCTAGTTTGCAGTCATCTGCGAACTTCATTAGCCAAAGACCTTCTGTGTTAGCCTGTACTTCAGAGAAGTAGATACCAAACAGGAGAGGACCCAGGACTGAACCCTGTGGTACTCCACTTGTCACTGGTCTGAAGTCGGATTTGGAGTCTGCTACTTTCACAGTGTGGGTTCTGTCAGTGAGCCAGTTGGCAACACATCTTGTGACATAGGGATTTATACCTAGTTTAGTGAGTTTATCTATAATTCCAGAGTGAGGGATGGTGTTGAAAGCCTTGGCAAGATCTACATAGGCTATGTGAACCATCTTACCCTTGTCTATGCCTTTGGTGACTGCCTCGAAGAAGTCTATCAGGTTTAGGAGATGTGAGCTGCCTTTTACAAACCTGAACTGGGTGGGATCCAGAGTTTGGAGATTGCCAATGTCTTTGTTTATAAGTTCCATGATGATACGTTCCATGGCCTTGCAGACCAAGCTCGTCAGGCTAATGGGGCAATAGTTCCCGGTGTTCATGGTGGCTCCCCCCTTGTGGAGTGGTATAACCGTTGCTGTGTACCATTCAGCAGGCACAAAGCCTGAGGTGAGGCTATGATTGAACATGGTACTTAGGTGGAATGCCAGTTCGTTCTGTAGTTCATGTAGAACGCAGCCTGGGATGTTGTCTGGTCCCACAGATGCTATGTTCTTGGCTTTGGAGAGTGTGGTTTTTACCTGTGCAGCCGTGATTACAGGAATTTTGCATTCTTCCAGTATAGAGATGGGCTCTTTAGGGGGTCAGAGGGGGGTAAAGATAGCACTGAACCTATCTGCCAGGATGTTGAAAATATCAGTTGGGTCTGTATATTTAGTGCCATTGTGCTGTAACAAAGAGCAGATCTGAGTGTTGTTATTGAGATTCTTGACATAGCTATAGAATGCTTTGTAGTTGTCTTTAGAGTCAGTGGTGATTTTGTTTTCGTAACTAGCTTTGGAGGATTTTATCAGGGATCGCAGCTTCTTACTGAGGCTGACCAGGGAGCTCCTCCACTCATGGGATTTTACTCTCTTTTGCAAGAGTTTCTTCCTTCTGTTGTACAGTTTGTTTATGGCAGCCGACCACCAGATTGGCTTCCTTTTTTTGGAGGATAGCGTCTTGGTTCTGTTTGGGATAGCACAATCCATGGACTCATGTAAGTGCTTATAAAGTGCAATTGTGTAGGATTCAGTAGTCGTAACTGTATTGTCCATCTGCATGGGTGTCATGAAGTTCACCACTTCTGTCTTAAGAAACATGAAGTTGGCTTTGGAGAAATTATTTACCATGGTTTCCTTAATGGGGGTGGAGGCAGGATGTGGATATCTAGGGTAATTAGCTTATGGTCGGATCAGACCAATGAGGCGTTGACTTCAGGTGTGGAACACCGGCCACTCATATTGATAATGACTAGATCTAGGATATTGTTGCCCCTGGTGGGGGTGTGGATAAGTTGATCCAGGGTGAATTCCAGAAAGCATTGAGCGAAGGAGTTGGTACATGAGTAGTTTTCCCAGTTAATGGTGGGGTCATTGAAATCGCCCATTATTAGGGTGTTTGGTTGAACCCTAATATTTTCCAGTACATCAAGAAAAGAGGAGTGGGAATCCTGGGGCATGGTGGGTGATCTGTAGCAAGCTACAATTTGGATTGCAGTTTTGCCCAGAGTTAGTTGCACCTGGATAACCTCGGCTGCATTATGCTGAGCAACTAGCCTGGAGGTGTGGATATCCTTAATGAATATGGACACAACTCCGCCTTTGGTGTTCCGGTCCAGGTTACATGGCCAAAAAGTGTGGTATGAGTTATAGCCTGGTAGTGCAGGCGTGTTCTCTGGAGCCTAGAACCAGGTCTCAGTCACTGCACAGATATCGATGTTCTCCATTTTAAGGAGTGCCTCAAGTGAGTGCATTTTGAGATTTAGACTTCTAGCATTGAGTAGCATCACCCTCAGTTTTTGCTTGCCTGTTCCTGTTACGGTGGTGAATTTGTCATTTGAACCTTGCCTAAAAAAGGCACTATAGGGGCAGCAAGAACCTTAGCCAGCATCCGAAATCCCAGGGCTGACAGGTGCAGGCCATCTATGGCAAAGCATCGTGGTCTGTCGACCATGTTATCCCAGGCAGACAGATACTGGATCCCTTTAGAATGGCACCAGAAGCTTAGCCAATTGTTAAAGTCAATCATTTTGTCCTTGTACTGCTGCATCATTCTGGGTGATGGCAGAATGCTACTCAGGGCTAGGGTCATACCTGCCTGGGCTACAAGATCGGAGAGCTCTTCCATGTCTCTTTAAATGTAGTCCAGGGAGGTACGTCTCAGGTAGTTCACACCAACATGGACAATGACAGAGTCATATTTGTACTTGTTGTGGAGTGACTTGAGTGCGGGGTTATATAGATTCATATATATCTCGAAATTCCGAAACATCGAATGTCATACGATCAAGACCATATGATCAATGCTTTGCAATACTGAAATTCCAAAACAAATCCAAAATAAAAAAAAAAATCAGTTTAAATGTTTCTGCAGGGAGGCAAGCCCCTCCCTGCATCCCCACCCCTGCTACTTAAATATGCCAACTCCAAGATCGCACTACAGCGAAGAAAAGGGAATTCTCCCATTCCTCTCTGTATGCACATCTCCTTTCAGAATTTCAAAGTTATTTCAAGATTTTAGGATTTTGAGATTCTGAAGGGAACCCAAATATATGTATATGTATATACATGTATATATATATATATATATATATATATATATATATATATATATATGCAGAATTATTCTTAATCTGCAAAAAATGCATAAAAATATTAATATTAATTGCAATGAAGAAGCATACAAGGCTGACTGTAGCTAATAAAGGGTGCAGGATATATGTGGGAACACAAGTAACATATACACCTTCTGAATAGGGTGATAAAAATGCAGTTGTATGGTGAAGATGAAAAAGAGAGACACACAAGAGAAATGACTGAAGAGGAAGGTCAGAGAAAGAATAAAAGTGATGTGGGTATTTATTTATTTATTTTGGCAGGAGTAGGTCCCCATTTTTCTTTGGAGAAAAGAAGGTTTTGAAAAGTCACAGAAATTGGAGAAGAGGAAAAGGATGGGTAAAAAACAAAAAACAGATATCACACCACAGGACATACAAAGGTAGGCAATATAAAAAGACAGGTGAGGTTATATAGACACACACACACACACACACACACACACACACACACACACACACACACACACACACACACGCACGCACACACACACACACACACACACAAACACACACAAACACACACACATGCACAGTAAAGCAGTGGTCAAGAGAAAAGAGAAGGTAATGAACAGGGTAGGGATGAATACCAGCCATGGTTCACCACAATAATGAATCATGTACCCATGCACAAAGCAGTGCTATGATGTCAAAAACTGTGTAACAGTCATACAAAAAGGAGTACAACTGATGGCAGGCATGTGAAAGGGAGCACAGGTGGGAAATGTCACCATTGTAGTACACAGAAAACTACACATATCACCACTCAGGAAACTATCAACAGAGTAACTGTAACCCACTCAACAGCAAGGCAGATTGTATCCACAAATGGTCATGCAAGATCACACAAGCAAAGTTCAGTATAACCCCCAATCACATAAATCCAAAGTTGGTCAGAAGTCCTGTGTAGCCATTGTCCTAAGGGATGTTACATGTTAGAGACAACACAGATGATGATCAGTTATCCAGGATAGATATGCATCATGCAATCATATCATACAAGTGGAAGATTCAGAATGATTGGCATGCATACCTCCAACAATGGCATGCAATTGTATGTTGCCATGGTGAAAGGTCATGGTGATAGTGATACAGTAGAAAACATTAAAGTTACATGACAAATGATCATCAGCAAGCCAGTTCAGTAACAGGTATGCAGCAAGTATGGCAAGTATGTCATGAGAATAAAGGGGTCCTAATGGAGAGATGAAAAGTCAGCAAGCAAAGGAGATTAGTAGTGCTGAAATGTAATTAATCCTCAAGTCTTGGTGAGTAACTTCACAAGGTGGACCCTGTTTTTCACAAAATCTCAATAAGGTGACACTGACATATAGACTGTCGTTATATAGCATATATAATGGACAGAAGTAAGTCAAAAACAAAAAAAAAGTTAGCTGGGTGCACAAGACCCAGGATGAAAAAGTGCCCAATCCTGGTAGGTGCACTGGTGCCAGAACTGGAAAAAATGGCAGTGTAGAGTCCTCAAAATGCAGAAGCATTCCTACAATGAGGCCAGGCCAGGCCCAGGGGGAAGATTACCCCCTTGTTGTAGAAGGAAGTAGCAGTCCACGAAAATCACAAAAATTGATTGGCCAAAGAAGAGCTATAAAAATGATAGAGTGGACTATTGAGGATGAGAAAGAAATTATGTATTGTTGCTATTATGTAAAAAGCCCAGAATTTCCAGGCACAAGATATACAAAATGATTAAGAGAGAAATTAGAGGAAAGAAAAAAAATACTTCCACAAGAAAAATTGTCAGAAGCTTCAAATAAAAATTTGCATTCATTAATACAACAGATTTTTGAAAAACAGTATATAGATCAAGAAACTTTGATCTGTTTGGACAAAAAAAGCATCTGAGGAAATGTGAAAATATAAACAACAAAACCTAGAGATATTTGAAAAATAAAAAAAAAGAAATATGGACATGGGAAAGAAAGAGAGATTTGATATGGTGCAGTATTTATGCAAAGGAGAAAGCCAAGTTAACTAATATAGAGAAGGCAGTCTCAAAGATATTCAAAGAGAAATACAGGCAAAGGCATCCAGATATGGAAAGTTTCACAATAAAAAAATGAATATCACAAAGATGTAATGCAGAAAAGAAGATTAGTAAAGCAGAAGTTAAAGAAATAGAAGTTGAAGTTGTGGAGTGCCTGCGAAGTGAAGGATTTAATGTAGAAGGTCTAATACAGACTACACCACAACATGATGGAGTGAGTCCCCAGAATAAGGAAAAACAGGAAGATCAGGAGACGTGAAGAAGAAATATGGACAGGGGAAAGGAAAAGAGATTTAATATGGTGTAATATGTATGCAAATGAGAAAGCAAAACTAACCAATACAAAAAGAGCTGCACCAAAGATATTTGAAGAAAAATATAGGCAAAGGAATCCGAATACGGAAAACTTTACAATACAAAAGATAACAAGACTAAGAGGAAAAGTAGAAAAAGAGATTAATAATGGAGAAGTGAAAGAAATAGAAATTGAGGTTATGGAGGAGCTACAAAGAGAAGGATTCTGTGTAGAATGTCAAATGTAGAAAGTCCTACAACAGGATAGAGCAATGGATATCCAAATTAAGGGGAAATTAGAGGAACAGGAAGCAATTTGTCAGGTGCCATATCAAGATATTTTGGAGCCTTTTACAGGAAACCAGTATAAATGTTCACTTGAAGCTGGACAGCAAGGGGATGAACAGGAAACTGTGGAAACTCTGATGCAGTCAATGTTGATGAGTGATAGGCCAGTGATTTCCCATATGGCAGAGTAACAGATGAACAGGATGAAATTGAAGAGAATCTGCCACAGGAAGATGCTATAGAACTTTCTATAGAATGCCCACAGGAAATGGAAAATAAGGGATATGCATTCAGTTTGGAAGAAAATGAGCTAAGAGGAGAGTTGCTTGATTTAATGGACACGGATAGATATATTAAGATTGATAAGAGAAATAGACTGCAGAAGGTCAATAAAACCCAAAAAGTAAGAAGTTTGATAAAACAAAAGAATGCAGTAATTAAGACTGTCCATAGAGATCCATGTGATATAACAGAATTAAACATGATAGATTATTGTGCTGCTAAATTAATAACTGATAAAGTTCTACTACAAGAACACAGGGCAGTGAGGGAAAGGAAGGGGAGAAATCGAAAGCCATCATGGAAGTATCAAATAGAGAAACTAGAAAACAATTAAGAGATGAAGTGTCACTGTTAGAAGAGTATAGAAGAGGGAATATATCAACAAAAATACTAAGAAAGATATATGTGATTAAAGCAATGCACAGTATTAGAACAGACCTGGATTCGTTGTGCACTATCACAAATAACAAACTATAAATTTCAGCACAGGAGGAAAAACGTAGATGATACACAGATAAATATGAGAGGAAAGTACAAAATAAGAAATTTATTGATGACTGCAAAATGTTTTACAGAGAACTGGGAAATAAGCTAAAAGGAATTAAAAGATCACCAAAAAAGAGGAAGTAGATACATTTTGGAAACATATCTATGAAGATCCTGTGGAACATAACAAAGATGCTAAATGGATAGAAGAAGTAAAAGAAAGAATAAGAAGTTTAAAGATACATGATATGAAATGGGATGAAGTTACAGCCAGAAAGATTGAAGCAAAGTTAAGAAAAGCCTCTAATTGGAAAACTCCAGGCACAGATGCAGTACCTAACTTTTGGTTAAAAGTATTAACATCTTTGCACGAGGATTTAACCATGAGTAAGAACTATTTATGTTCACACCCCGAACAGACACCATACTGGCTAACAACAGGTAAAACAAAATGACATATTAACTATACACGGGAATTGATGCCGATAGAGTTTATAGTCATATAGAAGAAAACAATTATGGCAGTAGAACAAAAGGGCAACAAAGGAAAGTCATATGGAACAAAGGATCATTTGTTGTCAAATAAAGTTATAGTGGAGAACTGTAAAAAGGGGAAGAATCTAAGTATGGCATGGATTAACTTCAGAAAAGCATTTGATAGAATCCCGCATTCATGGATAAAAGAGTGCTAAAAAATGTATAAGATACACCCTACACTGATTAACTACATTACAGTAACCATGAAACAATGTCAGACCACTTTGCAATTAAGCCATGATAAAGGGCAGATTATTATCCCAGGGATAAAAATTCAAAGGGGGATATTCCAGGGTGACTCTCTGTTACCGTTGCTATTCTGTCTTGCCATTAATCCATTAAGCTGTTTACTTAACAGCTTAGGCCATGGCTACAATTTGGCTCCTAGAAAACAACAAAGTTAATGACTTCTCATCTTCTCTTTGTCGATGATTTAAAACTGTATAGCTCATCAGATGAGGAATTGAAACCAGAGCTGTAGGTTGCCAAAACTTTTTCAGATGATATTAGAATGTCATTTGGCCTTGATAAATGTGCAAAAGCAACCTTTAAAGCAGGAAAACTGCAGCACTAGGAAAACATACATTTGAGACAAGAATGTGATATAAAAGAACTTGAGCAAGTGGGAGTGTATAAATACTTGGGAATTGATGAAGGATCAGCAATAAAACATGAACAAATGCAAATAAAACTCAGTAAGGAATACTTTAGAAGACTTAAATTAATCCTGAGAACAGCATTGACATCTAGGAACAAGATCCAAGTGATAAATCAATTTGCTCTTCCTGTCCTAACGTACAGTTTTGGAGTGATTGACTGGCCCCAAAAAGTGTTGGATAGGCTAGCCAGGAAAACAAGAAGGATGCTTTATGCTCATCAAGTGATTTATAAAAATCAGTGTATACCAAGACTATATATTCCCAGTTCCGAAGGAGGTATGGGCTTCCTTGAAATTGATTACAAGTATAGATCTGCAATCATGCGACTCCACACATATCTACTGACCTCACAATATCCAAATGTAGTGAAAGTTTTGAAACATGAGGAAAATAAATCTAAGATGACTTCTATGATTTATTTAGCAGAACCATATCGACATCTAGCAGGAATGGAAATCAAACCAGAAGTAGATAAAAAACAGGCAGCAATTGAATGTGCCAAAAAACAAAAAAGAGAATATAAGGTGAATGATCAGATGAGAAGGCAAGAAATTGGAAAAAACATAAATATAGTTGCAAATATCGAAAACTTCTGGTAGAGCCTCATGTTGACCAAAAACAAATGCAGGAATGGTTAAGGAGAGGTGAATTCAAACCAATAAATGAAAGGTTAATATTGGCAGCCCAAGATAGGGGGCTATTTACATGCTGGTTTACAAAGTCTATTGAACATGTGGGAGAAACAGACAAATGTAGGTTTTGTGAAAACCGAATTGGAAGCAGTCACACATCTTGTTGCTGGTTGAGATACACTAATGGCAGAAGGACTGTATACTATAAGGCATAATAATGTGGAGAGACTGTTGCACTGGGGATTGTGCAAACATTATGGTATTGAAGTGCCTGAAAAACATTGGAAATATGAGCCACAAAGCATCATAGAAAATTATGAAGTATATATCATATGGGATCACCCATTACCAACAGTTCAAAAGGTAGGTGCTAGAAAACCGGATATACTGGTCCATGAAAAGAAGACAAAAATTGCATTGATTATTGAAATCACCACACCCAGTGACTATAGTGTCTTGCGTACTGAGACACACAAAGTCATGAAATACCAGGATCTGCAGGCAGAGATGAGAGCAATGTGGATGAAAGATACCCAAATAGTTCCAATAGTAGTAGGAGCAAAGGCTCTTATAGTATTAACAATCATTACCAGTCCATGTAACCCTGTACAAATTGCAGAAAGCATCATTACTGGGCACATTGCAGGTGCTGCGAAGAGCCCTTTTAGCTAACATCAAAGATTGAAACAATACTTATTTCATGAACTTTAATCATGCTTTGACTTAAGAATGGGGTCCATTCCCATCATGGTATTAGAAACCCAAAAGATTGGGAGAAATTAGAAAACTAGAAAACATCAAAGATATATGACAAATGATCATCAGCAAGCCTGTTCAGTAACAGGTATGCAGCATGTATGGCAAGTATGTCATGAGAATACACACAAGAAGTTACCGACATGACAAAAAAAGTCATGTTGCATTTGAACCCATTAATGCCAAATAGCACTGAAACAGGCTACACACAGATGCACAACCTAAGCGAAAGTGCCAAAGATACAGTTGTACAGGACAATATATGGAACACGCTGCTCAGTAGTCATATAGGTAGATTGCACATGAAAGTGTCTGACACATGAATGTCAAACTTATTTCTGCCTCTCTCCAGTGGCAAATATGATAAAAACAGACATAATGCCAACATTGCATCAAAGACATATGCAACGTAGGCAACTATGTTACCCATGTGTAGATACCATCACAAGGAAATTGCATCACAGTGGGACACATGGGGAATGTCAGTATTGTTTTGGCCCACACACACCATGTACCATAAATCTTAGTGCATTCCTCTAACCACTGTCAATGTGAGAGCTGTGTGGCTAACATTAGACTGTAATCTACTGTGCACCTAGATGTGACATACAAGCTCTAACAGGATCATAACCGACAGTGTTATATGCCACAGTTATGCACAATAGGCAGACCACTGGCAGATTTCAGGGCTAACCGGACTGCCTGTCTATAACACTGACATCATAAATGACAACAGTGTACATCTGTGTTTCATGATGGTTATACTTGAACTGACACATCTGAGAATATATTGTAATACAAATAAATGACATGGCCCCATATGAGTACATAGTAAAAGCATGTCACCAATATGGTCAAATAAGTAAAAGAAAACCTAATTAGCAATACACCATGGTGGCAGCATGACTTCATTAGAGCATGTAGACAATACTTATGGTCCAGAGCCCCCAACTTTATTGTGTCGAACATCACAGGTGATCTCTCTAGCGACCTCCTGGAAGAAGTCATGCATGTCTTGTGACATGCTTTGGAATAACCTGCAGATGGATACTGCATTTGTATCTAGAAAAGTTTTGTCATTGCATCATGGATCTGGTCTTACACATTATGTGGCTGAGTGGTGAAGGTCATCACCATAGAAGGTCTGGATTGGTGGCCCCTGATAGTCCTGGCCTGCCACTGTCATCATCATCTGGCTGTCCTCTGTGTCCCACAGTTTCAGAATCTGCTAGCAGAGGTTGCGCACTCCAACATTATCTCCTGTGGATGATTGGGCTGTTTTGGGTCCCAGACTCTGTAACATGGCAGTGACATAAATCAGTCACATTGTATTAACAAGCCAAAACAGTGCCGGATAACATAAATATGCATGGGACTGCACCATTTTCAACATGTGAACAGTATTAATTTACTCATTCATGAGATGTGTGTATATGGTAAGCATTATCCCATCTGTATTTGTGATGTAACAGTGTACATTATATTCGACCCAACACAATACACAATTTGCTGTTATGACTTGCAAACTGATAAGCATAACACATCTGCAAGACAGCAGTGTCAGCATTACTGCAGGCATCAATGTTCAGGAATAGGCCCAACATCACAGCCAGATGAGGGAAAACACATAGGATGTTTTGCATCTGAGACAGCATGGTTTGCTAATAGCAGAGCTGTATTAGACACCCTGTCACTACTACCCTGCATATTGGACATGTAACAGGACACAGCAATGAGACATGATGCAGCATGTCAACACATCACCTACAGTGACCTACCCACACACACACACACACACACACACACACACACACACACACACACACATGCAAAAAAAAACATGAATTACTCTGGTTTATATTTAAAGACCAAAAAAGGTTTATTCAGCTGTATCACCAGTGCATAAGCCATAATCAGTAAAGGTGCCAACCAATGTATGCAAACATTCCTGAACAATGTGAGCTGCAGCACATAATTCCTATACTGACATGGCACATCTCTGATGTTAATTGAACATGAACAGGGATGTGCATATGAGAGCAGTGTTGTGTTATACTAAAACTAGCAGTAATGGCCCATTTGGATGAGTTCTGCAATTAGAAGGGAGGCTGCCAAGTTGTATAAATGATTGGCCTGAAACAAAGGAGTGTGCAGCACTGGCATCCATGCAAGAAATAGATGGCTGTAATCTTGGCAAATACATATGTATACTGAGTGAGAGTACACCCCCCCCAAAATGGAAAAAAAAAAAACATGCTGTACTATGACATAATCATTTGAAACATCCAGTGCGACAGCAAGAATAATAATAAGTGAGCATGTGCATGTATCTCAATGACAGTGTACCCTGCTGTGCTCTCCAACAAACACAGGACCGCTGCCTGAAGAAAGTAAACAATAGGAACTCAATTAGGGTACATTGTAATAAGCACAGCAGAAAAAACAGAATTACTCAGTCCACAGATTGACACTTGAATGAAACACTCCCATGTATAAGTTGTGGTGTCAGTAATACAATACCATAGAATAATGTAACTGTGACATGTAAACATGTCAAACATGTTGATAAACCACCAGCTATTAAAAAATCTCATTTTACCTTACTCCCAAGAAAGGAAGCTTAGATCCAAAGACAAATGCCGCTTGATAACTAAATCCAACAACT
Organism: Protopterus annectens; assembly: GCF_019279795.1. NCBI lineage: Eukaryota > Metazoa > Chordata > Ceratodontiformes > Protopteridae > Protopterus > Protopterus annectens. The sequence continues at coordinate 261,110,896 of NC_056725.1, forward strand.
CTGCAGGTGACTTACTATATCCCCATAAAATTTCCAAAGTTTGAAATTCCATTCCTCTAGAACTGAAAACTTTGCAAAAATCACAATTCCTTCAAAAACAGATAGTATGTTACTTAAAAGAAGACAGGTGGTGCAGTGGCACAGCACATAGTGTTGTTGCCTCACAGCAAGAGCTTCAGCAGTTCAATTCTTGGCTGGGGTGCCTTCTCTGTAGAGACTGCATGTCCTCCCTGTGTTTACATGGGTTTTCTCTAGGTGCTCCAGTTTCGTCCCACATTCCAAAGACATGCAGTAAGTGGACTGGAAACTCTAAATTGGCTATAAGTGTTAGTGCGTGTGGTATAGAAGGACTACTGCATCAAGGCTAGCTACACGGTAGTGTAAACCTTGGCTCTAGATGATTGTCATTGTTGATGTGACACCCTGATCCTATGTACAAAAGTGGGGAAAAAAGGGGCTGTGGATGGAGGTTGCATAAATAAAAAATGGATGGGTACTGCAACATGAATAAATAAATCATTTACTCTCTCTCTCTCTCCCTTCATCTGTCTTCCAACTCCGTTTCTGCTTCTACTCTGTTTAATAATAATAATAATAATATTAATATAAAAAAGCTCATTAGACTAATTGCAGTTCCACTATGTATCTCATATATTGTTAATCTATGCCTTTTCATTGCAACCCAGCAATGCATACAATCTGCTAATAATTGTATTCTGTATAATGGACAAATACAGCTTTTCAACATAGACCTCCACTGAAAATGGGTTTATCTTCCAAACCTAGTTGGACTATCCTGGTAAACAAAGGCAAAATAAATAAATAAATGTTCTATAAAGCAAATCCCCACGTGTAAACATTGCATTAGGATATAGCAATGATAATGCAAATTAGTGAAAACATTTAGTTTTGGATAATATACATTCTGGTGGCATCTTGAGATCATATTCCCAGTGAAATGTATGAGTCAGAGCTCTACACATAGTCCTGACACTATACAGCTTGGCCATGTCCAGATATATGTAAGTAATATGTATACAAACATATTGTCAAAACCTCATGGAATTACCTATCAGACAACACATGCAGGTGAAACAGACATATGAATGACGTGAATGTATCATCTCCTTTTAAAAATTGGGGGCTATCAGGCATGTGTTCTGCATGTACTCGTATACTAGCAATTATTGGGCATCTGCATTGATCACTGTAGACTAAACACTGAACTATTTATTAGCACCCTGAAATTCAAGAAGTTAATGATGTTCACTTACGAGATTCCAAAACATCCTGTGCTACTGAAACTTATTAATTATGTATTGTAAAAACAGTACTTAAAAGCTTTGTGTGCTAATATACCCTTCTTGTTAGCTATACATCACTGACTTAAATTGTACTGGTCATGTTGTAAAGCAAATGTTAGTAGCAAACCTTGGGAGATGGATATAGCCCACTTTCAGTATACAACACCAAGTTATACAGTTCTTGATGCAAAAAATTATGCTGTTTATGTAGTTTATTTGTTTGGTAAGGACAGCCCCCTGGATATTTTTCTGAGAGATGAAATCCCCTACTATACCATCCTGAAAGACCAAATCCACAATGCTTTGCTGTATAAATTGATGTAGAGATTACTGTGTGTCCATATTAAATGAGTCAGAAGTAGTTTTTCTCCTCCTAGAAATATAAGTTGTCAACTAGTTCTTGCAGATGAACACCTCACATTGAAAATTAACATTTGATGTTGTAGTATTGAAACCATAATGAAAAATAACAAGTAGCTCCTGTAAAAAAGTAAGTTAATTACCCAGAATGCTTTATGTGCATATAAATCATTACTCATTACCTACCATGACACCACTTTGGGGGTGTGTTTATACAGAAAAATTAAGCAAACAGTGAAAAAAAATCAAACAGCTCCCTATTATCATACTTTTTTTTTGTAAAATCACTTGCAATTTATCAAAAGGAGTCGCCTTGGAAGTGCAGACATGACCAATACACTTTGAGTGCTATTTACTCATTTGTTGTTTATGTTCCACTATACCTTACAGCTACAGAACAATGCCAAAAGAGATTGACCACTCAGACAATGACAGACCCAATAAGACTGTCTCTTCATATATTACAATGAGGTTCTGTTAGATGTTAATGTCAGCACTATGCGTACTGATGTTCTGTCTACCTGCACAGGGCCATCACATTTCCGCCACTCACAGCAGTCTTCAGATATGAATCCCTCTGCTATGACTGTCTTGTATGCCTAGTTTACATGCACCATGATGATGTATGTGTGCTTCCTCCCATCATGTTGTGTAGTGTGTGTGTGTGTGTGTGTGTGTGTGTGTGTGTGTGTGTGTGTGTGTGTGTGTGTGTGTGTGTGTGTGTGTCTACTGGTGTACACCTGTTCTTACATGAGCTTGGATATTAACAACAACATCAAGGCAATGACCTGCATGCTCTTATTAATGCTGCCAACTGTGTAGCACACCAACTCCATGTGTTACATGATGATCAAGAGCACAGATGAGGCAGGTCAGGGAAGCATTGGCTGCGCAGCATGACAGCATGGTATCAGCTGAATGCTCCATTGAAAGCCTTGTTATGGTGGTGCTGGAGCAGTATCATAGTAAAAAAGGTATGTTATGTGCCATGGCACTCATGACCAGATTACTTCCAATGGAGAGAGGCAGACCACCTCTCGTAACCTACACATGGCTTTGTCTGTCAACGTCTGTGCTGCAATGTGCACACTCATTTGCTGTCGATTGCCATGTTCAGAATCCAGCAGACATGTCCTAATAAATGATTTGCACTTCTGCTCATACCCAACCTGTAAATGTCATCACATCCAGCTCATCAGCATAGCACCACATACATAGTGCTTCCAGAAGCAGCAGGGGAACCAAGACCACAGGGTGAGGCATCCGCATGGGCACACTTGACCATGTTAGTGTAACACAGACAGTTACCTCATTGTATGTCCTGTTGTGTCAATCTGACCCTGTGGTAATGGTGACTACTTTACCAACCACTGCTTGCTCCACCTGTTAGTGGTGTATGACTAGCTGACTTGGCAGACTGCCTACATGTTTTGCCATGGTGAACATATATGTCCTTGTCTATTTTTGTACTATATTGACAACTTTACTGATGAACCCGATGTTTATGATGCTTTCATTTGACCTCCTCTTCCCAGTTGACATACATTATCCATATTTGCACCTCATCAGCATACAACCTCACAGCTAAAGAAGTGATTTTCTACAGTCAACATTCCATTGTTTTTGCCTTTATTGCATGCACATGTATACTTCAGTTTGCATACTAGTGTTACATGTGACGCTTCCCTATGGTACTTCAACTGTCTCTCCTTCAACACAGTGTTAACCAATAATTTCCCTTTTGACCTTTGTTATATTGTTAATGTTATGTAATTCTCATGTGTGCCTTCTCATACATACGTTCTTGCACACAAATGTCTATACATATGGTGACTTACCCACTGCATTCCTGTTTGTTCCATGGCTGCTGTGTTATACCTGTCTTTGATACTTTGTTGCATTTCACATACCTGCCCATCTGAATGACTCATGTTATTGCACCCCCCTTGAATTAAACTGTTGCATTATGCATTACAGGTTGGGACAGCCATGTTCCATGATGCATATATGCATCTTGGCAGGTATATGGCTTTGCTAGTGCAATTTACTCTGTTATTAGTATTGCAGCTGTTGTCTGCTGTATAGCCTAGTGTTCTCCTTGTTACAAATTCATAATACATGTGTACTGCATTTCAGTGTTATCATATGGCTCACCCACAGGTAGGTTCCATTGGTTATGGTACATCTCCAAATGCACAATCCAACAGGTATTGTCTTACCGATATTGATAAGTATGATGACAGCATACCTGGCCATCACCACTTTCTGTTGTGCATATCTTAGGTGTGCTGGACACATGCCAGTGCAGTCACCTTTGGCACTGTACTTTGCATACAGTGTTCTGGTGGTGAATGGTATTCACTGGTCATCCAGAAATGTTCATTTCTTTTATGCACATATGTATATAATATTTGCAGATCATATTGAAGTTATTGTATTTATGATGTCCCATCTAGACAAGTACTGGCCTTCTTCCTGTGGTTGTCTGCTGTGCTGCTGTAATTGGGAAACACTGTGAACATGACTGGTTTATATGTGTACTTGTGTACTTGTGGCTTGTCATGACCCAATGTTTTGAGCCAGACACTGCTGTGTTGCCTGAGCTACCACATATAGCTGCGACCTCCATACCTGGTTTATCTCATTCTTGTGTCCTCATGATCATCCTGTGACAGGTCTCATATTTCTACATCATACATCAGGGGTTCTTGGAATAGGTCACCTACACCTAGGACTAGCAGGCCACTATGTTTCATTGTTAACATATTATACAGCATTATACACACACTGACTATCTGTGAAGCCTTTGCTGGGGTGTATTGCAGTGCAACCCTGGATGCGTCCAGACATCTGAATCTTGATTTCAGCATGCCCAACACCTGTTCACTGGTGTTACTGAATCTTGATTTCAGCATGCCAAACACCTATTCATTGGTGTTACATGTTATAGTGTGCATGTTATTGAATGTATCTTCAGCAGTCATAGATGGGTCTGTGCATAGTGTCATCAGCCAAGGTTCTAGTACATAACTGCAGTTACCTGTTTATATAATAACACACATTTAATCACTTTTCTTACTGTTGATAGGTCTTGATTCAGTTTACATCATAGCTGTGGTCCTGTATTTACTAAGTAGGAGACCCTCCAGAATGTCACTCTATTTGAAAGCAGCTGTCATATCACTTCCCTTCATTTTGTAGCTCCATGCACACTACCAGGTTGTATTGCCATAATACTGATAATGAGGCCATCTGCACACTATCTGACAACTGAGCAGTGACCAGCCCATCCTATCAATGTGTCATTCGGCATCATCTGATGCAGAGGTTTGGGGTTTTGATTGGTATGTAGGTGCAGTCAGTTGCACCAAGGGCACAAGGAAAATTGATGATAGCATATAACTGTTCAATGGCAGTCCTGCACTCCATGATTGTTGCTGAAAAGTGGATGAATCCATCCATGTTCCTGTACATTATTGTGGGGAATTGTCCTAGTATGTGACTAACAACTGTGTAAGACACACCTACAGCATCACCCATATGCCACTGGATTATCCAAGAGGCCAGTATACCTAGACTGAGACACACTTTTGTTTCTACAGAGACAGGACTATCCCACAGAGTGTATGAATATATGTGTGGTGCATATATCCTGCATACAGCCTGCACCAGTTCTCTGTCTAATTTATATCTAAGATTTATTGGACAGAGAGTTGGCTTAACTCTGGCCTGACTTGACATATTGCTGGCTGCCTTCTGGAACTCATTTGCAGATCATCTTCTAGTTTAGCTCGAAGAATCCTGGCCTGTTGTAGTGCATTAACTGCAGTTTGTATGTTTTTAGGATAAATTTTTCGATTTGTTTCAAATATCTGTAGCACCTATGGTCTTTGCTGATTACTTTCATAAACTTGTTGGTGCACTGCTCTGTTGCATTTTATTATCATTGGATGCAGCTGTTGTGTTTTCAAATCTGGCATGCATATGCAGAGTCCACAATTATCCTATGCTGACTAAATCATTACCTGCACTAGACATTATGTTCACCAATGTCTGCCATCAGTTCACTGCCCTTTCTGCAATTTCTTTTGGAATCCAGCCCATGATGTACACACATGGACTCTGCTATGATGTAAGTATGTTTCTCACAATCTGCCAGGCTTTAAAAAAGATATGGGTATGACATAGCATGCTCTGCCAGGCAGTTACTCCATGCCAAGTCAAAAATGTGTGTCAGTGAAAGAAATAACAAATACGGGTTAAGGCTGCCTGCTGCATGGCTGTAATGTTTTGCATTTTCAAAGAACTGTATGAAAACCTGAAGATTTCTAACGTAAAATGTATGTCGTGTCACCTAATAAAAAGCAGTAGTACATATGAATTATCCCACAGCCTAGGTACAGGGTGTTAACTTAAAGAGCACCAGTATATTATCAACATATAACCTCATGGTCTGTTAGAAGTAGCAGTATATCATCAACATATGATAATGATGCTATGGCTTGGAAATTCCTCAGTGATATTATTTAAAAAATGGTGAAAAAGAAGAGGGCTAAGTAAAGAGCCCTGTGGGACGTTAGAAAAAAAATGTTTCACATGCAAAATGCAAAAATAGGGAGACTGCATCTAACCAATGAGTACTACAAGCCCCCTGCCTAACACTGGGGAAAGCGAACTTGTGGGTATCTGTCTCATGTGATCCATGAAACATCTTGTAATGTGCAGTTATAGAACTCAGTTTTATGACTCATGACTTTGACACTTACCTTGAAACTGATTCTCTGATCTTGGAGTGTATAAAATTGAATGCATCACATTCAAGACATTTATATATTCCATACTTAAACAATATCATGAAACTGTTAGTAATACATGTGAAATAATTACTTGTCTTGTGAAGGAACATATCAATGCAGCAAGGGCAAATGGCACAGACATTTTGAGTTAACTACAGATGGAATTCCATGGTGGTAAAGATATACTGACATGGTGGGCTAGTGACTCTGACATAAACAGGGAGACACGTACTGCCACAAAAAAAAAAAAAAGAACAATCCAAACAGTTTTAAAGATCAGAAGCCACCAGGTGAGATAGAAGGAAAGTTTCTTTATTCCATATCACAGCACACGTTTTGGTACCTCGGCAATTCGCCTTCATGGGAGACTGCAGACATACTGATTGTCATGCCTGCATTTTCCCATCCCACCCCACAAGTGGTGCTTTCATGCAGGATCATTGCATTACACTGCAGCTCTAGCTACATTGATTGTCTAATTGTCTGATTGTATGACTGATCCATTGTGCTACAGTGAGAGTGACTTTATATGTTGAAATCTATTGCCAGAATGCATAACCATGTGACTTAGAATAAAAAAATACTTGACAACTGCAGCATACAGGAAATACTTAACAAGTTTATTAAACTTAGTCACTATAGCTCCAGTGAAGAAACTAATGTATATGTATATTTTTGAAATTAGAAATCCTTATTTAGATGATAAGACCACAAGTACTGCAAAAAGAAATGATAACAAAAGCACATTTGCCCTTGATCTTTAACCCTCATGTCTTTCCTCTCTCTCTATCCTGTACATTCTTTCACACTACTTTCACATTCCACTTTGCACCACTTCCCCATCTTCTCAGTGCCCTCCACCTTCTATTGCACTTCACTAGCTGTTCTGGCTTTCCTTGTCCACTTTATCATCCTGTTCCTGTAGCACAAATTAGCATAAATGACTCAGTAGATAAATTGTACATGTCTTGATATTAGATTCCTACTTTTTAGATAAACATCTACTATGTTGCTATAATGTATTTAAATGCTGAATATTGTATTAGGTAGACTCCCACTGCTTAGACTTCAATGATGGTGTTATAACATTTCGGCATGCCTAATATCATATTTATTCTCTTCATCTGTATTGTAAACAACTTTTTATTATTGTTTTATACTCATTTTTCTTGGACTGAGCCTGCAAATGGTCCACTTGGATCAGTGCTCTACTCTGAACAAGAAATTGTAAATAAAATGAAAACTGAAACTGTCTACTTTGTCACATTTTAAGCAATCCTTCATCACGCAGATAAGCCGATACCTGCTCTTACATTTTGGTATATATTTTTACTGACAAAATGAAACAAGACACGCAAATTAACCAACAAATGAATGTATAGCTCCTGAAATAAATCAGTAATGAAAAAGATAATGTAAATGAATAACAAAATATAGTGAGCTTTCTGACTTTTTTTTTTTTGTCCATTTTAGATTGATCTAATATTCACAAGTGCAACAGCATCCCTTGCAGGATACAGCATGATGTGATATTTATTTATTTTTTTCTAACTCATTACATACTGATGTGATTAATTTAATATACAACATGCTGCCAGCAGAAAGTTAATACCCTTCTCTTCATGCTCTATAAACAATGCGGTTAAGCTCATTTCTCTGATATTAAGTTGTTTTCTAAAGATGCTGGAATTATTTGCTGCTTAATTAAATGCCATTTGCTTATAAATTACTCTTTAATTGGGCAACTACTGCAAAGTCTGAATACATGCCGAAAGAATTAAACTAATCAGGTCTAAGTAATGTACTATATTAATAATTCCATTCTGCTGCATATTTTTAGGAAAAGCATAGAAAAATAATTTCTCTCCTTCATTACAATGACACTTGGAAGAAAGCATAGTATCTTACAGAGCAGCTATTCTTGTTGAAATGTAATAATTCCATGTAAGTTTTTTTCTGTCATATCATTTACAGAAGAATATGAAAATATTTTAATGATACAGAAGCAAAAATAATGGGCTTTGTAGCAGTGAAGTATTATCGGCATGCAATTTTGATAATGGGTATAAAAACAATGCTTGCTCTATCACAGTCATTATCTATCTGATTTATTTTCTCCTGCTGGCAAAATAACTGATATATAATTACCCACTATGTGTGTTTCTGGAATTTAAATAGAAATCACTTGGTATATATTGAAAGTATTGCAGACGCCACTGTTATTGTCTGTAATGTTTGGATACTATAGGATGTCAGAATACAGATATTCTAGCTTAATGACAGCTCATTATCTTCTCATTCAAAGAGCCGGCGTATATCCTGGATATTACCACATTATTCAGAAAACATGCCCTGTCTGGACACTATTTCAGACTGCGGTGATGATGATGGCAGTGCAGCCAAATATCTTGCTTTTGAGCTGCTACTGGCAATGATATTAGAAAATACATGATTATACATCAAAACAGTATACATGAGTACAACTGTCAGAACAAATAGTGCGGCAGAAGAAACCGATGAAGATTATGATCAACAAATGTAAAAAAAAAAAAAAAAAAGAAATTAAAGTGTCTGTTCATAGATGAATGCTAGCCTGTCTGTCGTGAAGGGTCATTTTAAACTTAGTCATTAACCTGTGGTCAGAATCAACCCTGTATCTTGTCTCTATGAGATGAAGACCTTAACCATTAGGTTGAAACCTAGACCAGAAACCACATCTTCCATGTTCTTATCCCAGGGAGATATGATGCCTAATTTCTCTTATCTAATCTGCCAGTGCAAAACTGAAAACATTAAGTATACCACTATTCCCCTGCCAGTAGAGCTAGTGATATTTTATTTACTGTCACTAATACTCTGTATTGCAACAGCTAAGCATTCACATGAAGAGACATTCTGATAACTTGTAATAAAATATTATCCATTATGCAGTGCAACTTAGAAAAGACAAAATATAGTCACAGTTTTCCAGATGTCTGCCACTGCTAAAACAAAGAAGGCATATAGATTTATAGGGATGGCAGAAAGGGATCATTGTCTCATTCACCCTGGGATTTCAAGAGATTCTGGGTTATATCCAGTTTATTTCCTTCTATATCCATTTCTGGGATGTTACCTGTTTTATTTCTTTCTGGACCCATTTCTATTGTCCTGTTTTTTCAGTCCACTTTTTACCTTTAATGCATTCACAGGAAATCTGAACAAATTTCACTTAAAATTCAGATGACATTTCTCATGGTTAAATTTTCTTCCATGTGTCCATTTGCCATATTTCAAGAAATGGAAATCTACAGAAAACTTTCATTGTGATGCACTGGATTTGAAACCTTCATAGTTGTAAATGTATTTTGCCTCTACATTATTTATCCCTCTCTCTGTCTCTTTCACTGTGGTTGTCTCTGTCCCACATATTCTGCCCTGTTAGCAGTTAAGCTAGTACTTTGCAACTTTTGCAGTTACTGCATTAATTTTTTGCTGTTTCCACAAAATTTTCAAAATTAGCTCCTAATTATTATATGTTCATTGCTAAGTACTAGACTAGCTGCCTATGTGGGACATTTTAAGCTTAGCCAATTTCCTCCAAGGTGCAAATCAAGCCCTGCATCTTGTGTCTGTAAGGTAAACACCTTAATCATTATGCCAACCAATATGTCATTGTTTGCAAAACTGTACAAAATATTCCAGACGCACGTACACTATTCAGCTGTGCAATATGTTTTTTATGCCAGTTACGTTATAGCCATATATAATGATGCTTGTGGATTGATTTGACCATTGTAATGGTAGCAATAATATCTTTGAGCTATCCTTGTTATTTGTAACTATTTTCTGAAAATAATCCTTTTCCCTTGTAGAACCAAACCTATACATTTAAACCAGATGATATTTCAGACACAAGTATTATCATTTAAGTCAATCTGTGCATATCTGTATGGCTATCTTTGCATGCATTAAGTTAGTTCAGAGTAAATTTCTGCTAATTTTCTTGCCACAGGAGCCTTGGCCGTATGCTTCTACTTCACACCACAGATGACGTTTGTGAAAGGGTTGGGAGGTTGGTCAAATGCTTAAGGTGTTCACAAGGTGCAGGGTTTGAGTCTCACAAGGGATAATTGGCTAGGCTTAAAATGGCTTGCAAGGGCAGTTAGCCTAGTACTAACCTATGAGAATAACTGGCTCTTATCCTTAAAAAAGAAAGAAGGCACAATGAACTACAAAGTTTAAACTGCAAGTCCATGCATTGTGTATGAACTGATTCTGAATCTTTTTTATTGATTACGTGTGCAAATCTGAAAACTATGAACCTTAAATCACCCCTTCAGTCTAATATGTTCTTATATTTGAAAATGCATACATTAACCATATAGTGTCATCATGCATCAAACCACAAAACACACTCTCAGTCAAAAAAGTGATGTGTTACTTGTGACTGCCAGAGTTCTACACCCATTTCCAAAAAAGAAATGGCTTTGTCATTCAAAAATACTTACGTGTGGTGCATTGATGAAGGCTGCCAATGTACAGCAATGAGACATTGAAATGGCCAATTGAATTCAATGGGTCATGTCAGTGAAGCAACAGATGCAACTGTTTGTAAGGCTTTTTACTGCTGGCAGCATATAATGGGAAATCAGATCGATTCTAGTACTAAGATTTAAACATGAGTGGAGCTGCAGTATTTGAGACCCTAACAGGAGGAAGACCAATAACTGCACGCATGAGGCATGCATGGTTGATAGTCTGCAAATCTGTCCCTGTACTTCACTGAGAATAGCTCGCAAAGATTAGCATGCTAAAAATAGAATTAATTTCCATGTGAGCTACTGGCCCTGCATACATGTCCCCTGCCATGGGTGGGGACAGTGCAGGCAATGTTATCTTGCAGCACCTGTTGCAGCACAGTCTCATGGTCCTGCAGCTCCACCTGCATGCAAGACTTGGTACTGCAGTCAGGCCTTTCCTGCCTGCAATAGTAGGTCTGCCACACAAGTAGAGCTGTGGCACCAAATGTTTCAGATGGACTTGAAAGGGGTACAGAATCCTCATCTATGTTCATTCTACATTAGGTATAGTAAATGAAAATCAGTAGCATGACAAGTGAGAGAATCTCACTATCCTCTCCAAGGCAGTGGAACTCATGACTATTCTGCACTGCAAGATACTGAATTGGACATACCTCACTTTCAAGAAATGATGCCATTCCTTGGGTCAGTGAGGATAAGCACATTTGGAATAGAAAGAACATGATGGTGGTGGCTCTCTGCTCTACCACTCGGAATGTTTTACAATCTATCTATATAGCACACTGCTGTATCTCCACTAGTGTTCTGAAGATCTGAAAATGTCACAAATTATTGCATCTGCACCAAATATGCTAACAACAAATCTTAAATCGCTTTAGATACAGCCAACACTGAGTACTGTGTGAAAAAGTGAGTAGCAAGGTACCTCAGAATGGATATTGCATACGTTGTTTTTTTTAATGTAACAAAATGTTTTGGGTTTCTAATCCTTTGAGGGGAATTTACCCCTTTCCTAAATCAGGATAAGATTAAAGGTCAGGAAATTGATATTGCTTCAGTGTTTGATTTTACCCAAATGTATACTTACCAGCATCTGGAATATATCATAGTTTGCTAACTTCTTTAGTTCTTGTATTAGCATAGTTAAGTATGCTTGTAAACTCTTTTTTTATTAATCTTGCTGCTCGTACTATTAGTTTTAGTATCGCTATTTCACATTGTTTCATTTCTGCTTACAAATTCTAATATTTTATGAATTTATGCCTCTTGCTATGAAAGATGTCATAATCGTCGCATATAGCAATTTCAATGATTAATGTTACTTTTGCCTATTTTCTAGGACTACTATATTTGGTTTTATTGCATCTATTTTTTTTTCAGCTGGGTGATCCCATATGATCCAGTCTTCACCATTGCCAATAATGCTTTATGGCTCATGTTTTCATATTTCTCAGCTACTTAATTATTGTAGTGTTTGCACAATCTGCACTGAAACAAAATTCCACATTCTCGATCCTTTCAGTATAAAGACCCTCAGCCAATTGTGCATCCTAATCAAGAATAAGTTTTGTAACCATTTCCAGTTCTATTTTACAGAATCTGCATTTTTCTGTTTCTCCCACTTTTGTTCAGCCTTTGAAAGCAATGTGAATGCAAATGACAATCTTGGGCCACAGTTATTAGCCATTCATCTCCTGGTTTAAATTTACCTCTTCATAAACATTTCTGCATTAAATGTAGGTTAATACCTACAAACATATTTCTGGTTTCCCTCTGATCCTTTTTTTTATATTCTTTTTTTGGCACATTCAGTTGTTTTCTGCTTCTTAATTACTTCTGATTTTATTTCCATTTCTATTCCTTTCCAAAAAGCTTCTACTATTAATAATTATTAATAAAATATATCATTTTAGACGACTTATCTTCATGCTTTACAAATTTCCATATGTTTTAGTCTGGTGAGGTCATCAGATATGTATTCAAAATTGCAGACCTATGTATGTAGTCAGTTTTTAAGAGGTCCATACTTCCTTCATTGCAAGAGAGATATGTAATGCTGACATGTTTTATATCTAATTTGATAAGCATGAAGTATTTTTCTTGTTTTCTTGTACAATTGATTCAGTGCTGTTTGGTGCTAGTCAATCACACCAAAAATGAAAGTTAGAACAGGAAGATAAAATTCATTTATAGTTTGGAGATGTTAAGGTAGTATTTAATACTAGCTTTAGTTTCTGAAGTATTGTCTATTAAGCTTTGCTCTCATTTGATCATGCTTTATTGCCAACCCTTTGTCTATTCCATAATATGTATTCACTCCCTTTTGCTAAAGTTCCTTTATATCAATTTCATGTCCCAAGTTTATATTTTCTTGGTGCTGCAGCCTTCCTTTTACAGATAGACTTTACATATTTATCAAGAATAAATGTCATTCTTAAATCATCTGAAAAATGTTTAGCCATTCATAGATGAACTTGCAGGTGCTTATCTACTGAGTTACACCATTTTAAATCATCCCCAAAAAGTAGATAAGACATCTTTGAACAAGTCTGATTTCTGGATGATAAGTTGTAACCATAGCCTAGTTTAATTAGTAAACAGCTTAATAAATTAAGGGCAAGGCATAAAAGCAGTGATGAAAAAAGAATCATCCTAGGATATTCTCCTTTGAATTTTTATCCCTAGGATAAAAATGTGGCCTTTGTTGTGTCTTAGATGCATAGTGATTTGCCATGTTTTATAGTCACTGCAATGTAATTGGTAAATGCAGGATGTACCTTATACATCTGTAAGTATTTCATTATCCATGCATGGGGGATCATGTGAAATACCTTTCTGTAATTTGTCAATGCCATCTTAGATTTGCCCCATTTTACAGCTCTCTGTTACATCTTATGTTTACCAATAAATGAACCTTTGTTTCATATTACTTTCCTTTATTACCTTTTTGTTATATTGCCATGACTAATTTTATTTTTCTAGATGGATATAAACTCGGTCTACATTATTTGCTGTATACAATTTATATATAGTTGGAAGGTTAAGTTATTGCTCTATAATTCTTAGTATGTTTTACATGTTCATGATTAAGGAGGAGTATATTTTTTCAATTGGTAACCAGGTTGGTGTCTGTTCAGGATGTGCATGTAATTTTTACTTAGGGCTACGTCTTTGTGTAAAGATATTAATGCCTTTACCCAGAAGTTATATACTGCATTTGGCCCAGGGATTTCAATTTAGGAGATTTTTAAAATGTTTTTATCAATTTCTCTGTCTGTTACTTCCCCTCATTTTATACCTTCTATATTAGAGCTTCTTGTTGTTTCTTTATATCTTCTATTTGGCATCTCTGTTACATTCTACATGGTCTTCATACATACTTCTTCAAAACTTACCTATTCCTTCTTTTCTAGTGGCATTCTTGTAATGTTTGCTTTGTTTCTCATGTCTGTATTAAAAAAATGCTGCAGGCTATGTGTAATGACATTGTATGTGTACATATATGTGACCATTTTTTACAGGTGCAGAATCTTTTTTATTTTTATACATGGGCATATGCAAACATGATAATTTCTCTGCTTCCGAATACCTCAATTTGAGTGATACATTCTGTCTTACAGTGACACACTGTGCTGTAGAAAATGTATCATATTTTCTTCACTGAATGTATTAGGTAGAATAGTTTGATGATGCTTTACTTATTTACTTATACAGTTTGTTAAAGTCAAAGTAAACTTTATAATCAATCAGATGTACACAGCAGTACAAGCTGAACAAAATCACATTCCTTTTGGTCCCCATGCAAGACATAACAATGAAACACAGTTTGAATGATAGTAAGACTAATGCACAAACAGTAATAATTAAAATATTAACAACACAATAAATTACCACAATTGAACAGGAAGATATTAGGCAATATTATACTAGTAGGTATTGCAAAGACACTGGGCAGGAGTCACGAAGGCTTGCACAGAGTGTAAGAGACGTGTAACACTCCATGCAAGCCTCGCGATCCAGGAACAGCCCTAAACTCCGTGTAAGAGACCAGCTAAAACGTCTCTTACACGGACTGGGCGTGGATATGCTAAATACCTCACTTGCAGCCGAAAGGTATGCAAATGAGGTATATTAGTGATCCACGAAGCAGAAACCAGCCCGTGTAAGAGACATTTTAGCTGCAGAAATGTATTCAGTTGACAACTGAGTACGTTTCTGCAGAAATCACAACGGAGCCATGTCACCTCCAAATAAAGGGTGCATATGTGTCAGGCAGCATGCCAATGGCCAAATATGTGGCCATTGGCAAGGTAACCCGATACAAAAATTATAAAAATATAATTTTTTTTTTCGGCAATCGCCGATGTTTAAACGCAGCGCAGCCCCGCGCAAATGGGCTGCACTCTATAAAACATAAAAATGAAGGTTATAAACCCACAAATGTGGGTTTTATGCAATACATGGAATGACAATGCAGGGACCAGCAGACCAAAAACAACATGGCCACCGTGTAGTGGCTGCTAAGGGGGGAAGCTGAGTCTAAGACATGTAACTAAGCATTAGTAGGCAATCTCATGTAAATGAGGGTTAGGATACTGAATCCCACAGTCACATAGCAAATGAGCACAGTCTGAGTAGTGTAAGAGATACAAATAAGGGGAGGAATAGAGTAGGAGATAGGTGACATCACAGGGGGAATGGTAGAAAGAAATGCAATTCATTGGAGGTCAGTGTAACATGACAGATGATAGACACAGATCAGGGAAAGAGGAGTGCCACAAGATAAGCATGGGAAAGTCAAGAAATGGAAGGTGTACACTGTTACTTCCACCAAAGTTTCTTGCTGGGCGTGCATGCACACGTGTGCACGCCATGAAGCATGAGTAGGGCAGTGTGCATGCGTGTAAGGCAGACTGAGCATGTGGGAGCGTGTTGGTAGATGTTTAACACTGTTTGCGCTGGTGTGCGCATGTGTAGGGCAGACTGAGCATGTAGGAGCCTGTTGGCAGACTTGTAACACTGTTTGCGCTGGTGTGCGCGCGCGTTTTAACCCAAATAGGCAGATCCTGAACCGTGTAAGCATGTGTGAAGGCGGGTAAGCCACTGTGAGCATGTTTCTGCTGGTATGCACGCTGCTCCCCCCTGAGGAAACAGAAAGGAAAAAGGAAGCAACAGAATTAGTAGGAAGCTAGCAGGGAATACTGCTGGAGCTAGCAGGTGAAAACAATTATAAGCAGGCAATTACACAGTCAGAATAGTAGCCCAGCCCAGCACTTAAAACTCTGCAAACAGCAGTGCAGGATGTTTCTCTCAAGAGACACTGCAAAACAGGAGTAAGCTATTAGAAGTGAAAACTGAAAAAGCTTCACTCAGAGCAGAAATGTTAGGGGCTGCCATAGCTGTCATAATGAGACATAGGCGACTTGCTGAGGGTGGTGACAATGTAGATGGTGCCAGACAACCCACAGTGAGGAGACGGAGAAGAGTGTACAGGCCCAGGGTCACCTACCACGGGTTACATGAGCTGGAGATAGTAGAGCGCTATAGAGTGGACAGAGAGCTCCTGCAGCAAATAGTTGAGCTGTGCAGGCCACGCCTCACACACAGAACCAACAGAGGGGAACCCATCCCAGTGGAAACCAAGGTATGTGTTGGCCTAAGAATACTAGCAACAGGTACCTTCCAAAGACCAACTGGTGATATGATGGGGATATCACAGGCATCAGCCTCCAGGGTACTGCACCAGTTCCTGGATGCCATGTCAGCACATGTCGGTGATCATGTATATTTCCCCAATGCCCGTGAGGTATTGGCCAGCAATATGCATCTCTTCCAGCAAATAGCGGAATACCCTGAGGTAGTGGGTGCAATAGACTGCACGCACATATGCATCAAAGCATCAGCCGGTGAGTGGGGTAGGGCCTACATTAACCACAAGGGCTTCCTCTCCATCAACTGCCAGGTCATGTGTGATGCCCACGCATAATAATGAATGTGTGTGCTGGCTGCCCTGGGAGCTACCATGATTCCCACATCTGGCATTTGACTCAGCTGTACCAGACATTTGCCAATGGGGACATCCCACACGGACACCTAGTGGGGGATGCAGGTTATCCACTGGAGCCGTGGCTGATGACACCCATCAGAAACGCACATACACCTGAACAGGAAAGCCATAATGAGGCACATGCACAAAGA
Source organism: Protopterus annectens (assembly GCF_019279795.1). Taxonomy (NCBI): domain Eukaryota; kingdom Metazoa; phylum Chordata; order Ceratodontiformes; family Protopteridae; genus Protopterus; species Protopterus annectens. Next base: position 261,128,077 of record NC_056725.1, read on the forward strand.
CGTAATGTAATAGAGCGTGTGTTTGGGCTGCTCAAGTCACGGTTCCGGTGTCTGGACACATCTGGTGGAGCCTTGCAGTACACACCAACTACGTGTACCCAAATTGTCATGGTATGTGCTATGCTACATATTATGATCTTGCGAAAACAGCTGCAGCAGGACCAGCATAGGGCTGGGCCAAACAGCCCCCCACCATTGCCAAGGCCATCACAGGCAGAGTGTAACTCAGAGGAGGAACAACCTGAGCCTGCCCCAGTAGGCAGAAGGAGGCATATCCAGTATGCCCTGGCCTTGGCAAAGAGGCAACGCATAGCACACACACTGGCTCAGTAGGAACCCCGGGAATGATACCCCCTCTGACTCACTCAAATAATAACAGGGATGCCTAAAATGACATGACCTGCTCACAAACATGTACAGGGAGTGTAATATGTGCATCCGACAGAGGCAGCCCTGCAGCACCACCTGAGGCATGAATGCCATGTGTTAAGTAATGTAACACCATGTACTATATGCACACCTGAGGACCCTGACTAACATCCACCCTCACCAAGCATGAAGCCACAAAATGATGATGGGATGATCAATTGCAATAACTGACTGAAGTAATGCAGTTAGTCAAAGGGGAGCCAATGTGTTTCAGCCTGGGAAGACATGCGGAGCATGACATGATGCACCACCTGCTAGGGGTGGCGTGCACCTATCAGTCCAGGCCCCATGGATACTGGCAAAGGCTGTCAGTACCCACAGCATGCCCTGAATAGGAAAGTCTCAAAACACAAACCCACCTTCATAGATACCACAAGGGATAGGAACCTAGATGTAATGCTACCCAGTGCCAGAAGTCTAAACAGCAAGATGTGTGCAGTGTAAACGCACACAGTATGGAGAATGTTGATATCAGTCCTGTAATAGCAAACTGGGTCAAGGCTCACATCAGCACCCTAACACTACCAGGTTACACCTCATACTGTGCTGTACAGCCGCAAAACATGGAACAAGCTACAAAAGGAGGGTGACTAGCAATAAATGTCAAGGATAACCACACCCCCATGTTGGTACCACAACAAGAAGCAGCATGGATTAGCCATGGTCAAATACCAATGGCTAAAACCGCCTCCCAGTATATAGCCTGCTGCAGACTACTGTCCTAATACCAGGAACTGCACCTGGCCTATGTTGGAAAACATGAATATATCAAGCCCCCCAAACCACATTATATTGCTTGACTGAAACTACCCAGACATACACTGAGAACATTATACTAGCACCAACACAGTAGGAGAAAAGTTCCCAGAATCCATAAACCAAAATGCCCAGGAACAACGTACCACTCCCACAAGAGGGGTAAGCATACTGGATGTGATAATCAGCAACATGTGTACTGGATGGCAAGATGAGAAGTGTATCCCTCACTAGTAAGACCAGACCATAGAGTAATCGCACTGGATATAAACATCCTGACCACGGTCCCTGGCCAGAAAACCACAGTGAAAAACATGTGTAAAGCATAGGTTGCACCCCTCCAAACCGATGTGGAATCCATGAAAGGCCCTGTGCATGTGCAGAATATGGGACACACCACAGAACATGTTATACAGGCATTCCATGAACACAGCCAGGAATGCTTGGAGTATGCAATCACAAATAACAACAAGACACAATGCCATACACGCAGGCATCTGGCATGCTGGACTCCAGCCATTACCAAACCATGCAAGAGAATGAGGAAGCTACTACATGATAGAGCAGACATAAAAAGGGAAGTAATCACTGATCAGTAGTATGGCAATAAAATATGTCCACACATACAATCCACTAAGGCCAGCCACAACAAGTAGAATCTGTGAATCCAGAGGCAATGTGACACCTGGCCCAAGTACACAGACAACCCATAACTCCCCCCAATAAATACAAATATATGTGAGAGATGCAACCATGTATCCAAACTGGAGGCTGAGCTCCCCCAACTCAGTACTGTCAAAACTAGTCAGGAGGAGAAGGTAACCACATACACCACAAACCCAGTCCCACATAGACCTATCACAACTGTAAACCAAACACATAAACACAGAAAAACATTCCCGGAGGCCCTAATTACAAACACACCACACAACAGAAGCCTCCAAAGCAGATCACAAGCAACCACAACCTCCAAACATAGCACATGCAACACATAGTACACAAAGCTGGTGTGCCAAACAGTCACAGGCCAGAAGGAGAAACAACATGCCTGATACAGTTGTAATAGGTGTCTGTATAGGCAGACACACTGCTGTCCCACACACCAGACTGAACAAGGGAAAGGGTACAGTAAGCTGCCTGTAGGCTGCCACAATATGCCACATAACACAAGTACGCAGGTCACCCCAAAGCAAGCAGAAATATGATGCACTAATTGTCCATGCTGGTGTGAATGACCTGAGATGTACCTCCCTGGACCACATGAAAAGAGACATGGATGAGCTCTCTGAGTATGTACCCCAGGCCGGTATGACACTGGCCGTTTGCAGCATCCAACCCTCACCAAGAATGATGCCACAGTACAAACACAGAATGATCAGCTTTAACAGGTGGCACAGTTACAGCTGTCAGTCCAAGAGGGTCTAATGTCTGTCTGCTTGAGATGTCATGCATGACAAGCCATGCAGCTGTTCCAGGGATGGCTTGCACGTGTTACCCCTGGGCGTCTGGATACTGGATAATGCCTTTGCCACCTCCATAGAGCCATACATAGGCAAGGCCAAAAAGACTAACCCACCACCCTAGAAAACATAAGTGGTAAGAAACATAAGGGTAATGCTGACCAATGCCAGATGTGTAAACTGCAATATGCATGCCCCTGAGGCACTTCCCAGTATGGAGAACATCGATGTCTGTGCAGTGACAGAAGCCTGCTGCAAGCCTACTGATAGCACACCAGCACTACCAGGTTATACCACATATCATGCATTATGACCCCAACACCTGGACCAAAACATCAAAGGAGGGGGAGTATCCATATGCAGCACAGACACCCATACGGCCAGGTAACTGATAATGCACAAAGCAGCGGAGACCACCCATGTGCACCTAAGTGTAGTCAAAACTGCTGTACAGTCTGTAGCATGCGACAGACCACACTCTTACACACAAGAACCCCACCCAGACATCCTGAAGACACTGGACAGTATGAATGTCCCACCAAATACCAGACAAGGTACTCACAAATTACCACATAGGTGGTAAACCATTATGTATGCAAGGAGTAATCAGGGACCTAGGGACACAAGTCGACAGTAACCTGTCATGTGACACTCACAATGCCAATGTGGCTAGGAAGACTGTCGATATTGGACACCGTATCATGAAAGGATTCACATCTACATCAACAGAGGTCACTGTGCCCCTGTACTGTTCCCTTATCAGACCCATAATCTAGTACAATGATGCATATGGAATGTACTGTACCTGACACCTGCAGCGGTTCTGAAGACCTCAAAGGTACCCCACCAAGAGGATAAAGGGTGTCAAATATATGTCATATGCTGCCTGGCTGTAGACACCCCAGCTGAATGCAGTCACAGACTGCCTACACAGAGGCATTGTATGTCTGTTGTACAAGGCCATGTCCAACACAGGAGTAATGGACATGCTCCACCACAGGAAATCAAAGCCATTGCAGCTGTGAGAGTGACAGATGTCAGCCTCAACACATAATGAAATAGGATGTGCTGGAGGGACAGATACATAACCCAGAGGCTCCCCACACCCAGAAACAGGATCCCAATCCATGTTAGGCAGAGCCCCTCACTGACACCCCACAACAGGAATATTGCCAAGTGGATGGATGGTCGTACATGTACACTGGGGGTCTTCACTGTCTCACGTCCAGACAGAGGCACAGTAAAGAAAATCATAAATGGCCATAATAGTTACATAGCAAGGGGCGGCGAAAGACACACACACTCTGGTTTGGCTTACTAATGCCCTAGGGTGGATAGCCTAGTATGAACCCATGAGCCTATGAAGATACAAATTGTACAGGACACTAAGGATAATCACAAGGCTTACTTAACTGATGGTAGGAACCATGTTGGGAATCCTCAGATATGCCCTGAATCACACAGATATTACAAACAACATACCAAACACACACACATATTGCCAACATACAACCTGACAGGTGCAGTGCAAACCACCCCCCCAGAATGCAAAATATCTATCCCAGCAGACTGCTGGTCCCCTGACATTGCATATGCTGAGGTAACAGCCATCATCTGCAAAGCAAAACACACAGTAGCAAAGGTATGTGATGGTGTCCTGGGCTGAGGCCAACATGGACTCCAAGAATAATGGAATGCCAAATCACACTACTGCCCAATGTCAGCCTTACCACAGGATATGTACCCAAAGAGCAGTGTACAACAACAGTGGTCCTTCACAACAAAGGTGTTGCCTGAATGGATACTGCAAATGACCACCCCAGGATCCTGACAAGCTTGATCTGCACAGCTATGGAAAGGATCAGTATGTACCGCAGACATAAAGCTATCATGGACCTACTGATACCGGACCCTACACAGTGTGGCTGTCGTAACTGCAGATCCTGCCCCTAAACATGTTTGACCCATTTGAAACAGTCATTAAGGTCATTGATGAGGGCAATGTGGTCCACACAGCATAGCTGGACCATGCATATGCTTCCAGACAATACCCTACGAGTTCAGTATGGATATGTTCACCAGCTTAAATATATACCCCTATGTCAGTAGAGGGGTTGCAAACCAGACCAAGGACAGAACTGACATGGTCAGACATGCTGCATCCATGTCAGACTACAAAAGCAGATATGAGTGGCATCCCACAAGGCTTGGTCCTGGGACCCCCCCCCCAGTTCCGTATATATGTCCCATAGGTACAGGCCAACATGGAAGGACTGTGACTGAACATGTATGCAGAGGAGTACAAACAGCCCACCATATCTGACCCCCAGCTGACACAAGCAACCCACAAAAGGGCCACCTAGAAACACAACTGGAGCCATAGCCATGTCAGCAAGCTAATTGCAGAACTGTGTATAGACAACCACCGTGGATATACAGTAAGTGCCCACAAATTACCACACAGGTGTTAACCCATTATGTACCTAACATGTAATGAGAGACCTGGGGACACAAGGTGATAGATATCCTGCACTGGACAAACATGTGGCTGTAGTGTTCACAGAAACATACCACATACCCACCCAATCATGACGGTTGTCAGATGTAGATAAGGGGAGGTCACTGTGGCTCTGCAGTCATCCTTCATCAGTGTCACAATTGACTACAATAGCCCCTGTGGGATATACCTCAGCAGACACCTTCATCAACTGTAAAGTACACAACAGTACCCCACCAGGAGTAGCAAAGAGCATGAACAGATGCCATGTGTTGCCTGAGTAAACAAACTGCAGCTCCGCACACTGCCATACTGCCCAGCCAGAGGCAAGCTGTGCCTGATGTATGAAGCCATGTCCAAGCTTGAATCAATGAACATGCTGCACCTTGTACAATCTGAATGGCAGTGAGCTATGCACATGAGAGACCTGAACCCCAGCACTGACATACATAGGGCAAGCTGTACAGAATGATCCATAACACAGAAGGCACCCCCACTCTTGAGTAAACTCCCAGTACAGGTTAGCCAGAGAGTCACCTATCAACACCCTTCAAGAGGAATCCCGATGAGTGGATGGGAGATGGTAGGTTAACCCTGGGTATCACTGTTATGTCAGAGGTAGACGGAGGCACAGTATACTAAGCATGACATATGTCATGGCAAACTCCAGTTACAATGTGTGTCAAAGGACAAACACACCCTGTGACTAGCATCAGAAGTGGCCTAGGGAACATTGCTAGTGTTTGCCAATGTCCACCTATGTTGTGGAATACACTACCAATGTTGAACAAGCTTGGTGTAGCTAGTCCATATCTGAACATAATGCAACATGGTCATATGTGCACAACTGGCCCCTACACAGTCTGTTGTGCTCACTATGAAGATGTCAAGCAGTGATAGGACTAAAGCCCAGGATACTGTCCACCACAGTGAAAGTACTGAACCAGTACACTATATGTTACTACAGTGTTAGGTCATTATGAAAGGATGTTGACAACTGTATGCAAAGTATCCCATGCAATCCCTGCAGGCACAGTATAATCCCTGTTGTGGCAGACACGAAGCAATTGGCCAGTTAGTACACAACATGACACCCAACACACAACCATAAATGTGAGATATTGTTGAAGTTCACACCCACCCAAATATGTGGTGGACTTCAGAGTTCAACATATGGAAAGCTCACACTGGGCATGCTCGCACACTTAAATGAGGCATATGTCAGACAACATGCCATGGAAAGCCTGAACTGGGCATGCTCACACACTTAGGCCATATCTTCATTTAGCAGTTGGCCACACATATCTGGTATTTGTACGTGTCATTCCAGGAACCAACCACAACACAGCAATCTGCCCAGTGCACACAGTAAATGACTACAGAGACATAAGTGATATAGTGGATCACCCTCATATTCAAACATCTTCCACAGATACACAAGTTGTTCATAGGAACATGGAATGCTATGGCAATAAAGACCTGCAAACAGTATAACAGCACAACAAATATTGTGCATCTGACAATTGAACATATGGGTGTAGAGGTCAATACTAGGCTTGTTGCCCTAGGGAATGACAGCTTAGCCAGAGTGGGCTTGGCATCTGCATCCCCAGTACAGTAGGCTACTGTGCCACTGTAAAGTAGGTCACATAAGGCAATGTGTGAGGATAGTGAGCTGTGCCTCTGTCAAGCAAGGGCACAGTGGAGATCTCAGGGTTTGAATGTGCTAAGCCACAGCCATGTTGTTGGTGTGTGCTGGAAGAGGGTTGCTGAGGACCTCTAACAGTAAGTGGCTGACAATAACAGACTGAGGGGAGCCCTATCTGCATTGTCTGGACAATTCCACTGTCAACACTGTGTTGTGATGATTATGTGGGAATGAAGTGTCGTGCTGGAACTGTTCACAGATGTCCTCCCTCTGTGGGCTACAGCTCTGCAATGTATTAGCTCACTCTGTCTGTTGTACGGCTCATATATGGCTGGTGTACATCTGACAGGTGTCTTGTTGTGGAGCAGTCATGGGTATATGTGGGATAGCATGATCAATGCAAACCTTACACATGCTCATAGAATGCAATTGTCAAGGATTATGCTGAGTGGCCAGTATAGTCCCCCAGCATGGGTCCTTTGAAGTCGTCCACCCCAGTCTTCACAAGTGTAGAGTCTGCTTGTGCTAAATACAGTTTGTGTGCAGTGACAACCTTGCCTGGGGGTGGGGATGGGATATGGATGTCCAGGGAAAGGTGGGTATGGTCAGCTATTAACAATGGTGGTCTACCTCTGGTGTGGAACAGTGAGTACCCATGTTGCAGATGGACAGGTGCAATATGTATTCCCCCATGTGGCTGTGGTGTGTGGTTCTGCCATAGCATATGGACCCACAAATTGTAGTGGCTGTAGGGTAAAGTGGTAGAGGCCTGAGTAGTTCTCATACACAATATGCCTGTACCTGATGTTAACAACTGGAATGGTGTATGTGAACACCTGTATATCCCGGCACTGTTCCCACGGAAGCAAAATTTGTGTCCTGGATGTGGGAGTGGTGTTCTGGACTGGTTGTGTTGTGTGTTACAGGTCCTGTGGTCACGAAGCATGGTATAGAACATAACCTGCCAGTGCGATGTGCATATCTGACCCTGAAGTTGGTGGCTGCAAATGCATATTTATGCTATCCCTCACCTGACAGGTAGTACTAGATGTACATACCTCAGTAGAAATAAAGATGTCAGCACCCTATAAATACTGCAGGTGCAGACCAGATGCCCAGTAATTCGGTTAGCGCACTCTGCTAATGCATCTCCCTCAAGTGTCATAATATAGGTAGGTAGGAGTTCGAACCATGCAAATGCTCAGTGTGTGTGTGTGTGTGTGTGTGTGTGTGTGCGTGTGTTTGGGTGAGCGGGGTTGATGTGTGTGCAAGTCTGTGTGAGGAAAATGTCCCTTTTGGCAACTGTGAAAGCACTCTACAGGATGCACATTTCCCTATCTAAGCACGGATGATGTCAGCACCCTATAAGTACAGCAGGAGAAGGGAAATCTCCTAGTAATTCGAATAGCGCACTCTGCTAATGCGTCTGTCATGAGTGTCATAACATAGTTAGGTATGGGTTTGAAGCCTGCAACTGCCCAGTGTGTGTGGAGGGGGGTTAGTGTGTGTGCAAGTCTGTGTGAGGGAGATGTCCCTTTTGGCAACTGTGAAAGTACTCTACAGGATGCACATTCCCCTATCTAAGCACGGATGATGTCAGCACCCTATAAGTACAGCAGGAGAAGGGAAACCTCCCAGTAATTTGAATAATGCACTCTGCTAATGCGTCTGTCACGAGTGTCATAACATAGTTAGGTAGAGGTTTGAATCCTGCAACTGCCCAGTGTGTGTGGAGGGGGGTTAGTGTGTGTGCAAGTATGTGAGAGAGATGTCCCTTTTGGCAACTGTGAAAGTACTCTACAGGATGCACATTCCCCAATCTAAGCACGGATGATGTCAGCACCCTATAAGTACAGCAGGAGAAGGGAAATCTCCCAGTAATTCGAATAGTGTGCTCCGCTAATGCGTCTGTCATGAGTGTCATAACATAGTTAGGTAGGGGGTTGAATCCTGCAACTGGCCAGTGTGTGTGGAGGGGGGTTAGTGTGTGTGCAAGTCTGTGGGAGGGGGTTGTCCCTTTTGGCAACTATGAAAGCACTCTACAGGATGCACATTCCCCTATCTAAGCACTGATGATGTCAGCACCCTATAAGTACAGCGGAGAAGGGAAACTTCCCAGTAATTAGAATAGCGGACTCTGCTAATGCGTCTCTCTGAAGTGTCATAACATAGTTAGGTAGGAGTTTGAAACCTGCAAATGGCAAGTGTGTGTGTTTGGATGTGGGGAGTTTGTGTGTGTGCAATTCTGTATGAAAGACATGTGTTTTTTTGCAATCAGGAGATCACACTACATGATGCACATTACCCTTTCCAAACACTGATGATGTCAGCACCCTATACATACAGCTGGAGAAGGGACACCTCCCAGTAATCCGAATAGCGCACTCTGCTAAAGCATCTCTTTCAAATGTCATAACATAGTTAGGTAGTGGTTTAAAACCTGCAAACGGCAAGTGTGTGTGCATTTGGATGTGGGAAGCTTGTGTGTGTGCAATTCTGTATGAAAAACATGTTAGTTTTGGCAATCAGGAGATCACACTACATGATGCACATTGCCCTTTCCAAACACTCATGATGTCAGCACCCTATAAGTACAGCCAGAGAAGAGGAACCTCCTAGTAATCCGAATAGTGTGCTTCGCTAATGTGTTTGTCGCAGCTGGTTGTGTTACCGCTACTACTGCTTCCTGCTGCTGCTGGCACGGCTTGCTACTGTCACTGCTGACAGCTTAGACTCAGTGTGTGTACCGTGTGTTGTTGTTTGTGTTTTTTTTCTCTCTCTCTCTGTCTCTGTCTGTCTCTCTCTCTCTCTCTGTCTGCCTCCAGACAGTGCAATGAACGTATTGCATGTGTGGAGTGTGAGTACAGGATGCTTTTGTAGGTATCTGCATAAGTCCATGTGATGGCCTCTGCACCAATTGTAAGCCAGCATTTGCTAATTGCATGCAGCCAGTTGTGTACTGATTGCAGTTCTCACTGTGATTTCAGGACAGTGCTCTAAAAGGGTATGTAAGATAGGTGTTGCCTTTTCAGATTGTAAGGGCGGGGACCATGCTGGTATGCTGTGGACACTGCTCTGTGAGTGTAAAGGTTAGTATCTCTCTCATGATTCAGGCTGTGTTGTAGATTCACATTTCTCCATTCCTCTCTCCTGTTTCCTGTAGTAAGTGTGTATACACACTGACACCTACAACTATACATATATATATATATATATATATATATATATATATATATATATATATATATATATATATATGTAAATATACATACATTTATATATGTACATTAACTGACATTATTACCTACTAGCTACCAACTAGCATGGCTGTTTCTGTTCACACACTACTATTATGGAAATCCACTAGTTTTGACAGTAAGTATAAATGACATGCTTTGTGTACTACACATCCTATATTCCCTTTACATTCATTCCTACTATTACATGATATATTTATTTTAGCACAATGTTCTTGTATAAGAGTCATGGCTTAGTGGTAGGTCATGCAGACTACTGTTTCCAAGGTCCTGGGTTCGGGACTGACAGTGGGATTTTATTTTGCTTTTGAACTGACTACAGGACCTGTCAATCAGAGTGACTAAGGCACTTTTAAGCAGTTGTAACCAGGTTAGCGCTGGTTTGCACGGTGCTCACGCATGCGCACTGGTGTTTAGCTCTGCGCACACACGCGCACACCCGCTTACAACCACTTAACAGTGCTTACTCTGGCGCACACCCGCGCTATTTTCTTTGAAAGAAATGAAAATGGGGAGACAAGAAAGTGGTTAAAAAGGGGTCACAAAGAGGGTAAGACAGTAGGGAAACAAGCTTGGGATTTGCAGGAGGGATGTAGGTAAGGCCCATAGCTGCCCATTTCTTCATCAGCAACAGCTGTGCATATGTATGTAATTTGGTGTGACATTTGAAACCTTCCACCCCTGAGAGGTGTCAGGACAACAATAATACTTGTTGTACAGCCAATTGTAATTGATAGTTTCCATGTCCAGCAGACATGTGTGTGGAATGGGCAGCTATGTATGGGGCGTAATTTTTTTGTGGGTACAGAGTGCCCTTTTTTTTTTTTTTTTTCTTTCAGGTGAGAGTGGTATGTCAGGTGAAGGAAGTCGGTATAGCTGGGGAGGTAGGTTGGGTAGGCCAACAGACAAGACAAACAAGACGCATACAGAGGCGGTGTATGACACATGTGGGGGGGTTACACAATTGACGGGGACGGATGTTTGGATATCCAGAGCCCATGAGCCCACAGATGACAACAGTGGAACTGATATCCCCACCCATGGGCAGTTGCCACTGTTCCTTCACTGCCCAGGATGGGGCTGTGCTGGGGGCTGTGTAGGCCGGGCAACAGGCATGCCCGTAAGTTGTGCCACCTGTGCCTCGAGCTGGTGTAGGGGCCCAAGAACAGATTCCCGGATCTCCCTACGCACCACAGTCCAGACGCTATGGAGGGTGAGTGGTGGTTCTCCTCCGGCCACACTTGCAGAGGGGGGCAGGCCCCATCCCCTGCAGCGCTTCCACCCACAGGTGGCACAGGGCCACCGGAGGAAGAGGGTCCAGACTGGGCACTAGTGCCAGGTGCACTCGCCAGCTGAGGTGGGAGAGGTGGGTCCGCTGGAACCCGCCTTCCCTGTCGTCCTATGTTTTGCATTATGTCATGACAGTTTGGGTTAGTAACATACAATACCATTCACAAATAGTTGTAACAGCATGCATTAGTATTCCCATTAACCAAACACCCAGATATTCACACCATTGAACAGCGAGCATAACACATGCATAATTTGAACAGCAATACACAGTCCAACAACATGCAGGGTTGATTGATGGCAACAGGCCATCAGGTTTGGATGTATGAACAGGGCAGATGCATCAACGGACATGCAAATATATATGACCCAACAGGACAAGTGTCCAGGGGTGTTAATTGTGATTGCACATACCATTTTCACGTGGAATGTGTTATATGTGGTTATAGGGTGGGGTGAAGAAAATAATATTAACACCTTCGAATACCAATACATATGCTGTACATTTCTAATAGCTGCACATATATACACACTACTGTTCTAACTACAGTTTCCTATATGATAACTACTTCAATTTGGTGATAGGACTGTTACTGCTACATCAATATACATTTTATTGTTCTTCATACACATTCATATCTGGCTTTGTTCAGCTACATCATCCTGCTACATTTGCTTTATATAGCTATAGACAACTGTGGATGTTTGGTATGTCAGACAATCATACTATATGCATATTGCAGACTGAGAGGAACATATCCAGATTTTGGGATACACATTCCAGCTGCAGCAACACTTTGAACAGATTTCGCTGTTTGGTTCTGCTTCTCACATTCATTTCATTGTGTATTGACTGCAGTATACTTTATTAAGGGGTTATTACTACTTTATTGGTGGATTCATAACTCTTTCTCACACTCTCTCACTTGTTTTCATTTTACTATTCAGGATGGTACTTACGTCTAGGCTTTATTGACATGTTTTACCTGTAGTTATTACAATCCTTTCCAGCAGTCTCACTTCTGTCATGTTTCAGTATTTCAACAGGGGTATATATCAGACATGTGATTTGCTCATCTTCTGCAGCTGTACTTTTCAGCCTGCTGCAGGTTGTGTACTATTATATTACAGGTGGGGCATCTTTATTTCAGACTTTATTTCAGACATTTTCATTTTTCTGTTTGGATTACAGACTGCAACACACTTTTGTAATCAAGCAATACTTGCAAACACTCTTACACTGTTACTTGCACATTTTATTACTTAGTGACTACACTGCACTCTTTTGCTAACTGTCATACTTTTATATTTCTTTACAATTACTGGGAGAGGATTACTGACCTGCCTGGTGGCGCAACTGCACCAGCCTATCACCATAGGCTCTGCGGTTCACAGAACGGACACCTGCAGCTGTAATATAAATGAAGTAATATTGGAATACAGATCTCCATAATATCAGCTGGTTTAATTTGTTACATACGTAATTAAATTTATCTTACTCTGTAGTGGGGCGTTGGGCATTTGCCGGGCCTCCTGGATCCAAAGGTTCAATTGGTCCTGCTTGCGTCTCTTCAGGTCCGCATGATGGTGATGGACCTGCTCACCAGTCCTTGGAATCCCTGTGGCACTGGTGAGATCATGAGCCAACCGGTCCCACGCCTCAGCCCTATATGCTCCCCACAGGACCTGGCCCTGCATGAGTTGGGCCTCATGATTGTGGACTAGGAGCCAGACCATGTATCTGGACTCCTCAATGCCCCACCTCTGTGCTCGAAAGCAACTACCCTCACCTACTCCTGACATTCTGGCTGCAAGTTAGTTCTACAATCGTTTATGCTGTGTATTCCCGCCTATTGGGCTTATATATGCCATTTTTCCCGCACATATCTGTGATTGGCCATTTTGGAATTGTATCAACTTCACAAAACCTGCTTTGTCATGCTCCACTTTGTATTCATTCCTATATATTTGCTATTACTGCATTTCTAGGTACTGCTGTCATGGCTTAGTGGTTCAGTACCATGACTATGGTGCATAGTATCCTGGGTTCGAACCTGGCCACTGCTTTTTATTTTTTATGACTGTCTAGACAGGCTAGGGGGTGTGTCTGTGTAAAGGCCGTTTTGATACAGCTTGCTCAACGTTGCCCGTCGGTTAGCTTGTTGGTGCGGTGCGCAGCTCTGCGCAAATGGGTTACACTGGTTTATGCTTCATTTGGCTGTCAGCACGCATATTACGCTCAGCTCAGCTAGGGGCACACAGTTTCAGCGTGTTAAACCACAGCTCACTTACGGGCACTCATTTTTGCACCTGTTGAACCATTGCTCACCTAGGGGCAGATGCACTCACCTTGTTAAACTGTAGCTCAGCTATAGGCACATCTCACATTTTTTATTGTTTTGTTATCTCACATTTCTTCAAAATAAATGGACTATTTCATTACATTTTACATAAACTATGATTTTATATGTGTACATATTTGTCAGGGACTTGTTTCGTGCTTATTTTACTAAAAATAAAAATTGATGTTGTGGGGGCTCCAACCATGAATGCCTGCTCTTCAGCCAACGTCTCTACCGCTACGCTATTGCTTCTTGGCTTACTTTGCATATTTAGTTCTTATATCCTTTTCCACTGACTGCTAACTGTGGCTAAGCGACGGGCACTCCCGTGAAAACGAGCACACTCACGGGCAAACATCTTTACAATTTAAAAAAAATATATAACATGTTCATTTATATATTTTATGTTCATAGTCTGTGGGGGCATGTGTTGTGTTGTGTTTATTCACATTTCCATGGCCTCTGTCGTGGGTGTTTACTTTGGGCAATTTTACTCTTCTGGGGGCGTGTCTGCTTGCCGGGTTCGGCCTATGGACACGCCCCCTACTGTCTTCCACGGACCGTGTTAGCCTTAGGTGTGATTCAGCATGCCCTCATGCATATGCATGACATGCTGACGTCACACCGTTTAAGTGCAGCCTCCATGTAAGCCATGTATCTCTTACACGGAGGCTTTGTGAATCCTGCCCTATGACTTCACATTGTGATTGCTTAGAATATTGCACTTCATCAGTTGTAGTATGATATATTCTGATGTTCATACTGCACATGTATGGAGTGGTGACTCACTCCTGACTATTGCACATTTTGGAAGTAATAGCATAAGAAATCAGGCTAACTGTACCAGTTATGGAAGCAATTTGTAGTGATTACAATAGATGATACTTCACAGCAAGTAACATATTGTTCTAATATTCTCTGTCATGCCTGGGATTCAAGTTTAGCAGCCTTATGGATAGAGGGAAGAAGCTCTGTTCAGTCTAGATGTTACCGTAAAAACTGTGATATTGCTTGCCTGAGGAAAGGTGGAAGTGCTTGCCAGTGGGCGGGTGAGTGGAATTGTTGATTATCTTCATAGCTCTTTCAACACACTGAGTCTTGTGCAGATCATTCATGGATGGGAGCAAGGAACCAATGACTTTTTCTGCTGTTCTCACTACCTTCAGGATAGCCTTGTGGTCAAATGCTTTGTAGTTACCATATCAATCTATGATGTTATTTGAGAGGATGCTCTCAATAGTCCCACTGTAGAAGCCTTTAAGAATAGACTGAGACAATTTTGTCTTCCTCAGTTTCCATAGGAAGTGTAAACATTGTTGTGACATTTTCACTGTGTGGCTAATATAAGTTGACCAGGACAGGTCATCTGAGATGTACACCCCCAGGAACATGGCATGTTTGACTCTTTCCACTACCATCCCCTTAATTTCTAGAGGTTGATGTATCTCCTGAGTCCACCTGAAATCCACTATTAATTCTTTGTTCTTGCTTACATTTAAGACCAGATTGTTGCTGTTGCACCAGCCTATCAGATGCTCCACTTCATCGCTTAAGGCTGTTTCCTCACCATCTCTGACAAGACCTATGACAGTGATATCATCCGCAAACTTAATTATTTTGTTGGATTCATGCTTGACAATGCAGTTGTGCATCAATAAGGTGAACAGCAGAGAACTCAGGACACAGCCCTGAGGGAGAACCATGCTCAGTGTAATACTGACTGAACTGTTATTTCCCATACATACTTTTTGGGGTATGTTGATGAAAAAGTCCAGTATCCAGTTAAATGGGGGGGGGGGTGTTGATGCCCAGATTTGTGCTTAAATACTGATTGAGCTGTTATTTCCCACATACTTTTTTAGGTTCTGTTGATGAGAAAGTCCAGTATCCAGTAACACAGGGAGTGTTGATGCCCAGCTGGATCAGCTTCATTATCAGATTCTGGTGCATGACAGTGTTAAAGGTGGAACTAAAATTGATGAACATCATTCTGACATAGCAGTTCTTGTTCTGTAGATGTACCAAGGATTCATGAAGTACTATAGTTATTGCATTAGCCATGGAACGTTTAGCTCCATAAGCAAACTGTAATGTATCCAGTGTTACAGGTAAGCTTGAAGAGAAATGGTTCTTGATCAACCACTCAAAACAGTTCATTACTGAGTCCAGTAATCCTTTTGCTTTGTTGGTTGGGATTTCTTGGGCAAGGGAATGATTGTCATATTTTTTGAAGCAACTGAATATTTCAGTGTCAGTCCAAAATATGAACACACATCAAGTTGAAAAAAAAATAAAAATAAGTATACAGTAAAAGAACACACTAAAACAAAGGAATAGTTAATATACAATAGAAAAACACATTTAAGAAGGTAGTCAGCAGAAACCACTATGTACAATATTTCCATCTGTTAGAGCAGCAACATCTTAGGAGTTAGAGAAGAGATATTATAGTGAAAATGATAATCAGGTTGTATCAGAGATTAGGTAGACTAGGATATGTGACCTGAGGCACATCATTAACAAGCAGCTTTTGCTGTGTAGTGTTCTTTAAGTTATGCCCAAAAGTAGTAGTAGTTACAAAGGTCTTTCAAATTTGAGGGAAGATCCCTCCAAAGCTTGGTTCCAAGGGTAGAAAGGGGGTGGTTAAAACACTGAAGTCTGATTTTCAAATGCTTGCAATAAAATTTAATCTAAGGTTATATGATGGAGCCTGTCTAAGTAAGCTAGAAAAACGGTCAGGAGTTTTTTTTTTTAGCAGCCAGAAAAGTTGAAAGCCAAAGACTAGATTGTCTTGTTGCTGAACCAGCAGCCATTTGGTTTTGAGTGGTCTAAGACAGTGGTCTTCATCCTTTGGGGAACAGATAATGAAGCAGCAGATGGAGATGGAGGCTGCTTTAATGTTGGTAGAACTAGGAGGCTGATGCTACAACAGGTAAGCAGTGCTGAGATTGGATTAAAAGAATCCCTTTGCCAATAGCATTTCTTATTAGGTGGAAGAGCAAAGAGATTTTGTTGACCCAGAAGAGTAAGGAATTTATATTTTTCCAGGTGTTTTTGATATGATGGTGGAAGTTAAGTGAGGGAGCAAGCCAGACTCCTACATATCTGAAGGTGTTGACTCAATGGCATTGTTAAGGTGGTCAAAGATAAGAAGTGAATTGGTTTTTTTTTTGCCTTTTAGTAGAAATTTCAAGCAGGATAGTTTAACCTTTTGAGAATTTAAGTAATATTTTTTTGCTATTAACACATTCACTCCAATGGAGCTTAGGAAGTTTGCAAACTTCCAATGGGCGGAGGCTACACTTTTTCACAGCATCAAATTATGTCCTCACATTTCAAACAAATATTCATATGTCTGGAACCTTAAAGATTATTAAAGAAGTATAAATGGCAAACTCTTTAGCATAAACTATTTTATAGTGGTAGTATTCTTTAGGTTCTAAGTCTTAAACCAAATGTTATAAATCACAGTAAACAAAGTGGGCCGGATTCACGAAGGCTTGCATGGAGTCTAAGAGTAGAGTAAGACTCCAGACAGCCAATATGTCTACCGAGTGATCTAGGAACAGCCGGCAGGGGCATGCATGAGAGCTCCTAAGACTACCCTTGCACGGACAGTGTTATGTTATACAAATTACTTCATTTGCTGCTGAAAGCTATGCAAATGAGGTAAATTTGCAATCCAGGAAACACTAACCTGTCCGAGTAAGAGTAGTGTTATTTGTAGAAATGTACTCCATTGGTAACGGAGTACCGTTCTGCAAATAGCAAAATGGAGCTATGACAGCTCCAAATAAAGGATGCATCCAGTTGAGGAAGTATGCCAGTGGCCAAATATAAGGCCATTGGCATTTTTATCCATTGCAAAATAATAAAAAATATATTTTCCCCGATCTCCGATGTTTAAGATTAGCGCAGTGCTGCGCAAACGTGCGGCGCTCTAAAAACCAGAAAAATAAATAAATAAATAAAAGCCAAAAATAGGCATTTTATTAAAAATATTCATCTGCCATGCAGGTGAATGGAAGGCTGAAGACAACATGGCTACTGAGTAGTGGTTGCTAAGGGGGGAAGCTCAGTCTGAGAGTTGTAACCAAGCATTACTAGGCAATCCTATGCAAATGAGGATAAGGATAGTGAATCCCAATTTTGCCTGCCATGTGAACCATGTCCCTAGAGTGTAAGAGTAGGATTAGGGGAGTAACAGAGTAGAAAATAGGTGACATCATGAGGGGGTATGTATCAAAGACTGTAAGCTTATTGGAGTAGAGTGGCATGTGTTTGCTGTAAGTGACTCAGGACTGGAAGAGGCAAGTCTACAGTTGTCTTAACTGAAACTCAGAAACTGAAGGTGTACGCTGTGGATATCACCAAAGTTTCTTGCAAAGATGCTTACACTGTGTGAGCGCGTGTGCGCGCCTGTAAACCCGTCTAAGCCTGTGTGCACATGTGTGCACCCGTGTAAGCCTGTGTAAGGCTGTCTAAGCCTGTGTGTGCGCATGTGCACCCGCCTAAGCCTGTGTAAGCCTGTGTAAGCCCATGTAAGCCTGTGTGCGCGCGTGTGTGCATGTTTGCACTTGTTTGCGCATCACTGCCCCCTGTGGAAACAGAAAGGGAAAAGGAAGGAAAAGAAGTAGTAGGAAGTTAAGCAAGGAGAACTAGCAGACCTGCCAGGTGAAATCAATCAGAATCAGCCAATTACACAGGCAGTACACTAGCCGCCCAGCACTTAAAACTCTGCAAACAACATTCCCCCATGTTTTTCTCAGAAACACTGCAACACTGCAGTCTACAAAGAGAAGTGAAAACTTAAAAAGCTCAACTGAGACCAAAAAATGTTAGGGGCTGCCATTGCTATTGTAAGGCAACATGTGCAAGATGCTGAGGGTGGTGCCAATGTGAATTTTGCTGAGCAACCCACAGTGAGGAGACGTAGAAGAGTGTACAGACCCAGGGTAACCTACGAGGGGCTACATGAGCTGGAGATAGTGGAGCACTATAGAGTGGACAGAGACCTCCTGCAGCAAAATTGTTCAGCTGTGCAGACCACACCTCACACACAGAACCAACAGAGGCCAACCCATCCCAGTGGAAACCAAGGTATGTCTTGGCCTAAGAATACTAGCAACAGGTACCTTCCAGAGACCAACTGGTGATATGATGGGGATATCACAGGCATCAGCATCCAGGGTACTGCACCAGTTCTTGAATGCCATGTCAGCACAAGTCGGTGATCATGTATACTTCCCTAATTCCCAAGAGGTACTGCTCAGCAATATGCGTCTCTTCCAGAAAATAGCAGAATACCCTGAGGTAGTGGGTGCAATTGACTGCACACACATGCACATCAAAGCACCAGCCAGTGAGCTGGGTAGGGCCTACATCAACCGCAAGGGCTTCCCCTCCATCAACTGCCAGGTCATGTGTGATGCCCAGGGCATAATACTGAATGTGTGTGCTGACTGCCCTGGAAGCTACCACGATTCCCATATCTGGCATCTGATGCAGCTGTACCAGAAATTTGCCAATGGGGACATCCCTGATGGTCACCTAGTGGGGGATGCTAGATACGCACTGAAGCCGTGGCTGATGACACCCATCAAAAATGCACATACACCTGAACAAGAACTCCATAATGAGGCACACGCACAAACATGAAATGTAATTGAGCATGTGTTTGGGATGCTCAAGTCATGGTTCCAGTGCCTGGACACATCTGGTGGAGCCTTACAGTACTCACCAACTACATGCATCCAAATTGTCATGGTATGTGCCATGCTGCACATTATGATCCTGCAAAAACAGTTGCAGCAGGAACAGCATGGAGCAGGGTAAAAACAGCCCCCCACCATTGCCAAGGCCTGCACAGGCACAGCGTGACTCGGAGGAGGAACAACCTGAGCCTGCCCCAGTAGGCAGAAGGAGGTGTGCCCAGTACGCCTTGGCCTTGGCAAAGAGGCAACACATAGCACATACACTGGCTCAGTAGGAACCCTGGAAATTATACCTCTCTCTGGCTCGCACATAAAATAAAAGGGATCCCTAACTTGACACTACCTGTTTCCAAACATGTATAGGGAGTGTAGTATGTGCATCCGACATAAGCAGCTCTGCAGCACCACCTGAGGCATGATTGCCATGTTTTAAGCAATATAATGCAGTGCTAAGAAGCATTTACCAATATTTAGTATATGTAAACAAAATTGCCCGTGCTAACTAGTGCAATGTCAGGCAATGTTGAGCAATGTTGGGCAAGGTCGGGCAAAGTTGAACAAAGACAGGTAAACATGCTCATATTGGCTTTACTGTCCCTTAAGCAGTATGGTCTGCCCAGCATGAAAGTAAAAAGCAGTGACAGGGATCATACCCAGGATACTGTGCACTATAGTCACAGTACTGAACCACTAAGCCATGATACCATTTCAGTAGCACAGACACAGCAAGACAATTGTACAGTAATGCAAACACAAAGAAATGCTGTAACATGCCCCTAAAGATGCATATGGGTAACCACCCCCACAGGCCTATGCAGACAGAGAACATCAGGCCAGGTGGTGTAATATGGGTTGTGTAGGCTATGAAGTTGCAATCTAATATATGTGGCATTGGACGCTAAGAAGTGTAGTACAGTAGTATGCCTCAAGCCAGTACGATAGGCAACAGTACAGACTGAAATGGTGTACCGTACATAGCAGTGCAGGCATAGCAAATGTGTATAAGTGTCAGGTGAACCCCTCATCGTATGTACACCCACAGTAACAATCAAGTGTGCCCCTGGGTAGAAATGTACAAAGAATAGCTGTCTCCCCTGTATGTAGAAATGTTGATAAGTCTATGCAAAGTGTCTCATGGAAGCCCTGCAGGCACAGCATGATCCCTGTTGATCTATGACACAAAGGTGAGGCCTGCTGTAAAAATACAACTTGATTTTCCATACACATATAGTATAAATGTCTATAATGTGCATGCTCACACACTCCAACAAATGTAGTGGATTTCATTCAGCATCACACTGAAAGGTCATACTGGGCATGCTCACACACAAAAAATGAAGCAAATGTCAGGCAACAACATACTGAAAGTTCATACTGGGCATGCTCACACACATGCCAAATACAGAGGTGATAATAAGGGATCTATGGACAAATGTGGATAGACGTTTCTACTTCCAGAAACACATTTACAAAGTTGTCAGAAAATCATGCTATGTGTTCACACAAACTGCCAAGGTCTGTGCATGTAGGTCAAAGGAGGTTCCCAGTACTCATCAGTCATCAGACCCGTCAGAGAGTACCACAACACACTTGCGATGAATCTGACTAGGCACATTCAGCAGCCAGAAAGTCCACTGAAGTACCCTAATAAGAGGATTACTGGCCTCAAACAGTTGCCCAAGCAACAAGACTGAATGTAACCCAATCTGTACTCTGTTGCATACTGTCTACTGAGGAGATCTCTGCCCAATAGACAGGTCCATGTCATGGCTACACTCAGATCTGTTCTGAGTTACAGCTCAATGGCACTAAATATACAGACCCAACTGATATTGCCAACATCCTGGCAGATAGGATCAGTGTTAACTGTACCCCCCCCCTCACCCATGAAAGAGCACATCTCTATAATGGAAGACTGCAAAGTTGCTGTCATCACAGCTGCACAGGTAAAAAACACTCTCCAAAGCCAGTATCACAGCAGCCATGGGATCAGATAAATTAACAGGCTGTGTTCCATAAAAAACACAGAATGAACAGGCACCACACTGACGTACCATGTGCAGTCATAGCCTCACCTCATGCTTTGTGCCTGTTGAATGGTGCACAGTGACGGTTATCCCACTACACAAGGGTGGAGACACCACAGACCCCAGGAACTAGCGCCCCATTAGCCTGACGAGCCCGCTCTTCAAGGCCATGGAATGTATCATCATACAACATATAAAAAATTACATTTGTAATCCCCAAACCCTGGACCACAACCATGTTGGGTTTGTAAAATGCAGATCATTTCACCTAAACCTGATAGATGACATTGAAGCAGTCAACAGAACTGTCGACAAGGTGGTTCACACAGCCTATGTTGATCCTGCCACAGCTTACAACACCACCCCACACTCTGGTAAAATAGATAAACCCACTAAACTAGGTATAAATTGCTATGTCACAAGATGGGTTGCCAACAGGCTTACTGACAGAACACACACTGTGAAAGTAGCAAACTCCAAGTATGACTTTGGACCAGTGATGAGTGCAGTACCACAAGGTCCAGTTCTGTGTTTTGTCCTGTTTAGTATCTACTTCCCTGAAGTAAACTTTAACATGGAAGGTCTGTGGCTACTGAAGTTTCCAGAGGACTGCAAACTAGGAGCCATAATTGTAAACACTAAAGATGTGGACATCCTACAAAAGGGCCTCACTGAGACAGATGGCTGTTGTCAAAGCCATGGGCTCTACCTCAATGCTAAAAGGTGCATTGTCATCCCCTTTGTTAAAAACTCTGTAGCCAAGAACTACAACATAGGCAGTAGTATACTTAACACTGAAAGTGTGACAAGAGACCTTGGGTCACAGGTGGACACTGGACACAACTGTGATAATCACATCCCCACAGTAGTCAGGAAACCCTGCTATTTGGCACACCTCATCACAAAATGTGTCTCATGCAGAATAGAAGAGGACATTGTTCCCCACTACTCATCACTCACTAGAACTATAATAGAGTACAATGCCACTTTTGCTATGTACCTCACAAGACAACTACAACAACTGGAAAGCCTGCAGCAATACCTCACAAAGAGCATTAGCAGCCTGAAATACATGCCATACACAGACCATATCAAAATACTCCATCTGCACTCCCTTGCATATCGCCTAGTCAGATGTGTTCACTGCCTAACATACAAAGCTATGTCAAAAGCAGAGCTGTTGGACATGCTCCACGTAAAACACTCACAATCCCTCTGACCTTCGGACCCAAAACCATGAGTGAAATACAAAAGGAAGGGGTGTACCCATTTACCTTATGTATACCCACACCTTCAGGTGAGTGGCACAGCAAGAGGCCTTGGAGACCATGCAAGTGCAACTAACAATGGGCAAAGCTGCTCATCAGATTGTAGCCTGATACAGATCACCTACCTTGTCACAGCAACCTCACTCAGTATTCCTGAGAACAGTGGAAAATATATAGGTCCTATCAAACACCATTATATGAGGTGATTATAACTATCCAAACATTGAGTGGGAGAATTACTTGTGTACAACGTCCTTTGCCCAATGTTTCTTAGAGTTTAAAAGCTCTAACACCCTGGAACAGCTGGTCACCATGCTCACTAGAGGTGACACCATACTGGGCATGATCATCACATGGGGTACCAGTGTTCCACAACAGAGATAAAACCCTCGCTGGTAATATCAGATCATAAAGTAATCACACTGGACATCCCCATCCCGCCCCCCCACCCAGGCAATGAAACCACCGTAAAGACATTTTCAAAAGCAAACTGCACACGTCCCAAGATAAAAGTGGAAAGTTCCAAAGCCCTCTTGTTATAGGATAATGGTAGGCAATCTGCCGGATCAGTTACAAGTGCATCCTATGAGCATCTACAGGAATGCATGGATTGAGACATCACAAATAAAACCAAGATGCACTCCTCCAAAAATAAGAAAACAATCTGGTGGTCATTGCCCTTAAATAAGCTAGACAACAGGAGGAGGAATCTAACACCTGACAGAGCTAACTTCACTAAAGGAAAGGCATCACTGATCTTTATTAGGAAGAAGCAATGATCGCTCATAAAATAATTCAAGGACACTTTCAAAAGACGAATTGCCAAGAACTGTAAGAACAACAACCACAAAGCCTGCAGTAGCTATACCAGACATGTAGATGTCAACATCCAAATATGCTGTCAGCTACTGACAAATGGCAAGGAATACACTGAACCAACTTTCATTGCCCACATCCTGGGGGACACGTTCAGTGTAAACTTCCCCCATCACCCCCCAAAGGGCCTGTGTCCATCACAGAAGGATGCAGAGCCCCAGACGTCATGGACTTGCAGGTAAAGACAGCCCTCTCCAAAGCCAAGAACACAGCATCAATGTGACTGGATCGTGTCACAGGCTGTGTCTTACACTGGGCCCAAAGGGAACTACACCCTCACCTACATTCACTGCCCAGACTCAATCGTACCACAGGGTATGTACCCAAAGAATGACATACACTAACAGTCATCCAGCTCCACAAAGGGGGGTACCACAACAGAACCTGGAAACCATTGCCCTATATGTCTACTCAGCCTGGTCTATAAAACTATTGAGCAAATTGTCATGGAACCTATAAACAGACACATTGGGGACCTCCAGACACTGGCCTCTACACAACATCGCCTTGTTAAAGGCAGATCCTGTCTCCTAAACATAGTTGACTTACTTCAAACAGTTACCAAGGACATAGATGGAGGTGAAAGTAGTCCACATAGCCCACCTGGACCTCACTAAGGACTTTTTACACCATTCCCCCCTCTATCATCATGGACACGCTTACCAGCCTGAACATTAACAGCTATGTCACAGGATGTGTGGCCAAGTGGCTCACAGATCAAACACACATGTTCAGAGTTGCAGGTGCCATGCCCGACTCAAAGACAGTCACAAATGGCATCCCACAGGTCTTGGTCCTGGGACCCCACCTGTTCAGTAGACACTGCTCAGAGGTACAGGCAAGCATGGGAAGAGTATGGCTGAACAGGTTTGCAGATGACTGCTAACTGTGGTCCATAATCGACTCTATGGCTGACACACACATCCTCCAGAAGGGGCTTACAGAGACAGATACCTGGTGTCAAAACAATGCCCCAAGAAGAATGCCAAATAATGCATAGTTATCCCCTTTGGCTAAAACAAAGTGCAAACAAATTACCACATAGGTGGTACTCCAGTATGCATGGAGAAAGTCATGAAGGCGCTGGGGACACAGTTAGATAGTAAACTCTCCTTTGCTGATCACATGGCCAAAGTGTTTAGACATTCCTTCTATGTAGCCCACCCAATGTCACCTAATGTAACCCACTTTGTCTAGTCTGATGATGTCACCATCCTACAAATATACCTGTGGAAAGTCAAACTCACAGTAATGTGTATAGTGTGTCGTATAAATGCGTACACCAGTAGTATCATAAACCAGTTAGGTAGGGGTTTGAATCCTACACTTGACAAGTTTGTCTGTGATCTCCTTGGAGAGGAGCTACCTTTTTGGAGAGTACTCAGACACCTTAAAAGTGGTATACTAATCTTTGTCAGGTCTGATGATGTTACCATCCTACAAATATACCTGTGGAAAAGAGAACTCACAGTAATGTGAATAGTGTGTCGTGTTAATACATACTTCTCTATTATCATGAAGTAGTTAGGTAGGGGCTTAAATCCTGCACTTGGTGAGTGTATGTGTGTGTGTGCTCTATGTGTGTGACACTGTTGGTCAATGGCTTGTGGGTATTGCTTTTACTACTGAATGACATATCAGTATGACAACCAGTATGTGCACTGCACATGTGAGGTAGCTGTGTGGCAAATGCATATACGTACATGTGACCTCAATTATTGCATGTGTGGGAACCCTGCTTTCTCCAAGAACACATCTGTCATCTTTTCAAGAGTGTGCTGCTGCTTTCCAGACCTTAGGTGACATCTGTATGCTTGTGACAAGGCCAGCCACAGCAGTGATCCCTGGCCTAGGTCAACTGTGTCACACACACTCATTACAGTTTCTATAGAATTGTGTGAGTGAGGGTTTATAGCCGAGGTATATGTCAGACCTGTTCAAAACGCAGCAAGGTCTCTCAATGATGACTATTCATTATAGGTGTACAACAACCTTTGTGGATATGCATGCAGACCCCTTATTGCTTATGTGATCCACCGAGGGATTTAAATATACCTTTGGAAATGTGATTATCCAAGGAGAGATGACATACCACTTGGTTGCATGTACACATCGGTACCTGTTCTTCATGTTGGTGGCTACTACCTATGTGGTACTGTGGGGATACTATGTTCCATAAAGGTGAATGACTATGCTTTGGTTGGCTTATAGCTTTATAGCATGGGTTTGACAACAGGGATCTGTCTGTTTGATACCCTTGTGGAGGATGTGCGTGTCATCTGGAGAATGCATTATAGATCACAGTATGCATTACCAGATGTGGAGGACATATCCCTACTGTGATTGCTTGTACCTAAGAGAGCTATATGCCAAACAGGAGTGGCCTCAGTAATGGGTGCAGGTGAATACCACTGGTTACTGGCATAGTATAGTACCTGAAGGATCCAAATCTTACTGTGTGTCCTACATCTGTGTGTCAGTTGTCAAGACATCATCTATCGATTGGTTATGGTCAGGCTGATGAAGTTATGTATACTACCAGAATGCAAAACAATGACAGATAGTAACAGTATCACCCACAGCACAGTGTCAAACCATGTCATACACACATATGTAGTCAAGTTCCGAAATGTGTGTAGTACAATGCATAGTGGCCACCAATCGAGACTATGGAGTGTTACTGTGTAATACAGGGCATGTCACCCTGCCTATGTGTCCACTATGCATGTACATGCAGACAGTGCACCTCCACCATGTTCACAAATGTACACCTGCAAATCTGTGCCACACACATCCCACACATACTGTCTACTCTCTAACCCATGCTGCCAATATTACACACATCAGCCAAGTGGCACGTGGGTGGACAATACACTATTGGAACTAACCCTTGTGTAAACATTACTACATTGACAATCATAGCTTAAATGCATCATGCCTGCTCAACTACACCTTCAAGCATATCCTTACACTCTACTGCTGATAACATGCTAACATTGCTATACTGCTATAAAGTCACCCTGTGCATCAGCACCATGGTAGCCTGTTCCTGCATCGATATTACAGATGACAGGAGGTGGCACAGGTTTCATCATATGCACAGGGTGTGCTGTTTGTTTGCCAGAGGCCTACAGTGAGCCATACAATTGACATGTATGTGTGTGTGTGTGTGTGTGTGTGTGTGTGTGTGTGTGTGTGTGTGTGTGTGAGGGCCAAGAGTACTGCTATGGGCCAATGTTGATGTAATGTGTGCGGGTATGTGGTAGCCCTAGGTATCTTGTTTATGTGTGTGTGTGTGTGTGTGTGCATGCACACAGTTCCACCATGTGGCTGCCATATATGGGTATTTGTGGGACAGCCACAGACTGTACCTGCCAGGCTTTACAGATCACCGTCTCTGGCCACAGATATGGTACCTGTGCATGGCAGGGGTTCTACTGACACTATCAGGTACTACGCCTGACTGGGTACTATCCCCTGAGGTAGATGGATGTACACTGGACCCAGGTCCCTGCTGGGACTGTCCAAAGCCATGTGCATGTGGTCTACTAGGATGGTCTATGGACAGCCCACCCCCAACATTGCTGGGGCTGGTACTGGCACTACGGGAGCAGCTGTGACTTGATGGATGTCCACGGCGACTGCCAGCTGCTGATGTTGCTGGCAAACATCCATGTTGACGACTCAACCGTCCCGCACTGTCCTGACACATGGACATGACATTGCGGAGGACATCTAATGTCTCACCCCAATGTCTGTCAGTGACCTCAGTGTAATGACGGATGGCACCTGCTAGGTCATGGATACTGTCAATTACGGCATTATGTGCCCTCTGTGCCCTTAGTCCCTGTCTGGTGCACTGTTCCATATGTGCCTGTGCCTCCATGACAGCCTGGAACATGCGTGAGGTTGTAAGACTTGTGGCACGTCTGCCAGTGGCATGATGAGCAGCAGTGCTCTGATGAGAACCCCTGGACATCTGCCTATGTGGTAAACTTCCAGACATCTGGGTATGGCTGCTGTGTTGGGATGCATGTGCCATTGATACCACACTATCCTGGCCAATGCCGGCTGTACACTGTCCTTCAGCTAAGGGCATTGGTGATGGATGTATTGGCAGTATGACTGTATGCATGGATGGGGTGGACACTTGTGTACTATCGATTGTTGGCCCAATGACAGACCCTGGCAAACATGCCTGTGCCTCAACACACCTATCATCATTATCACTATTATGCTCAGTGAACCAGCCCAAAATCAGCACCTGTGAGAGGAAGACTGGAAACACACTTTACGACCTGTACACGATGTTGGCACGCATGCACACATGCACACATGCACACAAATACACTCCTCACTAAAACAGACGTACACACACAGACACACACACACCACGAGCAATCCAGAACATACTCAATAGCATGTGATGGTGGGGTACAGTATCACAAGCCAAACATTTATATCAAACGTGACAGCATGCAGGACATGTGTTGCTCAACAGCATGCAGTGTGAGTGTAGACAGCCCTTGCTAATAACAGTATACATGTCTTTGATGCATGTGTGTTTTGTTCAGTGATTGGCCTCACCCTGGAACGCAATGTGTACATGGACACAACATTGCTGTGCAAGTATTAAAAGCTCTGCAATGTCCTGTGCACCATCACTCACAGGTATACATGCCGTGGCTGGATGTGTATCAGCGTGTCACATAGATATCCATTTCTGATTAGAGCATCTGTGTCTTTAGCAGATAATTGTGGACACAGGTTTAGCACATGCATGCTATGTATACACACAGGATGAGTGATGCATGTATACCTGATGGAATACCATTGCTCAACATAGCCATTGTACAGTGGTTATGGTGAGTGTAGGACATATTGTGGACATGCCAGTGCCAGCCATGACATAGCATGCTATCACACAACTGCAACATTAAACATCACACATACACAATCTGTGTCATGTGACCTATACACTCAATAGCATTACAAGACATATGTGTGTCACTTTGTACAAATGGTGATTGCTATGCATATTGTGTATAGGTGCATATGTTTGCATACACACATCAAGGTGCATAGCAATTAATGATATGTGTAGTACTGTGGCCACTGTAATTGGATGGGGTATAGTGCCATGAGACATCATCATGCAGCATCATGTGGTAACTCAAGGCTACTAATGTGTGCCAGACTGGCACATAGCATGCTGTACCTGAACTGCAGTACCATGGCTACATTCACCATTTCACGGCCAGTTGTTACATGGGTTTGTAAGGTGCCCAACAGGGGGCATTGCCTAACATGAATGTGTTATGTGTTGAAGAGGGTCTCACAACCACATGAGAGGCCTCTACCCCTCAGGTATATTATGTGTGCTGTGAGGATGACATTTGGGATACTGGAGTGTGACCTTACAGTGGGTGTCTGAATATGCCATGTGTAGCATGTTACTGTGTATTGTGTATGACACAGTTGTGTATGTTGTGTGCATGTGTATCGACTCTGCCTATCGAACTTCCACTACAGTGTTGCCACAATTGTGTGGGATGTTCTGTGTATTGCATGTGTTTGAGGCAGCTACTCACGTTACTGAGATGTGCATAGTCTCACAGCAAACATGCACAGCATGCATTATGCACTGGTGTGTGACGTGTACATGGCCTACACCTCACCTATGACATGCACATTTAATTAGCAATATTAAATGTAGAACACACTCACCAGCATGGGTCTGCTGCCTTGCTGTCACACCAGAGGGACCTACAAGGATATTAGACAGTTTGTCAGTGGCAACAACTGTGGCATTGCTACTGTGTGTTTGCAATCTTACAGTAGTACGACTGTTGACAGTCACAACCCTGCAGATTATATTCCTAATTATTATTATTGCACAACACTAGGCTCCACATCTTGTAACTATACAGTAAACATCTCACATAAGCATGATCTACCAATAGAGGTAACAGTAGTGTACAGCTATGCCATGTTACCTGCACGCTCCATGTCAACTTGCAGGGTGGCTCTGGCCTCCATGATGATTCATGTTAGTTGTTGTTGTTGTTGCTGGCCATGAGCCACCTGGCTCAGGAGCAGCTCCTTCACTCTGGTGAGGGGGGGATGGATGGCTACCTCACCACCTGTGGCAAGCTGTTGTCTACGGATATCAGACACACGCTGCCGGACATATCTAATTAAATCACTGCAGTGATGGCGTACCTGCTCATATGTCCGGTTATGCATGCCTATGTCATTTACCCTACGGACAAGATCTTGCCACAGTTCAGTCCACTCATGCTGGTCCTGGCTGGTTCTTGAGAACAGCAGGGCATAGTGCTGAACCATGGTGGCTGTAATCACTTCCTCCTCTGCTGGGCTATATGAGGGATTACGATGGTGGGCCATGACCCTGGAAGACAATGAAACAATATGTGTGAGCAAGTCAAGTGGCACACTTAACATTCTAAAGTAGAGATATCAATTAACTGCCATATATAGCAACCTATTGGCTGTCAGAGGATACACACTTTCAATACCACATATCAGTGCTCAACCCACAACTGCCTGACAGTGCCTGGCACACTCTATATATCAAACCATGTTTTGCACAGCAACAAAGATAAGCCAGTATGTAAGACTATACAACAGTACATGGCACACTGTATGCGACACAATGCACCACCTAGCCACAGGGGGTATATATCAAGCTAATGCATAACGTAACATGTAATCCATTGCAATTATTGTAAAGTCCAGTTACAGTATTACCAGTATACCACACTAGTCATTGATGGCAAAACCCTGCCTAACATATGTGCTCATTCGTTAATATAGGTGGCATACTGCTGTACTAGACTATACATGTTGCTAGATACGCACCTATATCCTGTAACACACATATGACCGAGGCCATGGTACAGGCATACACACACACATCAGACATACATACCAGCCACAAAGGTATGGCAACCCACATGACCTTTACCTGTGTACCACACAGTACTGTGTGTCAGTAGTTACAAGACTTTATGCCTGAGGTATGTCATCTGTGAGAATTACGGGGAACAAACAAAACAGAGGTTCCAAGACATGTGGACATACACCATAATGTGCTGTTTAGGCATACAGCTTCAGGTAGTACTACAGTTCATTCAGGGGTTGGATTCACCAGCAGTAACACTCAATAAGCATACATGTACTGATGTAGCCTACAATGGGACACCAGCAGACTATGTCAGACCGTCTGGCACATTGCTTTTTCTGCCTAGCAATAGCATACACATCTTTTGCTGGGATCACAGCTAGGACACATAATACCATGACAGAAACAGTTTCCCACTTAGCTATCACACATATACAAAACTCTGACACATTCACCAACACATTCACCATCACACTCAGTCAACCTCACATAGCAATTATTGCAACATGTACATGTGGGTGTGTATCGGTTCATAGGTAGTTTATAGGCTATTGGCCCTAGGACCTATAGATGTCTAGCCATATGCTACCCTGGCCTTTGACACACAGGTAATTTCATTTCACGTGGCCCTGTCAAGCAGAGCCACAGAGGTGATTTCCGGGCTGTATTTCCTATTTCCCATACAATCATCAGGATTATATATGACGATTGCTAATTAGGAGCTTTGTTTGCTATTGATAGGTGGTTTGTTCCAGAGTATGGGATGTCTCTGAGATAGTGCTTTTTATTGAGGTGGCAAGGTTTAGGTCCCTAGACCGTGTAGCTCGTAGGGATTGTGATCTGTTTATGTGGAGCATGTCCAACAGCTCTGGGTTTCACATAGCTTTGCATGTTAGGCAGAGGTCACCTCTGGGTAGGCGGTATGCAACACAGTCTAACTGTGGTTTTGTGAGACGGTCTGCATAGGACATTTTTTTGAGGCCAGTATTACTCTTTGTGAGGTATGTCTGTGTCCTTTCCAGTTGCTGTAGATGCATTGTGAGGTACATACCACATGGGGTATTGTACTCCATAATGGGTTTTATGTGTGTGGAGTAGAGGGGAACACTGACCTATATTTCCCTGGATGACACACCTTTTGTGATGACGTGTGCCACGTAGACAGATTACATGACTAGTGTGGCACTGTGATTATAAAAGGGGAGACTATTGTCCACCTGTGTCCCATGGTCACTTATCACACCTTCGGTGTTAAGGAGACTACCACCTATGTGGTAGTTAATGGGTACTGAGTTTTTGCAAGGAGGGATGCCAATGCAGTGTCAACATTGAGCTTGAGTCCATGGCTTTGTCACCAGGCATCTGTTGCAGTAAATATGACCCTGTCTCTCCCTCTCTCTCTCTCTCTCTATATATATATATATATATATATATATATATATATATATGTATACACACATACATATAAACATCCATTGGTGTACATATAGATTTACATATAGGTACATATACAGTCCACCTTTCATCGTGGGAATATCAAGTATGAGAAGGTTGTGAGGTATACAGTTATGTCATAATATTGCACAGTGTTGTGCAGAATGCATTGAAGGTGTTTTCAGCCCATGTAGCTTTAGCAGGCCTCACTGGCTGCAACACTGCAAACCTGACAAATCATACCCACAGTGTTTAACCACCACATGTCACATACCAGCACTGTATGCTGTCTGGTTTGCCACACACTACAACCTACATAGAAATATGCACATAACAGCCTTCAACAACATATATATATATATATATATATATATATATATATATATATATATATATATATCCACCTTTCACAAACAGTTGCAGTATGTCCCTTGCTCTATGCACATGTACAGATGCTAATATATCTGACAGACAGATCTCTCCGTATGTGTGTGCCATACACACACAAGGATCAGACTGTTGTAAGTCCATGTACCTCATGGCTGACCTGTTGGGTCTTGCTGCAACATGAACAGGTGTCACATATGAGCACACAGTAATATTAGAGGGTGTATATATAGCTGCAAATGCTAAATTAGCATACTAGCCTGGTACAGCTGTTGCCAATGCTAAGCTACACGTTAATATGACCATCATGCATTTGTTACTCTGTCACATCCATGTTTACATAACTGTATGCACTACTCTCCGAAACAGACATTGTTCACACTACTGTACAGAACACAGATAACATGGATCAGATGTTTGACATTTAATGCTGAACTACATATGTCACAGTCATATCCCACTGCACACAGCTACACACTGATTTCTCCATGGCAGTAGTTATGCTGGGCATCTGTGCATAGATACATACTGCTGCCACATATGGATGATTCAAACTATGTAGACTACTCTTCAAAAACATCTACTACATGCCAGTAAATACATATCTGTTACATAACTTTCCTTTGTATGTGTTTGTCGTAGTCAGTTCCGTGTGTTTTGTACACTTTGTTTTGTTTATATATTATTTTTTTTTCTAAATATTTTTTTCAATATATTATATTTTTCAATATATTATATTTTTTTCAATATATATTTTTTCAATATATTGTTTTTTCAATATATTTTCTTTTTTTCAATATATTTTCTTTTTTCAATATATATCTTTTTCAATATATATTTTTTTCCAAGATATTTTTTTTCCAAGATATTTTTTTCAATATATATTTTTTTCCAATATATTTTCTTTTATATCTTTTTTTGTTTCCTGTTGCTGTTGCTGTGGTTTGTGTCTCTCTGTGTCGCTCTGCAATGCTCTCTCTCCCTGTCTCTCTGTACCTGCAATGAAATGATTACATGTGTGGACAGCTAGTGCAGCCTGCTTTTATAAGTATCTGCACATGTGCATGTGATGGCCTCTGTACCAATTGTTGGCCACCATTTGGCAATTGCAAGCAGCCTGCTGTGTGGTACTTGCAGTACTCACTGTAATAGCAACCAAATGCTATAAATTGCTAGGTCAGGTAGGCATAGCCCTCTCAGCTTTCTAAAGTGGGGACCATGCTTGTTTGCTGTGGACACCGTTTTGTAAGTCAGAAGGTTGGTGTACTTCTTGTATCTGATGCTAGGTGTGTAGCCAGTGATTTGAATGTTGTACTCAGACCTGAATGTTGCCACTTCCAGTACACAGTTGTCAGTGTAGAATTGTACTCACCCCTACAAATGCTAACACAAGATACATGGGAGTATGTAGTTTCTTTTCTACATATACAATTAGCTGCCATACAT
The DNA here is from genome assembly GCF_019279795.1 of Protopterus annectens. Lineage (NCBI taxonomy): Eukaryota > Metazoa > Chordata > Ceratodontiformes > Protopteridae > Protopterus > Protopterus annectens. The sequence continues at coordinate 261,161,833 of NC_056725.1, forward strand.
ATGTAGTTATTGAGATGTTTTCATTTGGCACGTGAACGGTTTGTGAACTGCTATACTGTGGATATTAATGTACTCAGTTCTGCACAGTTTGTGTTTTTTTTTGTTGACATTAGCACAGGATGCTCATGAAAACTGGACAATTCCAGTACTGAGTATGCCTACCTACATCCTTGCTGGACCTTGAACACACAGGTATTTTGTAAATTTGGGTGGGGATTGTCTTGCTATGATACTGTGTGGGGGTTGTAAAGTTCTGCTGTAACATTATTTACTGCTAAAATGGCTGGTTCTGTTATCACAGTCATGTAATGCAATTCCACAACAACTGCTGGTAAAGTTCCACAGAACAGGTTTTGTGTTATGGCATTCCTATCTTACCTTTACATTCACTCATTCTGATGCATGATATGTATATTTCAGCAACAACCTGCTGTATATCTACTGTGGCTTAGTGGTACTTCATGCAGTCTAATGTGTCCAAGGTCCGGGGTTTGAGACTGACATTGGTGTTTTATTTTGCTGCTGAGCAGAACAAGGCTCCTCACATGCAGGGTGACTAAGGCACTTTTAAGCAGTTGTAAGCAGGTTTGCACAGGTTTGCGCAATGCTTATCAATACTTAGCTAAGCGCACACAAGCATACACTCACGCAAACCCGCCAACTACTGCTTAAAAGTGCTTACTCCCGCTAACCCCCATGCTCATTTCTTTGAAAGAAAAGAAAAATGGGAGATAGGAAAGTGGCGAAAAAGGGGCACAAAGAGGGAAAGACAGTAGGGAAAACAGCTCAGGATGAGCAGGACAGGTGTAGGGAAGGTCCATAGCTGCCCATTTCTTTAACAGCAACAGCTGTGCATATACTAGTAATTTGGAGGGACATTTGAAACCTTCCACCCCTGAGAGAGGGGTGAGGACAACGAAGTATGTTGTACTGCCAATTAAATTTCAGTTTGTGTCCAGTGGACATGTGTGCAAAAGGGGCAGCTATGTATGGGGCGTATTTTTTTGTGGGAGCAGATTGCTCATTTTTTTTTCAGGTGAGAGTGGAATGTGAGGTAGGGGAAGTAGGTATATTTTGGGAGGTATGTTGGTGAGGTAAACAGACTGACAAACAAGATGCATACAGGGGCAGAATATGACACATGGGGTGGTGAACACCATTGACAGGGAAGGATGTTTAGAAATCGCAAACCCATGAGCCCACAGATGGCAACAGTGGAACTGATATCCCCACCCATGGGCAGTCACCACTGCACCTTCACAGCCCGGAGAGTGGCTGTGCTGGGGGCTGTGTAGGAGTGGCAGGTTCACCCGTGAGTCATGCCACTCTTGCCTTGAACTGGCATAGAGGATCAGTGACTGAACGCTCGATCTCTCTACGCACCACAGCCCGGACCGTTCGCAGGGTGATAGGTGGCCCTCCTCTGGCCACGCTTGCACGGGGGGATGAGCCCCATGCCCTGCAGCGTTTCCCCCCAAAGGTGGTACAGGACCAATGGAGGAGGAGGTCCCTGGCTGGGCACTGGACCTGCTGGTGCCAGGTGCCATCGCCAGCTGAGGTGGGACAGGTGGGTCCTCTGGGACCGGCCTTCCCATACGTTCTATGTTTAGGAGGATTTAATGACAGTATGGGTTAGTAATAGCCAACAGCATTCCAATTTAGTTGTAGTATTCCCATTAACCCAACACACCAGAATTCCAACAGTTGAACAACAAGCATAACACATGCATATATAGACCAACAGTGGACATTCCAAAAGCATGCAGGATTGATTGGTGGCAACAGGCCACCAAGATTGTGGTATGTGAACAGGGCACATGCATCAAAGTAAATGCAGATATTTATAAACCAATAAGACATCTGTCCCAACAAATGTTATGAGATTAGACATACCCATTGAGGTGTGGAATTGCAATTGTTTATGCACATACAGTAGGGTGTAAAAAGATACCTCCATTAACAACTTATATATACTTATAGTTTACACTACATTCCTATTGACTGCAGTTATATACCCCCTACATGTATTATTACACTAGGCAATGTCTGTTAAATTGTGAAGTGGGTTTTGCTAGTTCTTGATATACCTGACCTGTATCTGACATACAAACTGTCCTGGATGCAGATGTTACTGCTACATATTTATATATTTCATTTATATTTATATATCTACATATCTAGATGTGTTCAGGTGGCATTATCAGGTATATGTTAACAGCCCCCTACATTTCTAACAGCACACTGACATTTCTGGGGAACACAATAACAAGCTACTCATGTGCCAGATTAACCTGTACATGCCGGCCATGAACCGACAGTTGAGGACTGTATATATGCTTAACAGCTACAGGCACTCCCTTCATCCACTTTATATGGGCCTACCCATGTGTGAGTTGACTGTGTTTAATACAACAGTACTATTTTTATAATGCAAGGTTACAACAACATATTGAAGAAAGTGACACGGACACACTCCAGGAATTATACCTTTATTAATTACATTACACACTTTTCTAGTGGCTCTCTCATTTATTTGATATATCAGTGCATGCAGAGGTCTTTTATTCAAGACATATTATACCTTTATTAATGGGTTACAACACCTTTTCACACTGTCTCACTTATTTTATATAACAGTACATGCAGAGAAGTTATTCAACACTTATTATACCTTTATTAATGGGTTACAACACTCTTTTTCAGGCTCTCTCACTTCTTTTATATGACAACACATGCAGAATAATTACTAACCTGCCTGGTGGTGCAGCCTATCTGCATAGGCTTGCTGATTCGCAGCATGGACACCTGCAGCTGTGAAGTAAATGAAGGGATATTGACATACGTATCCATAATATAGACTACAATAGCAATTCTCACATACTTCATTCCATGGCTACATACTCAGTAGTGGGGCGTTTTCCATTTCACGGGCCTCCTGTATCCACTGGTTCAGTCAGTCCTACTTGCGTCTCTTCAGGTCTGAGTAGTGGTGTCTGACCTGCTCACCAGCCCGAGGGACTCCTGTGGCACTGGTGAGATCATGTGCTAGACGGTTCCAGGCTTCCGCTTTGTACTCAGTGCTCTGAAACTTTCCCTGCAGGAGTCTTGCATCATGATGATGGACGAGGAGCCAAACCATTACTTTTGACTCCTCAATACCCCACAGTTGTGATCAAAAATGAGAGCCCTCTCCAACACCAGCCATACTGTCTGCAGATGGGAGCTACAACCAGTTATGGCAATTATTCCCACCTATGGAGCTTAAATATGCCTCATTTCATGCACTTATTTGTGATTGGCCGGTTTTGAAAAATCTCAGCTAAAAGCAAACTTGCTTAGCAATGGGTAAACTTCCATTGATATATATGAGTGTGTTGGAAATGCATCCATACATAAAGCTGTCATGGCTTAGTGGTTTACTACTGTGATTATGGTGCACAGTATCCCGGGTTCGAGGCCTGTCATTGCTTTTTATTTTACTACTGGCCAGACCGGCTAGGAGGTGTGGCTGTGTTTAGCTGACTTTGCTCAACTTTGCCCAACGTTGCTCGATGTTGCTCTACATTGCTTTACGTTGGCCGACATTGCCCAATGCTGCCCTAGTTAGCGTGGTGCGCGGCTCCGTGCAAACATGTTTTATTTGTGTTAGTTGTTGCGATGCGCAGCTCCACGCAAAGCTATTGTGCTAGTTAAAGCAGTGCTTAGCTATGAGCAATTATACTTAACTGTGCTTAATACTAGTAAACTTTGCTTAGCAGTGCTTCACATTGCTTAAGATATGTTACTTATGCATTTATCAGTATGCATGACCATTCCACCTTCTTATATATATATATATATATATATATATATATATATATATATATATATATATATATATATATATAAAATATCGTTCACTACCACATAGGCCATTTCAATGCATTTTACTAAAATTTAAAAGGTAAATGTCAGGAATTTTTTTTCTGCACACATTTTCTACTGAAAATAGGAAGGGGAGTGGCGGGACTCGAACCGGGAATGCCTCCTCTTTGTGCGAGGGCTCTACCACTACACTATTGCTATTTGGCTTAATTTGCATATAAGTAGTTTATTATCCTCTTCGATGTCTACACAGCTAACTGTAGCTAAGCAATAGGCAAACCCGCGGATACACGCGCAAATACAGGCAGCTATATCGGTAATAATAAAAAAAAAAAAATAAAGGAAAGCTTTACATTTTAAACTTGTACAGGGATTTAGAATGTGGGGGAGTGTAGTGTTGGGTATGCAGACGTTTGAGCGGACCCGCTCATTTCAGTTGACATTTGGGTTTAGGCACTTGTAGGGGCATGGATATTTGGACTGCTCAGCAGTCTGACATGCCCCCTGCACTCATGCATGCTCCGTGTTAGCCTTAGAGTTGAGTCAGTGCGCCCTCATGAATATGCATGACACGCTGACGTCATACTCTTCGACTGCAGTTTCCGAGTAAGACTTAGTTTAGTCTTACACGGAGGATTAGTGAATCCCGGCCAGTAACTATTACATTTGTAATATTTTGTAAACAGCTTACAATACCTCAGCAACCACTCAAGTTACACGCATACTGTCAGCAGCATTTTGTTTGCGTAGTTGTGAGCTTTCATATGAGTCTAAGCAGTTATGTCTGTGTTACTTGGTTGTTGAGATGTTTGGAAAAATGTGAAAATATCTATATAAATTAGTATCATAAAAGCAACAGTTAATATATATTTACCTTCACTAGAAAGAAGTCAAATATTAATGCAGTTGAGTTTGCTATTGTGTAAGCTTTAAGATGAAATATTTTAAAACCTTGTACATAACATGGTTTTGGAATTATTGATGGAAATATGAACAAGCAATATTTGAGGCCTAGAGGCATGAGTAGGAGTTAAATGCAGATGCACCTGGAGGTGCCATTCAGATGTAATGAGTTAAGCCAGTTAATGAGGGAGAGGACATCTTTTTGCAGATCATGTTGAACTGAATGGGTTGTGTGGTTAGAGTGGAATATAACCGTAATATCGGCATATAGTAAGACTGGAAGTTAGGGAGGTTCAAGTGAAAACTTATTTGGAAAAATGAAAAAAAAAAAATTCAAAAGATTCAAAGATTCATAGAAACTTTATTGTCATTTAGGACCACACAAGTGCAACCTAAATAAAATTACAAATATCAGCTCACGAGAGAAATGCAGTGCAAATAATGTAGATACAATGGCATCATAGAATAACATAAGAAAGAAAACAACACATATGACATGCAAGAGGGAGTTCACATTACATTAACATATTCAATACCCATAAATAATAAATAAATACCCACCAGCAAACCCCTACACTAAGAAAGAATAAATAAAGATTAGCGGATAGCAGCTGTTGAGTTACCATTTTGCACTTGTTAACCTTAGACATGACTCAGTTTAACCATCATATTACATAATAGTAATGCTGGCGGTAATTCCTCAGAACCACAAGAATAAATGAAAAAAAAGAGGCTTCAATGTATCATGTATTATGGTTGGTGTCTGTATTAATAAGTCTCACAGCTGTAGGATACGAACTGTTCCTGAATCTGGCAGTCCTACAGTGGAAGCTGTGGTACCTCCTTCCAAACACAAGTTGTGAGAACCAGTTGTGGGCCAGATGAGTCGAATCAGCAAGTGTTTTATATGTTCTCTTTCTTGCTCTTGTAAAGAAAAGCTCCTGAATAGAAGAGAAGTTTGTGACCAAGATTTTCTCAACCACCCTTAGCACCCTCTGTAGCTTCTTCTTCTCAGCAGATGTGCAGTTACTGAACCATGCCATGAAGTTGCTAGTAAGGATGCTCTTGATAGCTCCCTTGAGGGACTCTTTTTAAGTAAGGGGTGATTGCTGATGTACTTATGTTAGAATTTACTGGGATGTATCAACTGGATGGATAATTTTGGAGCCATGGAATATTGTCAGGGCTAATCCGTATGAAAGTGAGGTAGTCAAATAGGGCTGGGTGGTCAAACAGGTCAAAGGCACTGGTAACGTCCATTAATATGACTCCAGGAAGGAGGCATTTGTCTATAGCTAAAAAGATATAATCATTGAAGATCCAAAGTGCAATGGAAGTGCTGCTGCTTAACCAGAAACTGTGATTCTTGGAAAAAAGAAGGCAGTATTGACTAATGTAGCTTGAGAGATGAATGTTAGACCAGCTTTGTTAAGATTATCCCAAGGGCAGGGAGGACAAAGATTGAGCGGTAATCAATGGACAGCTTGGCACTGGATTTTTTGTTGAAGAGGTATGATTTTTGCTGTTTCCATATACTGGGGATACAGTTTTGTATCTAGCAAAGGTTGTAGATATTTTGCAGAGGAGTAACAATGTACTCCCTACATTGCAATATGAAGCAAGGGGATTAGGTATCTGTCTCTGTTGGTAACTCAAGTTTTAGGTTTTCAAGGAGAGATTTAATATCTTTGGTTCCAATCTTTTAAAAGTTGAAGAAGGGAGTATGGGGGGTGAGGGACACAGAGTGGAGTATGTGAGATGGCAGAGGGGTGGGTGGAGAGGTGAGTAGTAAAGTATGAGGATAAGAGAGAAGAGGAGGAAGAGTGAACACTGGGAGGAGTTTTACAGTTTGTTAACTGGTTGACCTCTGCCCAGAATTGTTTAGTGGAGTGAAAAGGGTTTGATTGATGTTTTCTCATATGAAGGCTCCTATGACATCTAATTGCTTGTTTGGACATGTTTCTGAGGATGGTGTAGGGTTGTCTGGTTGAAAGAGTTAGGTCAAACTTCCAGTAATGCCATGCTTTGTCTCAGGGACATAAGAATGTTTTGAGTTCATAAATGAGCTAGGTGTTTTTCTTGGGACTGTACTGTCTTGTTACCATGAGAAAAAATTAATCTTGTAGATTGCAGAAGAGTTGGGTGAAGAGCTGGGCAGCATTGTTAGGGTCTGATGAGGACAGTATAGAGGCCAGTTTAGAGAAGATAGAAATGTTTGTAGTTTGCTAAACTTTACTTTTGACTCATGGTAGAATACAATCAGTTTTGGAGGGGGCTTTGAGCAATCAGTATGGATGTTGAAGCTTATAGGACAGTGATCACTTAGGTTTGGAGGGTGGACAGAAATATGAGAAAAAAGTGAGGTATTTTCTTTGGTTCTTAGATCAAACAGTGAGTGAGTAATGTGATGAGGTAATATTTGGCCTGGTGGGCTCAGAGACAAGTTGAGTGAGATTAAATACATTGAGAAGTTCAAGTATGCAGTTTTGTGACGGGCCAAAGATATTGAAGTTAAAGCCACCAAGAAGGATAAGATTTTTGATGGTCCAAACAGCAGAGATTATGTCCATGAGTAGATTATTAAGCTTTTGTAATGAAGTAGGAAGAGGGAGATTGTCAATAGCTAGAAGAATTGGGGAGTTAAATAGTGAAAGAATTTGTGTTAGTAACAAACTTAGAATATAATCTGTGGAGGCATTACTTTGAGCAAGGAGTTGTATGATGATGTCCGATTTAAAAAGGAGAGTACGTGCTCCTTGCCTTAATCCTGGCCCAGCATCAAGAAAGTAATCCTAGCCTGGGAGGAAGTGGTGTATGGAGGCATTATGTGGTTTAAGCCAAACTTCTGTGATACCAATGATTTGGAGATTGTTAATAGAGATAAGAAATTTTACTAGGTCTATTTTATTTTGAATGATTTGTGCTTTAATGAAGGAGAAGTTCAAGGTGTTTTGGCCTGGATTAGACTTTATGTTACTATGTAAGAGTAAGAGGAGAAGTATGGGTTTGTACTTTATCAGGAATTTAGGAAGTTTTAAGGTGCATTTAATGGTAGATTGATGCCAGTTGTAGTAGCAAATTTGTGTATGTAAAGAGTGGGATGAGGAGTCTATAGGACAGCAGTGAACAGGAGGAGTGTAGAGAGGATTGTAGTAGTATTGGGGTGTCAACTGAAGATGAAGTTAGAGAATACAATTAGTTTATGTTAAATGGTGTTGAAATGCATCTGTTTGAGGGGAAGAGGATTGAGACTGGACTGTGCTTGGATGAGACAGACAGTAGTAGGAAGATGCAGAACATTAGGGAAGATATTCTATTAGATATTATTTCAGTAATAAATATAATGGTATATGGTATTTCAGAATGTGTTCCTGTTATGGAGGAAAGTGGGATACATGTCTTTGAAAGTTTGGAGTTAAAAGGGGGTGGAGCTGGAGAACAGGCTGAATAAAAGAAGGAGTCCAGAGGGTGGCTGGGCAACTGATTGTATTATGGGAGTCATTTAATCAGTTTGAACAAGTTCAGTTACTAGCTGTCTTGCAGCCAGGTAAACAGGACTAATATAACAAAAAACAGAGCACAATCAGTATGTGTTAGACTATATTACTACTTAGCTTTCATAAACAATAGTCATAATAAAATAGCAAGCAGCATACAATAAAATGGGGAAAGAGTAACAGCAAAGGAACCTAAAGAAATTCTCACAGTCGCAAAAAAATAATAATTCTTTCAATATTTTAAGTAGGTTATTGCAAAGGTTGGCCTTTGTTATTTTTAAAGGGGGAAAAGTGGGGGTGTTTGTTTTAAAGAAACCTGTTAATAAAGGGAAGGAGGATATATGAACTGTTAAAGAAAGTTATAGCAGATCCAAATCCACATCAGACAAATATGCAGATGGGATCTTAGTTCTTAAGTAAATGTAGCAGATGCTTCACCGAAGAAAAGTAAACAGATTTAGAAGAGCCACAGGAGAGACAGACTTCAGACCTCTTTTTCCCAACAAGTTAAATCAAAGCAGAAAGAGCTGCTGGATCATGGGAACCAGTAAATTGGCACTACTGACTGTTAAAAAAAAAACTGTCACTATTATATAAACAAATGCATATGATCAGCTTTAATTCAAAGATAGACATAAAGAGCCAATTTAACCAAGTTAACAACTTAACTTATATATTCTTATTCTGAAATATGTTTTCAGGAATGCAATGCACTGAAATGGTTATTTTGCTTGTCTTTCAGTTTCAACACATAGTTATGAACTTTGAGTGCTCCCTGCATGGAGAGCACAACCTCCAGGTTTGCAGAATATGCTCTTCTTCAACATTGTACAATCTCAGACTTAAATAATAATTTATTGGGAGGGTACAGCGGTGCTTGCTCCCTTGCAAAAAACACTTTTTTAAATTTTTTTTCCTTTTCATGCACCAAGGTTGCTGCTAAGTGCATGTGTAGTAACGTATCAACGTGTGCATTGCCAACATTTTGCTGTCAAAGATAGTGAAATCAGCATTTGAGTCTTTTGATTTATTTTACTAGCCCCTTAAGGTGTCTATACATCTTTTGATCGTGTTTTTTGGTCATTTCACAGAATATGCACTAAAACACATTGAAGAACAAAACACAGACTGTAGTAGAATGAGGAAAATGATCCTGATCCCTTGAAATAGCCATGTTAAAGCCTGTTTGAGAGTTTTCAATGTTTTCAGTCTCGATGTCCTTTGGTCGATGTCATGAGAATCAACCAAAGAACATTTGAGATTTGCTTTGAAATTATATATATATATCTCACACCTCACACATAGATACTGACACATAAATGCACAGCACACACATACACACACACACACACACACACACACACACACACACACACACACACACACACACACACACATGGATAGATTGACAGGGAGATACATAAAAGTTTGATAAATAGCTAGCCATAGATAGATAGATAGCCATAGCTAGATATATAGATGTAGATACATAATCTCTCACACACACACACATACACTTATATATGACTTTATCAGCAATCCTCGAATGGTTTGAGGAAAATCAGAGACTTGCTTTGTGACTAATGAGACTACATTCTCCCTGTAACTCCCAAGTTGAAATACTTCCTAGGTGAACAATATAACAGAAAATATATTAAAAATATTATACATTCATATTTTGCAGTCCCATCAGTCCCCCTTGTGTTACTCTACTAACATTTCACATTGTTAAAATGAGATAGTTAAAGTTTTTCAAGAGCTGCTATTGCTGTCTCAGCATTGAATCACCATTGAGTGATCATGAAGGACTGCATCCATTTCCTGCAGCTTTCTATCCTACCCAGCCAGGTGCTCCTTGAGCATCTGTTTCATGTCTTTTATCTCCAGCCATATCATGGTAAGAGACACTTCTTATTCCTTCATTGGTTCTTCCCTCCTTGTTTTTCATGTGTCAGCAGCCATGCCTTCACTCTGATCACACAAATTGTGCTGAACTGGGACCACAATAAATCCATTTTTCTTATTGTTTTTTTCCGTCCTTTATTCTTCATTTAGTCACAACTTTATTCTTATTAGCAGGAACCACACCAGAGCATGTGCTTAATCCAGGAGTGTTATACCAGAAGTTCCTATTAAGGGTTAGGTGTTTTAATAAGAACCTGTCAACTGCTGCAGGGTGAATGTCTGTGGATTATATTGAAAGAAAAAACCTGAAGCCTTCCTGAATGAACATCTTATGTGGAATGGAAGTACTTAGTGAGCCACTTGAAGGCTGGTGGTTGGCAGCCAGTGTGGTGAAAAAAAAGAATATAAAAAGATTAAAATTTAACATAATACTTATGCAATATTCAGTGTTAAAAGTGTGCAGTTAATATGTGCAATGTTAAGTGTAAACCTCCACTCCATTGAAGAAGAAATGCCCATAGAGGTATTTTAGTAAAAGGATACACTGCTAAACAACATGTCCTACATGGACCAACTCACAGCCCTTTCACTATATTTGGTATCCTACAGATTGCTAATAGGTGATCTGTATCTGGCATGCAAGGCATCATCCAACTCATTGCTGATGGATTTAATGCATATCAGCAAGTCAAATGGCATTAAAATACTAGGTCTAGAGATCTAAACCTCTTTTGCAGCATCAATAGAAAAGTTTGGCAGGACAAGTATATTTCAATGAGGATATCACTGCTATAGAACTGATTCCCCATCCACATGAAACAAAATTCATCCCTGTCAATTTACAAATGAAACTTAGTTCTATGAATGGGAAACATACAATTTACCCCAAGACTGTTCCCCCACTGTACTACTAATGGACAGATACAGCTCCTAAATGCTTTATCCCATTCCTGGGTACCCTCAAATTATCTATGTTATGATCCCATTTATTTTCATTATGCATAATATATAATTATCAACCATGAAATGAGTAAGGCCAATCTACAACCAAAGACGATAGGTTATTTTGAGCACAAAATGGAAACCGGCTAGGCTTAAAATAACTTGCAAGAGCAGCTAGACTAGTACTTACCTATAAACTTATGATTCCTAGTAGAAATTATCTACTAGCTGTAAGGAGATTACATGGTACATGTGTCTCCATGTTGGTTAGGTCTGGGTGCTCTGATTTTTTTCCCATCACATGCTGCTTTGTTCATTGCAATGCATGTGCTATTGCTCCTGCAGGCTATGTCATGACTGAAAATGCCCAGAAAGGTTCTGCTAATTTTCTTGGTAAATTAATTAACATAAATAAACTGTTGCTCCTCGGAAATCAAAAAGAACCTTCCTGAATAGTAATTAAGATTATAAAAAGTCCTCTCACAGTAAGAATAATATATATGTATGTAAATGTCTATATGTGTGTGTATATGTATATATATATATATATATATATATATATATATATATATGTTGTTATGCAAAGAAAAATGAAATAGGTCTCATGCTAATTATGAAATTAACAAGCAGTTGGATACTTTTTGTATTTTCACAGGTGATCACATGCTCAAACAATCAAGCTGTGCACCGGTCACTTGACAGCTGATTGCAAAAGCTCCTATGTTTGCAGCATATTCATTTTACCTTGCAGTTGAGTGACTATGGATATAATATTTATAACTGAGGGGCTGCAGGGGGCAACTTCTTGTATAATGAGAGTGGAGTCTGTAGTTTTGAGTATGTGAAACAGACAATATAGCAGTGTACAAGTGTGGTGATTATTTATTTAGATAGTGTGGCAAGTTTGGTGTAATAAGTTAGGTATTTGGTGTTTGTGTCAATGGAGAACTCAGCATTACTGAATGTATTATTTGTGTGTAAGGGAGTCTAAGAATTTCAGAATTTGTTTTGACGATGAGAGTTGATTTTAATGATCAGTATTTTGTTACTGTCTGTTATGGTATGACAAATTTATAGTTTGTTTATTAGACTTGAAATGTATGGTGCAACAATACAATACTTTCATTTGTATTTAGGCATGTCAGCTCAGCGAGGGTTAGAAAATATTGCATGACATCCATTCTAATCTGCACATGCCTGTGGTGGATAGTGAAACATGGTGTAAAGCAACTTAATTAGAATGGTATGACTCTTGGGTTGCAGTGACTTTTTTCCCTTGGCAGTTATCTCTTTTTAGTTTCAAGCGAAAAAGCTTCCTGTATTGTAACAATTAGCTGACCTGACCTTTGTACTTTACAGTAAAGGCATTCCATGACACAGAAATATTACAAATTGTAGAGGATATGATATTTCGAAAAGAAATGAATGAGGAGAATGGAAAATGCAATACAAGTGCTCATCATCCTCAGCTGTCCAAACTAAAGTGCCATTCCACCTCCCTCAAAGACTGTGTAGTTTCTGAACTTACACAGTGATGTCTTAATAAAAAATAATATATGACATAGTATATATACATATACACACACATGCAGGCACACACACATATATATATATATATATATATATATATATATATATATATATATATATATATATATATATATATATATATATATATATATATTTATATATATATACATACATATATATATATATGGGTCTACCCAAAAACGCCGACAGTGCACAATGCCGACGATGAGAGCGCCGACACTGGAAGATCGACAAAGGAGAAGACCGACAGTTGAGAATCCTGACACTGAGAACACCGACATGTTAAGGTAAGTGTGCGATAGGGACGGACGTTAGGGTCAGGGTGTGGGTAAGGTAAGTGTGTGATAGTGATGGACGTTAGGGTAGGGTGCAGGTCAGTTAAGTGTGTGATAGTGACAGACTTTAGGTTTAGGGGCAGGTTAAGTGAGTTAGGGTGCGGGTAAGGTAAGTGTGCGATAGTGATAGAGTCAAGGGTTAGGGGCGGATTAAATGAGTTAGGGTTAGGGTGCGGGTAAGGTAAGTGTGCAGTAGTGACGGACCTTAGGGTTTGGGTTAAGGTTAGTGCATAGATAGTTGTGTATGTAAGGTTTAGTGTAGGCTTGTAAAGTTTTTGGTGTGCTTGTGTTGTGTGTGTGTTTTTCAGGAAAGGTATTTGTTTTGTTGATTGTCAGGATTTTGGTTTGTCGGATATGTGAAGATTCGTGTTTTTGAACTTTCTTGTTTTTGTCGTTTTTTTTGTGTCGGTTATTTCGTTGTCGGTGTTTTGGTGTGTTGGTGTTATCAGGTAGACCCATATATATATATATATATATATATATATACATATATATATATATATATATATATACATATATATGTGTGTGTGTGTGTTTGTGTGTATGTACATAGTATATGTGTTTGGTACACTGTAAAACATAATAAAATGTTATCTTGATTATAGACAGTAACAACACTGAGGACCACACAGACTATGGGAGATATTCATTGTCATTATATGTATGCATAACAGCAACTTGCTATTTCCACCTTTAATGCAGCCAAGGTGTGATTTTTGAGACTATTTTCATTCACTTGCAATAGCTTTGAATAATTGTATGTAAATAAAGGATTATTGAGATTCTAATCAGATAAAATGTAGACTGTCTTATACTAACATATACCCTTCTCATCTCTTTGCAATTCATAGTTTTTTTTATGCATTTCTGTATAGTCCACAAAGGTGTTATAAAAGGGAGAATTGTACTTTTTCTACTTTGCATTTTGTGAAGATGTTTGCTTTAGCTGCAAATGTGTTTTTTGCTGGTATGAGCTGCTTACCTTGGTCAAGTCAAAACTGCATGTGCCCAGCAATGCTCACCAGTCAAGAAGGCAAAGGTACAGGCAAAGAATACCTCATTACAATCTTGGTAGCAATAATAACAACATTATTTTTAACCATGTAGACCCACTGGTCATACAGTCCCTTTTCAGGAGATGACTCAGGAGAATTGTTCAGGTAAGTAACTTATTCAAGGTCACAAAACAAGTGAGTGAGGAGTAAGGTAACCCTGCACCACAGGAAATAAAGCTCATATTCTTAACCTCTGTGCCAACTGCCAGACAGCTGTAAGTGCAATAACACATAATCAGGAAATTCTTGATAGGTTTAGAGCTGACAGTGACTTTTTAATGGATTTAGTGAGTATATATGGCCTATATATGGGAACTGGAGGATGCATGGTGTTCCAATCCCTGTGGATACTAATGTATGTACAACGCTCACTATACTTGCCACAGAGACCATTCATAGACAGACTGGGAACACACTGGGCATTCTCAACATTTGTCTCAAGGATACTTAGGTTCATAGGCATTTATAAGCCTAGCCAGAGTGTGTCAGCTTTCGTCTCCCCATTGATTAATTAAGTGATCCTCTAACAAGCAGAGCCAATGGAGTGATCCCAGGGGTGTATTTTCTGTTACCCACCCATTCGTCAAGGTTTCTCTTGAAGAGTGTTAGTGAGGGGCTCTGCCTAATGTAATTTGCAATTTTGTTCCAAAACATGGGGAGTCTCTGACAGGAATCTATCTCTCCAGCATGATTTTTTATTGTTGTGGTGAGGTTTAGCTCACTAGAGCGTGTGGCTCGCAGTGACTTGGATTTCTTTAGGTGGAGCTTGTTCAGCAATTCTGAGTTGTACATGGCTTTGTAAGTCAGGCAGAGATCACCTCTGAGTAAGCGATATGCCACTGAGTACAGCCAGAGTTTTTTCAGTCGGGCTGCATAGGACATATGTTTGAGGCCAGTAATTCTCTTGGTGAGGCACTTTTGAGGTCTTTCCAGCTGTTGGAAGTGTCATGCGAGGCACATCCCAAATGGGGTATTGTACTCTATGATGGGTCTGATGAGTGATGACTAGAAGGGCACTATAACCTCTTTATTTCTACATGCAAACTCTTTAGTAATTAGATGGGCCACATAGAAGGATTTCCTAACTACTTTGGCAATATGATTGTCAAAGGAGAGATTACTATCTACCTGGGTCCCCAGATCTCTTATTACCTCTTCTGTATTAAGGGGGCTGCCACCTATGTGGTAATTCGTGGGTGTTTTGTTTTTCCCAAATGGGATGACTATGCATTTTTTGGCATTTAGCTTGAGGCCATGACTTTGACACCAGGTGTCCTTCTCAGTAAGGCCCTTTTGGAGGATGTCTGTGTCAGATGGAGAGTCAATTATGGCTCCCAGTTTGCAGTCATCGGTGAACTTGGTTAGCCATAGTCCTCCTATGTTTGCCTGTATGCCTGAGAAGTATATGCCGAACAGTAGGGGTCCCAGGACCGAGCCTTGCAGAACACCACTCGTGACTAGTTTAGAGTCGGACCTGGAGCTCGCTATTCTTACCATGTGAGTTCTGTTTGTAAGCCATTTGGCAACCCATCTCATGATGTTGGGGTTTATGTTCAGGCTGGTGAGTTTTTGTGTAATACCCGAGTGGGGAATGGTGTTGAAAGCGTTGGCGAGGTCAAGGTGGGCTGTGTGAACCACCTTTCCCTCATCTATGGCCTTGGTGACTGTCTCGAAGAAGTCAACCAGGTTTAGTAGGCATAATCTCCCTTAAAGCCGAACTGGGTTGGGTCAAGTGTTTGGAGGTTCCCAATGTCTTTGTTATTGAGTTCCATGATGATGCACTCCACAGCCTTGCAGACTAGGCTAGTCAGGCTTATGGGACGATAGTTACCAGGGTCAGTTATGGCCCCGACTTTGTGGAGTGGAATAATTGTTGCTGTGCGCCATTCTATGGGCACCTAGCCTGTGGAGAGGCTGAGGCTGAACAGCGTGTTTAGGTTGGGGGTTAGTTCATTATGTAGTTCATGCAAGATGCAGCCTGGGACTCCAACTGCCCCCATTGACACTGTGTTTTTGGCATTTGAAAGGGCTGTTTTCACCTGTGAGTCTGTGATTTCCAGGCCACTACACTTTTCTGGTATTGTTGCGGGCCCTTTTAGGGGTGAGAGGGGAGTGAAGTTTGCACTGACTCTATCTTCTAAGATGTTGGCAATATCAGTAGGTTCAGTATATTTTGTGCTATTTTGCACTAGTTCAGTGCATATAAGCGAGTTGCCACTTAGATTCTTAACATAACTAAAGAAGGCTTTGTGGTTATCTTTTGAATCCTTGGCTATTTTTCTTTCAAAGTTAGCCTTGGATGATTTTATGAGGGACCTTAATTTCTTACTGATACTGATCAGGGATGTCTTTCCTTCTTGGGATTTGCTTTTTTTCTGAACTAGTTTCCTCCTTCTATTGTATAGCCTGTTTATGGCAGGGGTCCACCAGACTGGTTTCCTTGTCTTAGAGGAATGAGTCTCAGTTTTGCTAGGGATGGCACAATCCATGCATCCTTGTAGGTGCTCATAGAGTGCATTTGTAAAGGTTTCTACATCTTGAGTAGTGTTATCCTTTACCGTGGGGGCTGTGAAACTTACCACCTCTGTCTTAAGTAAGGTGAAGTTTGCTTTAGAAAAGTTTTTTACTGTGGTTTCCTTAGTTGGGGGTGGTGGTGGGGTGTAGACATCCAGATTGATTAGTTTATCATCTGATCTAACCAGTAACGGGTTGACCTCTGGTGTGGTACACCTGTCGCCCATGTTGGTAATGACCAGGTCCAGTATGTTTTCACATCTGGTAGAGGAGTTTACCAGCTGATCCAGGGCATTTGAGTTGATGAATTCCAGGAAGCGCTGGGCCTGGGAGCTTGTACTCAAGTAGATGTCCCAGTTAATGGTAGGGTAAATGAAATCGCCCAATATCAGGGTGTTTGGTAGGACCTTCATGTTTTCCAGTGTCTCCAGAAAGGTTGAGTGGTGGTCCTGGGTCATGGAGGGTGATCTGTAGCAGGCCACAATTTGCATTGCAGATTTGCCCAATGTTAGTTGCACATGGATGATCTCAGAGGTATCATGCTGCGCCACTTACCTGGAGGTGTAGGTATCCTTGATGAATATGGATACACCCCCTCTTTGTGTTTCCGTCCATGTTCTGTGGCTGAAACGTATGGTATGAATTGTAGCCCAGTAGCGCTGGGGCTAAACCACTCTTCCTGTATTCTGCCTTTCCTTCTTTTCTCTTCTTTGTCTGTGTTTCCCAGTTGCTAGTGTTGATGGATGGATGGATGACAGTTACTCACGTAATTAGTTTTTCCACTATGTGTTGGGCTGCTAATAGTGTATAATTGTTCTCCCCACTTCAGCAGTTCCTCAGTATACTTTCAGCATGTGTGAATCAATACATTAGTTTCCAATACTGAGCTTGAACCATGTGTGCCTTTTATATGGTGGCACATTTTTCTGAGGTTCTTGGTGTAACAGAATGTACCCATGTTGCCATTAGAAGCCATCATGTCTGTTAGGGAAGCACTACAGTAATAGGAAGATCTACCATTAATTCAGGTGCCAGGTAGCATGTGATGCATGGGGTGCATCACCAATGTGTCAGAGTAGCATCCTAACAGTGCCCATGATTCCCATATGTGGCACATCAGCTCACTCTACCAGCTTTTTCCTACATGGTAGGATACCCTATGATCACCTTGTTGGAAGTGGAAATTGTAATTTTAATTACCTAATTAGGTCTTCTTAGTAAAATGTATTACTTATTACTAAACCACTCTTCCAGTGTTTTGCCTTTCCTTCTTTACTCTTCTTTGTCTGTGTTTCCCAGTTGCTAGTGTTGATGGATGGATGGATGACAGTTACTCACGTAATTAGTTTTTCCACTATGTGTTGGGCTGCAACTAGTGTATAATTGTTCTCCCCACCCCCATTTTTATGGATGTTTTCATATATATAATTGTTGAATTGTCAGCATTTGCATTATTCATCTTGCACTTATAATACTGAATGAGTCCTTAATGGTGTTAAAACATTAAACTCTCCAACTCACCCTTTCCAACTTTCTTTCCACATTGGATTTTCTTTTTGTATCGTCAGTAATACCATTTGTCAATGAAAATGTTATTGTTAGTACTGAAGCACATTGCACATAGACACTTTCCTTTGGGTCTATATTATGACATTGAAGTCTTAAAACTTTGAATGTTATAATATCAGACCCTATGCACCGAACGCTGAAAATAGCGAAGCTGCAGAATATCGAATACTTTCCTAGGGAAAGTATTCGGTGGGCCATTTCTGCAGCTTTGCTATTTCCTTGACTGTGGAGTGAAGTTTACGCACCGGGTTAAGGTAAGTGTGCGAACGAAGGTGCGTGTGCGATAGGGACCTTAGGGTTAGGGAGTGGGTAAGGTGAGTGTGCGATAGTTAGGGACCCTAGGGTTTGGGAGCGGGTAAGGTGAGTATACGGTAGTTACGGACCTTAGGGTTAGGGTTGGGTTAAGGTAAGTGGATAGCTAGTAGTGTATGTGTGGTTTAGTGTAGGGTTTTGTGAGGTGTATGTATGTGGATTATTTATTTTGGTGTGCTTGTGTTGTGTGTAGTTTTTCCCTAGGAAAAAATTCGCTATTCTGAGTGCATAATGTTATGGTCTTTTGATCGAAATGGTTCGATATTATAACATTCAAAGTTTTAAGACTTCGATGTTATAATATAGACCCTTTTCCTTCCCTCCTGCATAAACCAGTTTTATATATACATACACACACACACACACACACACAGATATATATATATATATATATATATACACACACACACACACACACACACATATATATATATATATATATATATATACACACACACACACACACACACACACACACACACACACACACATATATATATATATATATATATATATATATATATATATATATATATAAATTTAAGTGATTGAAGTTTCAGAACTTCGAATTTCATATGGCTGAAACCATATGATCAAAGTTTTAAAACTCCAAACACTTAAACAGAGATCTTCTTACAGCGAGGAACAGGAATATTCCCTTTTCCTTGCTGTAGTGCGATCTCAGAGTTGGTATATATTGCACAACTCCTGCTGGGCAGCTAATGCTTTTTGTGTTTCTGGAGGTAGCTGTGACATGTGCCTGTGCCTGGCACCTCTTTGCCCAGATGTTACTGTAAAATTTGCTACCTCAGAGATGGTGCCATTCTTATGAAGGTGATCTTGTGGTTGAGAAAACACTGGTTTGTCATCTACCTGTAAAACCTGCAATGTAGTGTGCCCATCTACTTGACTTTGTCATCTCATGTCACTTCCGGCAGAGTTATGTAACTGCTGTGGAATGTGTGATCTTGCCATTAAGCTTGGTGACTGCATGCAACTGTCCTCAGGCTGTGTGAAGAATATGGTAACATTATCATCATCAACAACCTTTCTGTCAAAATCTTGCAGTTGCACTGGTGAACTGAAAGTGCTACTTCCTGCAGCTGACCCTGAGATCACAGTAGTGTGACCCTGCAGATGACACTCTCATCACATTAGTGTGACCCTGCAGATGACTCTGTGATTACATTAGTGTGACCCTGCAGATGACCCTGTGATCACATTTTTGTGACCCTGCAGATGACCCTGTGATCACATTAGTGTGACCCTGCAGATGACCATGTGAAGAATTCCTTTTATGAAATTAGTACTGAGTTGTGCGGGACACTTACCATACACACTCATCTCAGTTTCATGACTGGCAGAAAGGGGAGGTTCATCTCTTGATAGTAACTGTCATGTGTTACATGCAAGCATCTACGCTCTGCAGGCATAGTGTTACTGTGAATATGTCACCAGTGGATGCACTAACCTTCCATGTCACCTCTGATTATGCCTGTGCCATCCTCATTAGTGTCATAGTCATCTCCCCGCATGGAAAGCAATTATTCCTCAGCAGGTGTTAAAATCAGTAAGACTGGGAGTTCCGCCAACAGTACTTCTATAGGCAATTGCATTCTGTCTTGTCTTTGCCTTGGTATGTCCTACCACACTGTTGATCATTTTTATTTATTTATTTTTTGCACTCTTTCAATGTGCCACTCCTCCCTCAATAACATTTATGTCCATATGTCCAGCTGCAGGAAGTAGCACTTCCACACTTTTGCTTTCTCTGCTTGCTTTGCCCCAGTCCTTTCCAAAAAGACACTTGCCATATATTTTTAAGGGCCCTATGAGAACGTGGTTCTCTTCAAAGATGAAATTGTCTTTTGTCTATCTTGATCCCCGAGGCTGCATCATGCTTTAACCCAGAACAACTTATGTAAGTAACCCTAATGAAACCTGATTTAACAAAATTAAACACTCTCTTCACCCCTGCAGCAAAGAACATGAAAGCAGGACCGAAGCCCATACACCTACATCCCTTTTTAAACTATGACTGCAACACTATAAGAAAGAAATCATAAAATCTTAAAGTCAGTTGCATTTTGAGGACAGCCTATTGAATACTTTCAACACAGTACAGTGAAGCAAAAATCAGGGTGAACAATGTACACCTCACTGAAGCAAAAATCAGGGTGAACAATGTACACCTCACCTTTTGTACTGCTATCCTGTACACATTGATTAAGGAATGAGAACCAAAAAAGATCTACAAGCTTTTATTATTTCCACTGTCATCATATCTTATGCCTTTAGAACTCCACACAATGAAGTACTTAGTGACCCCTCATCATTCATTCCCTGTGTACATAACACTGCACACATGCTCAGCTTTAAGAAATGACATTTGAAATTCCCATCTCCTGACACTAACACTACTGTCATTATAAGTGACATACAACAGTTGCATATAAAATTGAAAAATGCATTTCCATGAAAGTATGCGTCTATTAAGTTGAATTTTCATAGCTTGTTAATATTTTCTAACTATAAAATTGTATTCAGTTTAATTTAAAAAGTTTGCACTTTCCTACAGTAATTGCCACCAAATGCATCCCATCCCAGAAAAATATGGCGGGTTTACAATTATTGACAGAAATTCAGCCTGCTTTACATTCTTTGTATGAAAATTAAGGCCCACTTCACTGTTCTCTATGAATCACAGTAATGCGTGTATGTATAGCTCTCATTGTGTAGGCATAAAAAGCATTTGGCTAATTGTGAATAAGCTGTGCTAAGCATCGCTAACCATGGAAACATGCCAGCTCATAGCAGGTCTAGTGAAATTCAAATATGCTATAACATTTAAAAAGAAAATCTGAGCATTTAAATGAGAGTTTAATGAAGCCTAATCCACAGCCATCCTGCAGAAAATAATACATGTTAGCACTTCCTAACTGAAATTTAATTTAATAAAAGCAGTGAAACACCCGCTGGACATGATGTTCATAATTTCAGTCAAAAACAGTGATTATGAAAGATTTACTTAATCAGTACTTCAGATATCATGCTTTCATACTATTTCAGTGAATGATGTTAATGTAAAATGTTGATTTCAGGTGAAAAGATTACTTTGCTTAATGAAGTGCACATATAAGATCTGCCCCCCTGCACCACTTTAGTAATTGGCGCTAACACTAACCCTAATACTACCCCTTCCCCAACCCTAACTCAATACCTTAACATCATTAAAACCTTCCCCTAACACTGCAACTACGCAAGATAGACTCAGACACATAAACAACACTATATCTAGCCCCTAACCTAACCGTTAACCTTACCCTAAAATACACAAACTCACACACAAACATACAACACCCATCCTTCACTCATCCCCAACCCTAACTCTCACATATGCGCACACATACACACAAACACACACACACGACATTCCATACCATTGACATATTGACTGGTCATCTGTACCATCGACATTAAATCACACACCTGCTTTTGTCAGACAAACGTACATTTGGTAAAATGCAGAAGTATATATATATATATATATATATATATATATATATATATATATATATATGTATATATATATATATATATATATATATATATATATATATATATATATATATGTGTGTGTGTGTATTTGTGTATAGGTATGGGTATATGACACCTGATTGAATGGTCACAAATTCAATACCCAGGAGATCAACATTCTGTGCATGCTCCAGAGATGACCTCAGAGTGGAATAAACCAAAGGCAAGTGTTTTTGCAGGAGGAAAGTCCCTTCTGCTAATTATATATATACTAACTCCAGGATCAAAATAATCCCAGTTTGAAGGGAATATTCCCCTACCTGGGATTGTCAGTCTGGCACACCTGTTGACCATCTGTGTCTGCTGACCAAATGGTGTCAACCTTGTGGGTGTCAGACTTGCCGGCATCTGATTGGGGGTGTCCAATACATATATATATATATATATATATATATATATATATATATATATATATATATATATATATATATCTACAAAACATGCCTGGAGCATTTCTCCCTGGGCCTCCACTGAAAATTGGCTTCATTCCAAGTCGGACTTTCCCGGTTAACAAATGTTAAATAAATAAATAAATTTAAAAAATATATATATATATATATATATATATATATTTATATACATACACACACATATATATATATATATATATATATATATATATATATATATATATAAATATACACACACATATATATATATATATATATATATATATATATATATATATATATATATAATTTGTGTTTATACACAAACAGATATGAACACATATGCATTGGCACATACATACCTTAAATATACTATAACTATTAGCTTAGTAGTCCTTTCTATTACAGGTAGACAGCTTTAAAAATAAATTGCTTTGTGTAGGCCACAAACTATTTGTTAATCTGATCATTTTCTAAAAGAGTCATTCTTTCCAAAATGCTGACTGCACCTTCAATATGGCTGAGCGGATCTTTCCACCAGACCCTGAGAGTAAGGGTGGGTAGACTAGAGTGAGAGTGGAGGGGACAGCAACTTGAAGAATGCACTGTTCAATGCCTTACTTTCAGAATTTAGAAAATGTCTCCTATACAACAACTTTACATGATAGGTTCATAGGTTCATAGGTTCATACTAGGCTATCTGCCCAAGGGCATTTATAAGCCTAGCCCAGAGTTTTGTGGCTTTCGCCACCCCTTTAGTTTGGAGGATACTATGCCCATTATTTTGCTGTGCCTCTGTCAAGCAGTGACACTGACATAATCCCTGGGGTATATCTGCGATCTCCCATCCATTGGTCAAGATTTTTCTTGAACAAAGCCAGCGAGGTGCTCTGCCTCACATGTACCGGGATTTTGTTCCACAGCATAGGGAGCCTCTGGGTGATGAATCTGTCCCTCCAGCACGTCCTATTAATAACCGTGTCAAGGTTTAAGTCTCCCGCCCTTGTAGTTCTGAGGGATCTAGATTTTTTGAGGTGAAGCATGTTCATCAATTCTGGGTTGGACATGGCCTTGTATGTCAGGCACAGGTCACCTCTGAGCAGGCGTGCGACTGAATAGAGCTGAAGTTCCTTCAGTCGGGCAGCATAGGACATATTTTTGAGACCCTTTATCCTTTTGGTGAGGAACTTTTGGGGCCTTTCCAGTTGTTGCAGGTGTCGTGTCAGATACATTCCGAATGGGGCATTGTACTCAATCATTGGTCTGATGAGTGATGAGTACAGGGGGACGATGACTTCCCTTGATCTAGATGTGAATCCCTTCATGATCAGGTGGGCAATGTAGAAGGTCTTCCTAACTACTTTGGCAACGTGATTAATAAATGTGCAGGTAAAGTATGCAAGGCATAGTGAGAAGCAGACACTTAGGCTCGGAAGGAAAGACAAGCTGTAGCCAAACAAAAAATGTAACACGTTTAAGGTAGTTATGATATCCACCTGTATTCATTTGTAGAAGATAAAGTTAAGAATAACTATTAATGTGCATAAATACGTTCTAATACTGTTGGATTCACTACAACTACATAAAGGAATTGTGTGTGTTGCTGATTAATACATGTTATGCAGACATGCAATGTACATAAAGGTTCATAGATTAGTACTGGGCTAACTGTTCTTGTGGAACATTTTAAGTTTAGCCAATTACTCTTTGGGAAAATCATTCCCTGCACTTTGCATTTGTAAAGCAAACACCTTAAACATTATACAAATCTCCCAGTCCTGAAAGCTTAGACATGCTGGCTAGTTGCTTTACAGGCCAAGCTAAGAGTCAGCATGTTACTCTTGGATATATATGTAAGCATACACATATATCTGAAATAAAATAACTATTTTATTTATTTATTTATTTAAATTTGTTGACCGGGAGTGTCCGACTGGACGTGGGTCCATTTTCAGCGGAAGCCCGGGGAGAAAAGCTCCACAGTAAAATAAACAGACAGTAGTTACATTGGATTACATAGCGATTAACAATTTAACATAGAAATTACTTACAACATATTTACAGATGAAGAACATAGTACATCAGTAGACAACTAGAATCTTTATCTGTGAAGTACATAACAGGCATTAACAAATGTAACAATGAGAAGTTCCTGCTGTATAATAAGTACTAGGCTTATGAGCATCTGAGCTTGCTATAATCAAGGTAGTTAGTGGAGTGGAAAGAAAGGTAGTAGTTGGATGGGGTGGATGATATTAGAGTGGGAGTTGCAAGGGCATAGCCAGCATGTTTTTAGGTGCGCTTTTAATAAAGTTTTGAAGTTGGTGCATGATGGTACGGAGGTAATTGTGGGTGGGAGCGAGTTCCAGAATTTGGCTATGGCGCAAGAGAATAGTGCTTCACCAGCAGAGTTATTGGCTTTAGTGATCTGCAAGTGATTTTTGTTGCTGGATCTTAGTGCTCTGGTGGTGCGATAGGGTTGGAGTAGATTCTGGAGGGATGGGACATTTAGTGGATGGTTTACTAGTTTGTGGGCGAGTGAGAGTTGATACCACTGAAGGAGGTGAGGGAGTTCAAGCCAGCCCAGTTCAGCAAGTGAGAGACAGTGGTGACTACGGTAGGATGCCCCTTCGGCAAATTTGGCGATTTTGTTGTAGCAGGTCTCTAGCTTGTTTAGATCACATTGCCTTAGGTTGGTATATACTGGAGAGGCATAAAGTAGGGTGGAGATAAGGTGGGAATTTGCTATTGAAATCTTTGCTGCTTTGGTGAGAAATTGTTTATTTCTGTATAATGCTCCTAGTTTTTGTGGACTTTTTATGGTCATGGATATGTGAATGTCAAATTTTAGTTTATTGTCTATTTCCACTCCTAGCAATTTGGTGTGTTCAGTTGGGTATATAGTGGTGTTGTCTTTTGCTGTGATGTTAAAGTGAGAGTTGTTTTGAGTATGTTTGGTGGGTTGGAAGATGAGTAGTTTAGTTTTGTTTGGGTTGAGTATTAATTGGGCATTGGATAATCATGTTTCAACAGAGGAAAAGGCTTCCTGTGTGACTTTTTGCAGTTTGGGTAGGGACTGGGCTGAGCAGATGATGGTCGAGTCATCTGCGTATTGGATGACTGTGCCATGTTTGGTGGCAGAGGCTAGATTATTGGTGTAAACAGGGAAGAGTAGTGGTCCAAGTATGGATTCTTGGGGAACCCCTATGGAGACAGGTAGTTGGGGAGATATGTCATTCTGCCATACAACGGATTGTTGGTGGTCAGACAGGTAACTCTGAAACCAGTTGGTGGCTGATTGTGAGAAGGATAGGTTATTGAGGACAGAGATAAGTTGTTTGTGTGGAACCATGTCAAATGCTTTAGATAGGTCTAGGAAAGTAGCAGAGGAGAGATAGCCATTGTTTTTATGCTGAAGGATAGTATTAGTAAAGGAGAGTAAGGCAGTGGTGGTGCTATGGTTTGGCCGGAAACCATGCTGAGTACTGGAAAGGAGGTTGTTAGTAAGGAGGTAGTGTGAGACCTGAGAGTGTATGCATCTCTCTAGTATTTTGGAGAGTGGAGAGAGAATAGCTATGGGGTGGTAATTGGTTAGTTCTGCAGAGGGTCCGCCTTTGTGGAGGGGAATTATATGTGAGACTTTCCACAATGCGGGAACGTAACTTTCTGACAGAGATCGGTTAATCAAGATGGATACTGGGTAGGCCAGAGCATCAGCTGTGATTTGTAGGTATTCACTTGGGAGGATGTCTGCTGCTAATTTGGTGGGTTTAAGTTTAGTTAAGAGTTTTTTTATGTTGGAGGTAGGTACAGTAGAAAAAGAGAAGGCAGTGGGGAGATTACTAGTTGAAGGTGTGGTTTGGAGGGGAGGGGGGTTGTGTTGTTTAGCTAGTGATAGTATGGTTTGCGTGAAGTGTGTGTTGAATGAGGTAGCAATATTTTCTGAGGAGTGAGGGATGTTATATATGATATATAGGTATAGTTGCAGTCTTCACAGATAACTGCTACAGAAGAGCAAACCTCATGACTATGAATACCATCTTATATTTTAACAGTGAAATTGCTGCAAAGTAATTGACATAGCAATGTAGTTTGGCCATCTTTAACAGTTTGCCCTCCATCTCTCGATGTGTATTTTAAACGAACGGTGTTACAACAATCAAATTAAGTTCTATAGTTGAAACATTAAGGACTAAAGGGGCCAACCAAAAACAAAATACTGCTGAAATATTGGTAAATTCCCTTCAGACTTAAAAATTATACTAACTAATGTGTCTGTATAATGTATCAGACTCTTTCATGGAAATTTTTCCTAGACATGTTATTTTAATAAAAACATGAACACTGGCTGAGTTCAGAAATCATAGCATATTTAATGTGTAAGCCGTTCACTGCTATGTTAGCTTTGAAGACATATCTCACACCATATTCAAGCTGTTAGCCATGCAAGGAATATCTTGCCACCCATAGACATCAACAGCAAGTTTACTAGAAGTCATTACTGACACAGTTACACATACTTTGTTATGGATATCAGAAGAGATTCATCATAGTTTGTGAGAGCCGCATAAAAATATATAACCTTTAGAATGGTAGAAATTGTGTAGGCAAATGTTCACATTTTGTACAATTATAATGCATGTGTATGTCGATAAATACGGATATTTTTGGAATTAAATACACACAGTTATTAAGCTGGCGTGTTAGGGAACTATACAGAATGCACTTGCACTAGTGCATTATGTATATGTTTATCATGCAAGTAGTAATCAGTTCAGAACCATTGCAAACACAGAAAACATTTTATTATCAGGAATTCAGATGCTGAATTATGATGGCTAAATGAAAGACAAACTATAGCAAGGCTCAGGAAGCTGCTTTCTTCAGCCAGAATAATTTTGTGTTTATGTAAAAGGTCATTACACAGTTGCAGTATCGGATTCACATCTTATAACGTTGATAAAGATGCTTCCACAGAAGTTTTAGAAAATTCTTTAAACAAAAAAACAGTTTCTGCATCACTCAGCTCTGTAATATTACATAAAAATCATTCCTAGTATATGACTTCAATATGCAACAAACCAAGTTTTAATTATCATATCTCAAACTGTTGCTACATATTTTGTTTCTCTGATTTTGTCCCTTTTTCATTCTACTATGGAAATTTTGAAAGAAGGCCATTATTGCCACTGGCAGCATTTCATTTATCTCAAATATACATAGATTTTGAAATTGGGTGATAGATAGATAGATAGATAGATAGATAGATAGATAGATAGATAGATAGATAGATAGATAGATGGTAGATAGATAGATAAACAGATAGATATAATTATAGATAGTGATAGATAAGAGATGTACAATAATCAGGTTAGTCATTTGAGCATTTGCCATTTTGATTTTATATAGCTGTCATCATCTTTGAAAACAAAAAGTCAAAGGTGAGCATGATCTTCCATCGAGTTACTTATAATAACCTACTGCATAGTGTACTCCATGACAACACAATATAAACATTTGTGTTGTATTAGCATTTCATTATCAAGCAGTTACACAACTGGTGAGCAGATGCCAGCATCTCAAAGGAAATGACTGAAAATGCTTTGACAGAATTCTCATGGGGAGACTTAGAAATACAGTGAGCAATAAATGTGCAATGGAGTTTATATTATAAGTGCCATGCTAATTAAATTTAACAAGTAACACTCCTCACATCAAATGGGCCTGTATGTAAGCATGCAGTAGCACATGTTCACTATATGCAAACTGGCAGTATGGACTATAAACACAGGCATCATTTCCAGAAAGCAGATCACTGAGGACGTTTCATACATTTAAGGCTGAGCAGTGAGCTAACACAGAAGCAAACAGCAATGAGCAGCCTGAACATAAGGAAAGAAAAGAATGGATCACAACCCAGAAGCCATAGTAAACATGCTGCATACCCAGGAGCACTACACTGAGCACCAACACTACCACATCAGAATTATATACACATGTCTGGGCACAGTGGCATTGGTAGTGACTGTATTTGATCTGCACAGGACTGTGCAGGAACAAACAAGCACAAAATACATGCCACCAGATTAAAGTACCTCTGCTATGTATGGATCAGGAAAGCAAAGGCAGACCATTACTACTGCTAACACAGGTGTGCATCATATTGTCACTGGTAATAATCAGCAGCTTTCCATGATCATGAAGAGACACAATGTGGATATTGAAAAACTCTCTGAGTAGGCTAGTGAACCATTTTCTGACAGCAATGGAGTAGTATACAAAGAACCTCTTAAACATTGTCTAGTGTGTAACAGAGAAAATCGTTAAAGCCAACACTACTTCAAGGTTGCCTCCGAAAAGAGGCTAGCGCCTACTGTGTTTATTCTATATAACAAAAAAGGTGAGATTAAAGTATCTCAGTGGATGCCATACTGCATACATATGGTAATATACCAAGCACACTATTGGCATCCACCACAGCCAGCTCATGACTGATTCATGATACCTATTAAAGTAATTGTTACTGCCACCTATATGGTAGCCTAGAACAGGCAAAAGGGGAATATAAACAGTTGTTGCTTAAACCACCTTCACTATAAAGAGGGCATTTGTTCCTCTAAAAACTAGATTTCAGGTGCAAATATGATTTTGGCACTGCCCCTCATTATCACCACAGAAGGCATGAATGATAAGTGAGGAATGCTATGTCTTTTATACTATGACCTTCCAAATCCATGTTACTACAACAGTGCAGATGTTATCATCACAGAAGGTGTCTTTCAGAATTAAGTTCTTGTGCCCCCATGAGACAGTCTTGAGGAAATGATCATGGGCACAGCAGATGAGAGAAAAACAAGAATATATATTATCAAGAAAATATATGCATGCACCAGGAATGTACCTTTGTCATGTGTATCCCTCCCAAACATCATATCTGCAGTCCACATGACTAACACATTGTACTGCAGTACCTCATAATATTTGCCATCAGTGGGTTGCCCTTCAAACTTTCTACTGATATGGCATATGCAACCTCACTGCCAAAAAGCAAAATAGAATGTAGAGTTTATGTTATGGTAGCAAATAAGATTTCCTGGCAGAGGGGACAACATGAAATTGCTTGCTGACATTGCACTGTACAGTCTGCACATTTAGGTAAACAGGTAAAGTACAGTAATGTGTTATGCTTTCTAGGATATTATGCCTATGATAACAAAAGGCTTGTTTCAGTGAAAAGCACAAACCCTACCCCCAAAACATGTAAGGACAGTATGAGAAGTCTTTTACTGTTAATGGCAGTACTCACATCTCTCAGAATAGCAGCTACCAAATGGCAATGCAAAGCTAAATTTTGCAAACATAAACTCCTTTTATTGCACAATAATCATATAATTGCAGTGTTATGCAGGGGGGGCATAGTGAGCCGCAGAAGTGTAGCTCGATCAACCAGTGTCCTGTGCTGCTACTATTAAAGTTAGATCCATGACTCCCCCCCCCACTCATTCTTCCTTTGAAAAACACTTTAGTGTATTTGTTTATTACAGTTAGAGCCACACCACCACATCAGCTCTTTACAGTTAGAGCCACACCACCACACCAGCTCTTCCACTGAAGAGCAAAAATAAATTAAAAAAAATATCAGTCTGGTTTAATGTAACTAAAAGCATTCCTGCAACACTGTTTTTTGATTGGTTAATTGGGCTGGTTTCTGTTTCTCTGCCTTTAATAGGCAGTATTTTAAACCAGTTATACTTGTTTGCTCAAGCTGTTCAAAGTTGCAGAGAGATTGGCCTTCTGCTTTTTGCCCTGCTATGATATTGGAAAAAGATAAGTGTTTATTTTTAATTATTCTCTGCACTTCTGTTTTATTACATATCTGTGTACTTTGTGAAACTGGTTTTTGCAATCAGTGCAACTGTTTTTAGTCTCCTTTTTGTTGTTTGTTAGAGGTGAATATCTGTTACTATTTGTGATCCTTTCAGCTTGTAGTGAAATTTTTGTCTAGAGAGGCCTAGCTGTTTTTCTTTGTGGCAGAAAGTAATCAGTCTGGTTTAATCTAGCTAAAAGCATCCCTGCAACACTGTTTTTTGATTGACTAATTCATCTGGTTTCTGTTTCTCTGCCTTTAATAGCTAGTGTTTTAAACCAGTTATAGTTGTTTGCTCAAGCCGTTCAAAGCTGCAGAGAGACTGGCCTTCTGCCTTTTGCCCTGCTGTGATATTGGAAAAAGAGAAGTGTTTATTTTCAGTTGTTTTCTGCACTTCTGTTTTACTACATATCTGTATACTCTGTGCAACTGTTTATTGTCCCACCCACCCATGCAGTTATTGTGGTAGTCTTAAATCTTGATGGCTTTGAGTTGGCTACCTCTAGTATAAAGTTGATACTCGACACTCCCCCCAGTCACATTACATCAGCTCGTTCTACTGTTTATAGTGAGAATTTAGTAAAAGGCCACCCCTTTAGCTTCTGAACCTTAAATTATCTCCTGTCTCTTTACTTTCTATTAAAAAAAAACTGTACCTCTTTCTACTTCATTTTGCTGTTTGCCAAATTTATTACTGTTTGTTGGTAGCCTCACCAAATTGATGACAGTATTCTTCTGAATCACTGCTTTATTAGTGCTGTCTGTTACTGTTGTGATTTGTGAGCTATTGTTTCAAAGCAATCTACTGATTAACTATATTGCATTGCTTTCTACTATAATTCTTTACTGTTTAACTGCATTTTACCACATTTTGTTGCTGTTTAACTATATTTTTTCATACTGCAAGTGCTATTCTTTTGACTATAAGTTATTAATTTGTGCTTCATTGTGAGTTTTTTATTACTGAGTTCTTAACCATAAAATTGAGTAGCATAGTCTAAATACAGGTCAGCAGCATCCAGAGCTTCAGCTACATGGTTTTAAATCCCTTTTGAGGTATTCTAGCTACAGGTTTTCCCTTAGTAGCACTTGTGTTATCATCTAGTAGTACTATTCATAGACCTTCTTCCTCTTAGCTCTTTCAGTTTCTGACAAATATAAATGGACAATTTCCTACATTTTCTCCTGTCAGTCTGGCTGATTTGTGCATCCTGATACAGTGTAGCAACTGCCTTATGTACATGGACAACCCTCTACTACTGCCACCTAGGAATGCAATTTGAGAGAGATGCAATTACATCAAGCACTTAGTGCCATTGCTCTCTCCCCCACAAACCAGTATATCTGACACTGAGAAGGATGGCAACATGAACACCACTCCTCAAATAACACCCACACCTTTACAACACACTCCCACATATGCAGAGGTCCTCAACAAAAACATACCCAAGCAAAAGAGACCTCAGAGGCATAAATGCTCCCAAACTTCACTACCCACCACACCACACACGACACATGGTCCACACACCTGTGTCTCACATCCACTAAGGAATAAACATAAATCAAATATATTAGTCATAGGAAACTTGATTGTGGGGCACACAGATGTGCCCCTCACCAGGCTGGATAAGGAGAAAGTCACGGTTAGTTGTTTGTTGGGTGCCAGAATCAGCCATATCACCAATGCACTCAAGCCTTTCAAAAGGTACTATTATGATTCTGTCATAGTCCATATTGGAATGAATGACTTGAGACATACCTCCCTGGAGTATACGAAGAGTGACATGATTGAGCTCACTGAGTATGTGTCCCAGGCAGGTATGTCACTAGCCTTAAGCAGCATTTGACCATCACCAAGAATGATGCCTCAGTACAAACAGAAAATGATTGACTTTAACAATTGGCTTAGTTTCTGGTATCATTCAATGGGGTCTAGTACCTGACAGCCTGGAATGACATGATTGACAAACCATGATGCTTTGCCACATATGGCCTGCACCTGTCTCCCTTGGGCTTCAGGCTTCTGGCAATGGCTTTTGCCTCCCCCCATAGTGCCTTTTTTAAGAAATGCCATGAGTTCAAAACTACCAACAAGAAAATTTCATTAAAAATGTAAATTAAAGGTCTTGCTGCTAAACGCTAGGAGTATAAACATGAAGCTGCACTCATTGCAAGCATTCTTAACCCTGGAAGAAGCTGACATTTCTGCAGTCATAGAAACCTGGTACAAAGCTGTGGAGAGCACTCCAGCCATACCAGGTTACTCATCCTATCATTCATTCAGACCCCAAGCCATGGGCAGCAAAACAAAAGGAGGTGGAGTTACAATATATATATATATATATATATATATATATATATATATATATATGCATATATAAAAGTCATACACACCTCTAGGCTGGTCAAACAGTATGATGCTCAGGAAATACTCCAGGTGCAGTTAACAACTGACAAGACCCCTATTCAAATCATAGCTAGCTACAGGCCTCCAACTTAGACTCAAGATGCCCACTCCACCTATCTGGACCTCATCGAATCTATCAAGATTCAACCCTTTATCCTTATCCTGGGTGACTTCAACTATCCAACCATAGATTGAAATAAATACTCATTACCAAAACACAAATGCCCAGAGATTCCTTGATTTTGTCAATGCAAATGTCTTGGACCAGTTGGTTGACACCCCCTCAAGAGGTGAAAAATATCTTGAACTTGGTATTAACCAACATGAGTAACGACTGCAGCATCTCTACAGTGTCATCCCTGGTAAGATCCAACCACAAAGCAGTCACTTTCAAAGTTGCCATCTCCCCTGAACCCCCACTAGCTCGGGTCAAACAAAAACACTTCTCCAAAGTTGATTTACAACCTCCTAAGGGAAGGTATACACAGCTTCACAGCCCCCTTCCCATCCACAGAAACTGGCACATATTTCCAAGCTTACACCAAAGTACAATATGAGCAGTTATGTAGGTGCATGGAATCAGGAATACCAGACAGGACAAAATCCTCCTCCTCAAGGAAGAATACGCCTGTCTGGTGGACATCTACAATAAATAATCTCTACAATAAAAGGAAAAAAATTGCTGTCCAGGACCAAGAAGGCGCAGGTTTCTGATTGGAAGCAATCTCTCCTTAGCCTGAACAAGCAAATAAGAGCACTAGTGAAATCCTCCAAAGCAAACTTTGAGTCCAAACTGGCCATATCCCCTAAGGACAATCATAAGGCTTTCTTCACATATGTCTGCATTCTCAAGGGAAGCACCCAGATCTGCTCAAAACTGATGGTCAAGGACATCATATACACAAACCCTGTAGATAAAGCCAATCTTCTGGCAGACAGGTTTGGTGAAAACTTCACTCCTCTGTCCCCCATTAGTAAAACAGGACATCCCCAGTACCTGCCTCCCTCCCCTTATCTCTAGGGAGCAAGTCACTACTGCCCTCTCAAAGGCAAAAAATACAGCCTCCATGGGACCCGATAACATCCCAGGCTGAACTCAGGCAGGAACTTGCAGCACCATTAGGCACCCTATTCAACCAAAGTCTGAGTTCTGGCTTCATCCCAGCTGAGTGGAGGACAGCTACTGTCATCCCTTTGTACAAAGGTGGACTGTCCACCAATACAGGAAATTATAGACCCATCAGCCTAACTAGCCTGATCTGCAAGGCCATGAAACCAATTATCATGGACCTCATTAACAAGGACATTGGCAACCTCCAGACACTTGATCACACATAGTTTGGTTATGTCAAGGGGAGATCATGCCTGTTAAATTTGGTTGACTTCTTTGAGACAGTCAGTAAGGCCATAGACAAGAGTAAGACAGTTCACACCACCTACCTTGACTTGGCCAAGGCCTTCGATACTATTATCCACTCAGGTATAATAGATAAACTCTTTCAACTAGGGATCAATCCATATGTTACCAGATGGGTAGCAAACTGGCTCACTGATAGAACCCACCTAGTCAAAATAGGGGAAGCCACCTCAAGTAGCAGACCCATAACAAGCAGTGTACCCCAGGGTCAGTCCCCAGGCCTCTGGTTTGGGATATACTACTCAGAGGTGATGGCCAAACCTAGTGGGCTATGGCTGACCAAGTTTGTAGATGACTGCAAGCTGGGTGCTGTTATCAATTTCTCTAGTGATGTGGATATCCTCCAAGAGGGTCTTACCAAAGCAAATAACTGGTGCCAGAAACATGACCTCAAACTGAATGCCAAAAAATACATCATCATCTCTTTTGGGAAGAATGATATTTCCACAGATTATCACATTGATAACAAGGCACTAAGCATGCAATCAGTTGTAAGGGACTTGGGAACCCAGGTTGATAGCAAACTGACTTTTGACCACCATATTGCCTCTGTTGTACGGAAAACTTTCTACATGGCACACCTCATTAGTAAGAGTATCTCATCCAGGGACAAGGTGGTCATAACATCCCCGTATTCTTCCCTTATAAGACTGAATATTGAATACAATGCCCCTTTCGGCATGTACCTCACAAAGCACATGCAGCATCTGGAGAGACCACAGCGATTCCTCACCCAGAGAATCCAGAGCCTCAAACATCTACTCTACACAGATAGGCTAAAAGCCCTGTCCCTCTACTCAGTCTCCTACAGACTCCTCAGAGGTGACCTCTGTCTGGTATACAAAGCAATCTCAGACCCCACCCTGATGGGACTGCTGCATATCCGCAAGTCAACTCCACTCGAGTAACCCGCACGTGAGATCTCAACCTGGTCTGTGACATCAATAGAACTTGTTGGTGGGACAGATTTGTGTCTCACAGACTCCCCCTTTTGTGGAACAGACTCCCTCTCCACGTAAAGCAGAGTACCTCATTAAACCTTTTTAAGCGCAACAAGGATAACTTGATGAGGAACAGAAAATACACCCCTGGGATTCCATATATGTCCCTGATGGACTGTGGCATATGGTGATGACTTATTGGAACATGGTCTAAGTTCTTGGCTAGGCTTGTAAGGGCCTCAGGGCCAATAGCCTAGTAACTTCCTACAACCCTATGGTCTGTTTCTTCTTCTGGCATGTCCTCCTGTCTACTGTCCTTGCCATTCAGGTCCAGTTTCTTTGCCCTGCCCTTTAAAAATAATTCTTCTTTCAAACTATAGCAAACGGCTTGCTACAAATGCAGTAAACAGTTGCTACAGTTTATACCCTGCCTGCACAGAGTGCTCAAGTGCTCCAGTTTTATTTAAAAAAGAAAAAAATGAGAGAGATAGATTTTTTTTTTAATTTATTTTTTTTACTTTTAAACTGTAGCAAACTGTTTGCTACAATGTAACAAGCAGTTGCTGCACTTTAAACCATAGACAGAGCACTACAATGCTCAGGTTTGACTGCAAATGCAATACTGGCTTTTAAAAACTGTTATTGGATTAAAGAGAGATTTGAATTGGCAGATTGTGTCCACCCAACACTTTACTCCCAGGGCAGTTGACCTCTCTCCCTGCCCTACCTATGCTCCTACTAAGAAACATGTCCACAGCAGCCATACTACATTGTCATACTTTCAGGGTAGGTACATAGGGTAGGATCATGAACTCTTGTTGTGCAACTAAGCAATGAATGCTTGAACAAAATGAAATTCCTATGCGTATTTGTGTGAGTTGGTTTCATCTTGGTATATCCTTTGGAATTTTGGCATCATGCAAGGTGGAGATATCTGGTTGCACTCTCAGAAATACAACTCTTACCTGGTGCATGATGAAGATGAAGATATTTAATACACCCACTCCAGGCAGAAACAGCATCTGGATCCATATAAAGGACCAATTAAAAATGTGAGTACCTGGTATAACCAGTGCATCATGCTGAGCAAAGCAATAGGTATCTAATGGACTGCTGAACAATGCTGGCACCCCTATGATGACCTGAAATTATGCTGTCCTGGAAAGGTACAGAAGCAGGAAGCTGAAGTGTGAAGAGAGTGCTCACAGGTACTCTGCAATTGTGTTTTTCTCTCCTCAAATTCAAGATAAATGCATAACCTTGGAAGAAGTACTAATAATTGATGCACTTTTAACTTTCATCTCACCAAAAGAGGGTCTATATTAAATCAGTGAATGCTTAAAAAAGGGAATGCTGATTTACCAACCCTTTAAAAGCAAAAGCTTGAAATCCTGAAGACATGGAAGAGTGATTTTTTACCCAGGAAAAAAAATCATTTGGCCGTTTTGAGACTTTGCCATTTCCTTCACTGTGGTGCAATCTCGGAGTTGGTATATTTAAGTAGGGGGTGTGGGGGGTGAAGCTCCACACTTTATTTAGTGTTTAGAAGGTTTTTTTTTTTCTTTGTGGAACAGCGATTTTTTCCCTTGGAAAAAAAAATCGCTGTTCTGTGTCTTCGAGATTTCAAGCTTTCACTTTTAAAGGGTTGATAAATCAGTATTTGCTATTTTAAGTGTTTGCTGATTTAATATAGACCCCCAAAAGATATATCTTCACAGGATGGGGTGTCACAATATATTGAAATGTATGTCTGCAATATGGGTATTGTATCACTCTTATTTGCCTTACAATTCAATGATTTCAATGATTTGCCACACCTATGGCAGTTTCTAGTTGTCTGTAGTCTGTGCCTACCTGATGAGAAAGAGAAAGATAAATAGGGGGGAGTTCAAAATGGCCGCTGTTCTGTGAGCACTGCTATCACCTAGGTCTCAATATACCCTGGATTAAAACAAACCCAGAAGGCAACGCAGAATTAATAATACAGAAATAACTGTAGATATTTACTGCTAATATCATCCAGCAAACAAAAGAGGAAGAAAAAGTGACAGATACAGCTCAGAAACAGCAAGATTAACTAAGATTTCTGAATAACAGCTTAAGCAATGTGCTACTAAGGCCCAGCATCTGACTGCAAGATTGGTAAAACACTATACAGCAAGATGTCAAAAGAGGAAAATAATATGGAAACAACAACAACTAAGACCAAATTCTCAGTACTAGCCTCACCTGAGAAAGACACAACTTCAAAAAGACAAAAGACAACTAAACAAACTGACAACTCTAAAAATACAAATAAATCCAAGACAGACCAGCCAGCTAATCTGGAAGACATAAAATCTGCCTTATTACCTATCCAGCAAGCATTAAAGGACTTATCATTACAATTTCAAACCTTTGGTGACTCATTTAGCCAAATAATATCCAGAATGGAAAAATCTGAGTCCAAAATAATAGAAAATGAAATAAAAATAGACTCTATTTTTCAAAAAAACTGATGCCCATGACAAAGAAATACAAAACTTAAAAGCAAAATTAACAGACCTGGAAGCAAGATCTCGAAGGAACAATATCATCATCAGAGGAATACCTGAAACTGTACTTCATAACAATCTAATACCAACAATCAAGCAAATAATAAATTCCCTCCTAGAGGAATCTGAAGAAATGCAGCAAATAACAATAGAGAGAGCCCACAGAGCCCTGAGGGAAATGCAAACATCATTGAAACCAAGACCTGTCTATATTAAAATATTAAACTACCAAGATGTAAATAAAATCATACTGGCAGCAAAGAAAAAAGGCACACTCACCTGGAATAATAATAAAATCTCCTTTGCTCAAGACCTCCCAATACAAATAAGACAAGCAAGACAACTACTATCTCCATACTGCAGGTTCCTAAT
The DNA here is from genome assembly GCF_019279795.1 of Protopterus annectens. NCBI lineage: Eukaryota > Metazoa > Chordata > Ceratodontiformes > Protopteridae > Protopterus > Protopterus annectens. Next base: position 261,199,804 of record NC_056725.1, read on the forward strand.
AGAAAAAAAAATCAAATTCCAGATGAAATATCCAAATCAGTTAATCTTTTACATCAGAGGTTAAATACATGGTTGCTAACCCCAAAGAGGCAAAAGAGACATTCCTGGCTGTTTTCAAGCAAATTCCACCTTCAGAAGTGAAATAAATCCACAAAAAAAAGATAAAGGTCCCTTGGATAAAAAATGACCCCATTCATGAGCACTCTAGCTGGGATCCAACTCTGAAATCTTCCCCTTGCTGTCTAGGCCCTTGGGTCATTGATGTGAACCATGAGGAACACAGGAAAGGGAAGTACAGCCTGGGTGGGAACCAAAAATGAACTGCTGTTTCCGATGCACGAATATAGGAAGGAAGTTCCCATCTCAGATATTGGCTTGCAAAGTCAGTCCCCATAGGCTTTTGATGGCTTCATTAAAACAGTCAGACAAAATGGATTTCAGCAAGCTCCAAAGGATTTTACTGCCTGAAAAATAAAAATTGATCTGCACCAGCTAAAAGAAGAAAGCTGCACCATAGATATCAACCAACCTGCAAGCAAAACTTGAAGAAATAAGATACTGTTGAACTGAACCATTCACTAAAACAGTACACCCAGTACTGTGTAGGTGAATGAAACTCCAGCCTTAAATAATAGGCAAGAAATAAACTGTCAGAATTATGCTAGCTCATAGATTAATATTGGGGAAAAAAGGGAAAAATAGTTAAATGTTTTATGTAAATACTAGAAATATGTTAAAAGATCCTGGAGAGAAGTAATCTCAGGAAATTAGTAAAATAACCTAACAATCCTGGGATAATGTAAATATAGCCTTAATATGCCAACTATAGCAGAAGGACTGTTTGGCTAAGCTGTTTTTCTTTTCTTTTTTTTTTTTGTCTCTCTATACTTCCTACTTCTGTTAAATAGGTGCCAAGTAAATATTTTATAACCCACACAGATTGATGTGGAAAAACATCACTATAGGCACCAAAAAAGGCCGAAACCTGAATAAGTAAAGGGGAGGAAAAAGAAGTCAAATGAGAGAAAAATGTAAAAATGACAAGATTGATTGTTTAACAATATTAATATGGTACACATATTGCTATAATTTACTGAGGAATTTATATTAATATGCTGTTTTAAAAATACTATTAGAAAGAATTAGTCACAAGACAAAAACAATACATGTTGTACCTTAAATGCAATACCATCACTGTATAAATAATATGTTGGAAGAGGCTAGGGATATTAAGTAGCAGTGTTTGTTGAGGGAACTAGTTTGTTCAGCTTTGTCCACATTGTTTATAGTAACACAGGGGGGATACTATGGAGTAAATCTATATCTAAAAAGAAAACACATTCCAAGATTAGATGTAAAGGTAAACCATATAATGAACCTTCATCCTCCCCCCTGATTATTCCTGGTCCAGGGATATAGTGGTTAGGCACAGTGTAGGGATGGGGTTAAATAGATGCTTTCCTAAACCATCACACAGTAACACATACAAAACTAACAAAACAAAACTAATATACATGGCATATCTAAGGAATACACCTAATAAATAAATGTGGGAAATAGAATCATGGAATGTTAAAGGGCTCCAAAACAAGAAGAAAAGAAAACTATTCTTACACCTTACATTAAAAACCACAGCCAACCTCATACTTATAGAAGAAATGCACTTGACTGTAGATCAATGGGCAGAAATTAGCAGAAAGAAATGGATAAGTCAAATCATAGCTTCAGAGGGGAAAACAAACAGTGCTGGGGCTGCCATAATAATTAAAAACCAATTTAAGGAAAAAATACTTAAAACCAAAGCTGACAAGGAGGGAAGATGGTGCTATGTAACATTTAATAGTCCTACAATACCAAAACCTATAATGGTACTTAATGTTTACGCACCCTGTAATAACCAACAACACTTTTTTATGTCATTATACCCAACCTTAAACCAATTTAAAGATCACTACCTAGTGATTGGAGGTGACTGGAATACATATCAAAACCCAGAAAAGGATAAATCTAATCTGACCAAATCACATAATAAACAAGCCACATTAGCCCTTAATGAACTTAAACAAGATTTCAAACTATATGACCCTTTTAAACATGGGAACAGTGCAGATAAAACAGGGAAATTCACATTCTATTCGCAATGCCACAAAATGTGGTCAAGGATAGACTTCTTCTTAATCTCTGACATATTCATTAACATGGACCCAACAATAACTATACATACCAGGTTCTTTTCAGATCACTCCAAAATCACACTGAACATTAACTGGGACAAAAAGATATATTTAGAGAATAGGAGTCATAATTGGTCATTAAACCCTAATTTACTTTCCAAAATGGATGTAATAAAAAAAACAGAAGCAATACTAAAAATAGCTCTTACAAATATCACTAACTCCCAAGTACCAACTGACATAGAATGGGCTGCAACCAAAGCAGAAATCAGAGGATTGTTTATCAAAAAAGCATCATACTATAAAAAATACAACTGAAAGAGGAGCATATACTGAAAGTGAAAATAGAGCATCTTGAAAAATAACTAATAAATAACCCTAAGAACCAAACAGAAGCAGAACTTTTAAAACTGCAAAGGGATCTATATATGTTAGAAACCAGGAACCTATCTTTCTATGAAGCCAGAATGTTAGCCACTTACACAGAAGTAGCTCAAATACCATCTAGAGCTCTGGCCAGAATTATCTGCCAACACAAAAATGCCTCCAATATATCAGAAATAAACTACAGAGACAAAAACTACACAAAAAATGAAGACATTATTAAAACATTTGAACAAATATACTCTCAAATATATGGAGCACAAATACTACAAACCTCAAAGGAAGATAGAACTCTTTTTCTTCAAAAACTGAAATTCCCTAAACTCAATTTAGACCAACAAAAAAAACTAACTGAGCCGATATCCATCAATGAAATTATTACAACAATCAAACACTTAAAAGTGCATAAGGCTCCGGGTCCGGATGGACTCACATCAGAATTTTACAAAGCATTTTCCCCCTTGATAGCCAAACTACTATACTATACACTGAATTACATAATAAACTATAAAATAAATGATATCTACTTTAATGCCTCTAAAACTATATTTATATTAAAAGAACACACAGACCCCAAAAACCCCGACAGCTACAGACTCATCTCCCTCTTAAATATAGATACTAAAATATTTACCTCTATACTTGCAAACAGAATGAAAAATCTGATAGAAAAAATCCTCTCCCCAGAACAATCCGGTTTTACACCACATAGGCAGACTAGTGACAATACATTAACATTAGATGCACTAATATCCTACGCTAACCGATACAATTTCAACATCTACACAATGGTAGTGGATGCCCACAAGGCATTTGATAGGGTTAATCTAGAATTCTTACTCCAAACACTACCCTACTTTAATATATCCAATAACTTCATTCAGATCATCCAAACTCTCTATAGCAACCCATACACATCTCTGTATATAAATAAAACTTGGTCAAATAGGATCCTAATAAAAAATGGAACAAGACAAGGATGCCCACTATCACCCTTCCTGTTTAAACTCTACCTAGAACCACTCTTTCTATACATTAAACAAAATACATATCACAATCCTCCATCAATACACAACTTCAAAATATACCTCACTGCATTTGCAGATGATCTGAACATATACTGCACTACACCAAATTCAGATATAAACAAAATAATAGCTGCAATTGAACATTTCTCGACTATGTCTAACTACAAACTAAACCTTAATAAAACTAATATTTTCCCCCTAAAAACACCCAAACTCACCTCACTAATACCATTGTTAAACACAATAAAAATTAAAGAAGAAACTAAATACCTGGGAATCACCTTTTCCAGAGTAACAAAGACTTCTACCAACACAATGTAAACCTTAAATGGCAAAATATAATGCAAGACTGCAAAAGATGGAACAACCTAAAACTACCATTCTTGGCCAAAGTATCAATAATCAAAATGAACATTTTACCTAGATTAATGTATATATTCAAGACATCACAGACAACAATACATAATAAATTCTTCAAACAAATTCATACCTTCCTAGCAAAATTTATATGGGAACCCAAAAAAAAACAGAATCTCCTATCCAAAATTAACACTCCCCAAAAGCAAAGGAGGACTAAATCTACCAGATTTTAAAATGTACTACTCGATCATTAACACTAACAGAATATTGAGAATAGCTGAACATAACCCGTCAATGGAAAATTGGTCTCCTCTCTGGGTGACAATATATTATAGATATATTAAAGCTCTAGGTTTTAATCCCAAAGCACTTCCATTCATGAAGCAGAAAGAAATACAAACTTATAACATTATAGAACCCTTAAAACATTCTATCATCCTAGCACAAACACTCTTTCAATTCTTGAACCTTAGACATGCCATGACAATACTGCAACCCCTTCATAAAAACCCAAATTTAAAAATAAACAATAAGATACTGTACTTAGTCCCTTTTCCCAGACTAAAAGATAAAACAATCCAAGATATCTATCCCTACCTTAACTGTTCAATACAAGAAATGAGGACCAACTTAAACCTCCCTAAATCACACATAATAATCCTAAGACAAATCAAAGAACTGTGTTCCAGTTATCTCCAAAATATTACTATGTCCAATAGTGACATAGAAACTTGTAGCAGGCTTTGGAAAACTATTATCACAACAAAGAAAACTATTACCAATTCATATAAAATGATAAATGAAATCAAATACCAGAAGGACCTCCTCTTCTCTAACTATTGGAGAAAATTTAAACCATCCATAGATGATCAGCAAATAAGCCAGGCAATCAATCTAACACTGAAGATTCTACCCCTCAAAAAGTTAGCATACACTCAGCTCATGATCAATAATAATGCTTATTTTACACCTGCAATCCTACACAAATTTAACACATCAAAATCACCTTTCTGCCCACACTGTAAGGACCAGATAGCTGACTTAATCCATGTATTTTGGAGCTGTAAATGTGTCTATAAACTCTGGAACTCTCTCAAGGTACAATTACAAAAAACGGGTTATCAAACATCAACATTAACTTGGGAATTAACTCTGTTACACATTCTCCCACCCAACATCCCAAGAAAGCAAGCAAATACACTTTTAACAATTTTCCTACTAATGAAACTGTATATAGCTTTTAAATGGCTAGATACGATAAATATCTCTTGGGAGGGTTTTAAACAAGTAGCTATACAACACCTTTTAGCTCATAAAATAGTAATAGATAAAAGAAACAAAAACATGAAATCCAGAGAAATTTGGGAACAAACCTTTA
>NC_056725.1:261210127-261395990 GCF_019279795.1 Protopterus annectens
TGAATACATTTTTCTAGTATTTTGGCTAGGGGAGATAGAATTGCTATTGATCTTTAGCTGGAGAGTTCAGTAGAGTTCCACTCCTTTATGTAGTGGGATGAGTTACAATATCTTCCAAATTTTGGGAATGTATGCTCTGAGATAGAGTGATTGATTAGAATGGAGATAATATAGGAGATAGCATTAGCTGCTAGTTTGAGGAATTCAGTACGCAAGTTTTCAATTGCTAGGGTTGTTGGTTTAAGTTTGTTGAGCAATTTTTTATGGTATTAGTTTGGACAGGTTTGAAGGAGACAGTATCAGTGGTGTCATTGTTTATGGGTAGGATTGTTAGAGGAGCGTAACTGTTATTTTTGGTAAGTGATAGTATAGAATTAGTAATGTAAGTGTTGAATTGTGTGGCTATACTGTCCATATTGCTTGTATTTGTTGGGGTAGGTGTCAAGGATTGGCCAGGCTGGAGAAGTTTTTTTTCACAGTTGTCCACAATTTTTGTGGGTTATTATGGTGTTTTTGTTGGACTTTATTATAGTAGTTTTTTGTTGGACTTCATTATAGTAGTTTTTTTTTTTTTTTGTCGTTTTTAATCTGGATTTTGGCTTTATTTCTCAGATGTTGGTAGTAATCTAGGTTGACTTGAGTTTTGTTGACATGTCATTGTGCCCAGGCTTTATCTCTAAGTTTGAGTAATTGCTTGGTTTCTTTTGTTAGCCAAAACGTATAATTTGATTTTACTGTTTTGATTCTGCATGGTGCTAGTTTATTTAATATGTTTAGGAAAGTAGAATTAAAGTAATCTACAGCAGTATTCAGTGGAAGTGATCTATGTGGGATCCAGTTACAGAGCTGGAGGATGGAGATAAAGGTTTGAGTTTTAAAGTCTTTTTTTTGTTATGGATTTGTCGATAGTTACTATTTTTGTGGGTGTGAAGACATTGCCTAAGTAGGTAGGTGGGGGGGGCTGGTCACTAATGCTGTCTGGAAGGTAACGTGAGTGATGTATGTGGGATGGTTTGTTTGAGATCCAATCTATCATCAAAGTGTCTTTTGGTGTTTTTTTTTTAATTCCTGTAAGTGATAATATAACTTGTGTGAAACCATGCAGGTTAATTAAGTTTGTGGGGTTTTCTGAGCTGCAGGAAAACCAGTCAGTGTTAAACTCACCAATTATGAAGGTTTCCTGAGGAAATTTTAAGGAAGGCCAGTGGAGTATTTTCTCTGTTGTAATGAGGTTGTTCCCCAGGAAACGTACACTCCTCTGATGGTTAGGTACTTAATGGGATTTAGGTCTAGCCTGATAAATAGTGTTTCAGTGTTGTTGAATGTTGAGACATTTCATTCTATACATTTTAAATTAAGATTATTTTTTTTATAAATATAGCTATACCACCTCCTCTTTTATTTATTCTATCAAGTCTATGTATGCTGTAACCTGAGGGTAGAATATCATTGTTGGTTATTTTAGGTTTCAGCCATGTCTCTGTTAGTACTATGTCTGGAGAGTAGTGAGAGACACTAGGGTGGAATTCATGTATATTATTAGCTAAGCTCCTGAGATTCATACTGAGAAGTAATAGGTTAGTTACTTTAGTGGAATCATTTATTACATTATTGGTCTGGAATAAAGATGGGATATGGGGTTTGTGTTGTTCATTTTTATGACCAGGATTTTGGTAAATGTCACCACTAAGTTTGAGTTGTGATGCAAAGTATAAGAGAGGGTTGGAGAGTTTTAGCATTAGTTTATTGTAACTGAGAATAAAATGGGAAGTGTTGTATTATTGTGCATATCTATATATAAAATGTTCAGCAGAGGTAGTAGTATAAAGGGTTGGCGGCATTTCAAAATTTATAGGTGTTATGTGAGGTGGGCGAGGGAATGAAATAGTAAGTGAGGAGAAACTGGTGGTTAGCTGATTGTGATAAGATGTTAGATGAGAAGATAGGGAAAGAAGAAGCAAAGGAATAATGTATAAGAATAACATTTTTATAGCTTGGGATGCTGGAAAGTTTTCACTGATTTAAAAGGCTAGAGAGATGGATAGATGGATTGGGGTATACTGTTAATGGGAGTATAAAAAGGGGAGTAGAGAAAAAAGTATAGAGACAGTTAGTTGGATAAGGGAAAATAGGAGGAGGAATTAGTTAACAGGAGTGTTAATGAGATGATATTAGGTTGGCTCAGTATAGTAGAGGGATAGGAAACTACATTTTGATTGGGTGTTGGAAGTTTGTAGGTGTGGCAAGGTGAAAATAAATACAGATGCATCAGGGGTGGCTGTTCACCACTGCAGAAACAATTAGTAAGTTAAATCAGTTTAGGTAACTGCTGTGGTAAAGCCTTGGCTGCTAGAAACTGCTTATTAAAAGAAGAACTAAAGACAGGGGAAAATACAGAGAGAATAAGCAACGTGCACCTAAGGCAAATGAGAGTTAAGTCAGAAGAGAACTGATAAAAAGACAAGTACAAGGAATTAAGAGTAGGACAGCTACACTGGTGATGTAGACTGAAATGTGTTAAATGTAAATTTGCCTATGTCATGAGTGATAATTCAATAAAGGTATTTAAAAATGGGTTCTAAATAAGAAAATGCATTTAATATAAAAGGAAAGTAATGATGGAATTGGAGCAGAAGTGACTACTCACAGGGTAAAGAAAGCTAGTACAACTGCTGCATATTAAAGTGGGGTGTAGTATGCAGTGCACCAATGTATATGACCTACTGATAAGAAATATACAGCAAATTCAAAGTACAAAGTAGGGAAGTGGCAGCACAGACAAATGCAAGGGGAAGAGGGAACACCTACTTCTTGGAGATGTGAAAGGCAGCCATTTACACATAACAGATGTAGTGGAGTAAAACAGCAAAATAAAAAAACATGCATCTGAAAATTAAAGTCAGTCACTGAGCTAAAGTCTGTTCCACTGTATGAATGGAGCCACAAATACTCTGGGCAAGTCAGGCATGGAGCATGAGGGCAGTTGACAGAAGCAGGCTTAGAACCTAGGAATTTGAAAATTAAAGTCAGTAGCTGAGCTAAAATTGGTTCCGTTGTGTGACGGGATCTGTGAATACTTTGGGCAAGTCAAGTGTGGAGCTTGAGGATAGTTGGCAGAATCGAGCTTAGGACCTAGGTCTGTAATATTCAGCAGCTGTCTGGTGCAATTATATTACATTGTGATGCTACAGCAGTCTTCTACCATGATGATTATCTGTTTTTAAATGACCCCTCAAAGACCTACCAAGTACCCATGCACTCTTTAGTCTTTTGAGAGGTCATTTCAAAAACAGACTGTTGTAGTGTTTGGGTGTTTCTTTCTCCGGAAATGTTGTGTTTCTACAAAGAAAAAAAAAAAAAAACAGGTATGCACTTTAAAGTATGTCTGCTTTTTTTTCGGAGCATCTATGATTTAGGTGTGAGTATTTTGTAGCCAGGACATATGGGAAATTAAACTTTTTTTTTTTTTTGCAGTACTCTCCAGGCATGTGTGCCCACATCTTCATAGTATGTGCCATGCTACACAATATGATCCTGCGTAAACAGCTGCAGCAGGGACAGAATGGTGAAGGCCCTCACAGCCCACCATCATTGCTAAGGGCCCCACAGGCACAGAGGTACTCAGACCACAAACACCCTGAGCCAGCCCCAGTAGGCAGATGGAGGCATGCCCAGTATACCCATGCCTTGGCAAGGAGGAAACGTATAGCACACACACTGACATTGTAGGCACCTGGGGACTGACACCTTTCACCACCTGCACACACAGTAAACAAAGGATGGCACACACACAAGACTACCTATAAATTGTCATGTATAGGCAGTCTACTATGTGCATCCATCATAGGCAGCCCTCCACTATTGCACACACAACTGCTATTGGCACAAGGTAAGTCAACACCTGAACAGTAAAGTAAGCTATCAGCGTGTGCTGATACTGTATGTATAGATTCATAGGTTTATAGGTAGGTACTTGGCTAACTGCCTGAGGCCATTCATAAGCCTAGCCAAAATGTGTCAGTTTTTGCCACCCCATCAATTAATTAACTGTCCCTCTGTGGAGCAGAGCCACTGGCAGGATCCCTGGGTGTATCTACTTTTCCCCATCCACTCTTCAAGGTTTCTCATGAGGAGTGATAGTGAGGGGCTCTGTATAATGTAATTAGGGATGTAGTTTCAAATCATGGGGATTTTCTGTGACAGGAATATGTCCCTCTAGCATCCTCTAGTAATTGTTGTGACAAGGTTTAGCTCACTACAGCATATGGCTCACTGTGACATGGATTCCCATAGGTGGAGCATATCCATTAAGCCTGAGTTGGACATGGCTTTGTTGGCCAGCAGAGATCATCTCTGAGTAAACGAGATGCCACTGAGTAAAGCAGGAGTTTATTCAGTCTGGCTGCATAGGACATATGTTTGAAGCCAGTAATCCTCTTGGCGAGGTATGTTCGTGGACCTTCCAGCTGTTGGAAGTGTCTTATGAGGTACATCCCAAATGGGTATGGGACTGATGAGTGATGAGTAAAGGGGCACTATAACCTCAGTATGTCTAGATGCGCACCCTTTAGTAACTGGATGGCCTACATAGAAGGATGTCCTAACTACTTTGGTGATTTGATTGTCAAAGGAGAGATCACTATCTACTTTAGTCCCCAGATACCCTATTACCTCGTCTGTATTAAAGTGGCTGCCACTTACATGCTAATATGTGGGTGTTTAGTTTTCCAAAATGGAATGACCATGCAGTTTGTGGCACTTAGCTGTAGTCCATGACATTGACACCCTGTGTCGGTCTCTGTGAGGCCCCTTGAAGGATGTCTGTGTCAGCTGGACTGTCAATTATGGCTACCAGTTTGCAGTCATTGCCAAACATGGTCTGTTGTAGTCCACCTGTGTTTGCCTGTACCTCTGAGAAGTATATGCCAAACAGTAGGGGTCTCAGGACTGAGTCCTGTGGGACACCAGTTGTGACTGGTTAAGAGTTGGACCTGGAGGCTGCTAGTCTTACCATGTGGGTTCTGTATGTAAGCCTGTTGGCAACCCATCCTGTGATGTATAGGTTTATGTACAGGCTGGTGAGGTTATCAATAATACCTGAGTGGGGAATGGTGTCAAAAGCCTTGGTGAGGTTCAGGTAGTATGTGTGAATCAACTCTCCCCTCATCTAACATCTTGGTGACTGTCTGTAAGATATCAAACAGGTTCAGTAGACATGATCTGCACTCAGCCAAGCTGACTTGGGTTGGGTCAAGTGTTTGGATGGTAGCAATGTTGTTGTCAATGAGTGCCATGAGGATGCTCTCCATAGCTTTGCAGACTAGGCTAGTCAGGCTTATGTGGTGGTAGTTACTATGGTCAGTTGTGTTTCCACCTTGGTGGAGTTGAATAGCCATTGCTATGCACCATTGTATGGGCATGTAGCCTGTGTAGAGGCTGAATTTGAAAAGCTTAATTATGTGGGGGGTTAGTTTGTTTTGTAGTGTTTGCAAGATGCAGTCTGAGACACCATCTGCCTCCATTGACACTGTGTTTTGCCATCTGAAGGGGCCATTTCCGCCTGTGTGCCTCTGATGTCTGGGATACTGTACTTTACGGGTATTGTTATGGGCTCTTTAGGGGATGAAGTTTGCACTGAATGTATCTGCAAGGATGTTGGCGATATCAGTATGGTCAGTATATGTTGTGCTATATTGCACTGGCACAGTGCAAATCTGTGTGTTACCACTTAGATCCTTGACAGCCAAAGAAGGCTTTGTGGTTATCTTTCAAATCCTTGCCTATTTTCCTGTTGATGTTAGCCTTGGATGATTTCATGTGGGACCTCTGTTTCTTACTAATACTGGTCATGGATGTCTGCTCTTCTTGGGTGTTGCTGTTTTTCTGGACTACTGTCCTACTTCTGTTGTATAGCCTGTTTATTGCAGGGTTCCACCAGACTGGTGTCTTTGTCTAGGAGGAACGAGTCTTAGTTTACCAGTAATGGCACGATCCATACATCCTTGTAGGTACTTATAGAGTGCATTTGTAAATCTTTCTGTATCTTGAGCAGTGTTTTCTCTTAGCGTGGGGGCTGTGAAACCTCCTACCTCTGTCTTTAGTAGTGTGAATTTAGCTGTAAGAAAGGTATTCACTGTGGTTGCCTTGGGTGGGGAGATGGTTGGGTGTGGGAATCATCAGTGAAAGGTCCATGGTCAGATCTAAACAGTGACCGGTTTACCTCTGCTGTGGTTCACCTGTCAGCCATGTTGGCGTTTACCACTTCTAGTATGTTTCCACCTCTGATTATGGAGCTTACCATCTGACACAGGGAATATGAGCTGATAAATTCCAGGAAGCGCTGGGCCTGGAAGTGCGTACTCGAGTACATTTCCCAGGTAATGGTAGGGTAGCTGACATCGACCAATACCAGGGTTTTCGATAGGACTGCCATGTTTTCCACTGTCTCCAAGTAGGAGGAGTGGTGGTCCTGGTTTATGGAGGGTGATCTGTAGCAGGCTACAATTTGCATTGAAGTTGTGGCTGATGTTAGCTGCACATGGATGATCTCAAGAGGTATCATGCTGCCCCACTAACCTGGAGGTGTAGGCATCCCTGATGAATATGGATGACCCCCTCCATGTCTGTGTCAGTCCATGTTCTGTGGCCAAAATGTGTGGTATGGGTTGCAGTCCAGTAGTGCTGGTATGCTCTCAGGAGCATTAAAACACGTCTCAGTTACTGCACAGATGTCAACGTTATCCATACGGAGGAGTGCTGTAGGTGCGTGCATGGTGAGATTACAACCCCTGGCGTTGAGTAGCATAACCCTCAATGATTCCGCTATTGTGCTATTTATGGAGGTGGGAATCACCTTTGAGACTTGCCTAACAAAGGTACCATGGGGGTGCCAATAGCCTTGGCCAGTATTCCATAGCCTAAGGCTGACACTTGAAAGCCGTATGGTATCGTTACATGCATGTTACCCATCTGTGCTTGTTTCTCATCTTTCCTGTAGGTAACCTACTGGTAAGCAATAGAAAGCCTTAAACTTATACAAGTCTTCTAGCTTCCAAGATAGGCTTTTGGAGTGATTAAGTATCAGTGTTCTGTATGTTCTTGCTGTACTTAACTGTTTTCTGACTACATGGTGACTTTTCACTATATATTGTGATCTAAAAGCTCTGTTTATTCACAAATTATGTCTGTGGCGGCCTGCACTTTATAGGTTCACAGATAGGTAGTAGGCTTTCTGCCCAAGGGCATTTAGAAGCATAGCTACAGTGTGTTGGCTTTCTCCGCACCATTGATGAAGCAACTGAGCCTCTGTCAAGCATAGCCAATGAAGTGATTCCAGGCAGAGTTGTCGGAAGCTGTTAAGGACTGGGGTGATGGAGGGTGATAGGGGCACTTAGTGATCTAAAGAGGGCATGTTAACATGAAACATCAACACCATTCAATTTCCCCAACAGGTATTACAGCTATAAAACTGGAGGGACTCCCCCACTCCCTGGCTGTATGTTCCTGGGGTACGTGATCCCAGGTGTGTATATTCTGTTAACCATTCACACATTAAGGTTTCTCATGAAGTGTATCAGTGAGGGGCTATGCCTAATGTAGTTAGGAATTTAATTTATAGTCTCTCATTTCATTTGTTATGTTTTTATTTCAAGTGTAAGTGTAGCTCAGTGGGTTTGGGTGCCTCTGCCCTTTGCTTAGCCTAGCTTACACATAGAAATCATGTAAATAGGAAATAGGCAGAAGCAATGTTAATGTTAATAGTGTAATGGTTACAGCATTTGCATAGTATCTGTGCATTCCTGGTTCAAATCCCAATAAAGTCAGAGATGTTTTTCATGTTAAAAAGGATACCTTAACCACAGCTTGCATATCTAGGTAGTATTCTTCAGTATAATATACATTTGAAATACCCATATATACCGATGTGTGCTGGAGGGTAAAGTCAACAGAGAATGTAATGTTATGTAAGCACATAGTGAGATGTTACTTCACTGAACTGTAAATATCCTGAGTAGTTAGCAGATGTGGCTGTGTATGCGTGCACAGGTTATACGTTTTAAGGTTTGTTTAGCTGCTGCTTTAATGTCACACAAACACTTTTAAACATGCTTACAACCGCTTAAATGAGCCTTATTCTGGAGTAAAACACATTTTTAAAGCATCACAGGTGTTGAACTCTGGACCACACACACAATAGTCATGGGACTTACCACCAAGCCATCTGAGCTGTATACATGCTTCGTGGTCTTTAGACTACACCTTATACTATAGGCATTCCACAATACTAACCACAAATTGGGCAGTCACTTTGTGTACATATGTACAGTACATTGTAATGTACTGTAGTTTGTGAATCAACATATACAAATCTACATATGTATATCTGTTAAAAATTAATACTTAGAAAATAAAAAAAAAAATATATATATATATATATATATATATATATATATATATATACACACACACATGTCAGTGATGTCTGCACATAGAAATATATATATATATATATATATATATATATATATATATATATATATATATATACATGCATACAGTTACATCTGCAGCCATATATTTAAACATATGAACACACTTTGTGATACATAAGCAATCCAAAGGAATTGGAGTGTACACAAAACACATGCAGCTCTGCTATTATAACTATTAATATTAACTTAATTCACCATAGAAGGGATGATTGTTGTGTATGTGGAGATTGGGGTGGGAGAGTAATGATGGGTAATGAAATCATGCATCAAGGAGAGCCTGGGTTGGATTTTCAATAAGTGAACTGGAGGGGTATACATGGAATATGAGGACAATATAAAAAAGAAACAAAACAAGAACTATTTTCATCCATAATACACCCTGTCAGCTCACATTGCAACACTTAATTTCACAAACATATGAACATTAACATGTATCATACATATGTACATCAACATTTGTTTTCAGTAGTGAGGAATGCCCGTAATAAAATGTATATTCTAAACACCATAACATTTGTACCTATATCAAATTCCTCAGTGGTAAAGTCAGTGACTGTGGTGTTCATGGTCCCGAGTTCATGACCTGCAAGGGATGTTAGTTTATTTTGAGGGCCAGAATGAGGGCTGTCGAATGCAGGTTGATTAAAGCACTTTTAAGCAGTTGTAAGCAGTTTTGTGCGGGTTTGCATGATGAAAAAGTGGCGCTTAAACACGATTAAATGGATAAGCGCTTCACAGGTTTAACCTTTGCTCAACGTAGAACAGGCCACAGGCAAACCGCTTACAACTGCTTAAATGTGCGTTAATCACACTTTGCCTACCCATGCCTGTTCTGAGAGGTAAAATAATAACCACTTTCAGGATTAGAACCCACAACCAAGTACACCATCCTCAGAGTAACTTGCCACTAAGCTACCTGACATGTATCTATACCAGTTGTGTATTCAGACAGGACAGGTTAAAACACAACAGGGAGGATTGTGTGGAAATAGGACAAACCGCCATGTACCCAATTAAAGGTGTATGCTATATATATATATATATATATATATATATATATATATATATATATATATATATATATATATATATATATATATATATATATACATACACAGAGAGAGAGAGAGAGAGAAAGAGATACATAGATACATTTTGATATGTAGAGATATACATATATATGTAGATATATAGATCTATGGAGGTACATATAAACATATGCAATAATATATATTACATATCTATATCTCTATACATATATATATATATATATATATATATATATATATATATATATATATATACACACACACACATACATACATGTGTGTATACAACATATGAAGTATTCAAATCTGAGTATAACATGGACCATAGCAATCACACATTCTGCCACCCCCAAACAATATGAACATAACATATGAAGAGTATATGGCAATACACTATTACAAATATGTTCTACGGACATGAGCCAAATAGGGTTAGTCTTCAGCACAACTAAAATGATTGCAAATTTCCACGACAGAAATACACAGACATCTTTCATGTAGCCAAAAGTTATTACATTCTGATGTATTGCCAAAAGGATTCAACGACTAAAAATACCTGCATGCTATACAGGAAGCATTTAACAGTGCCTGCAATTACCATAGTATTAGTCCACTAAGGGGATAGGTGTTCACATAGGGACAGAACCCCCACACACATATGAAATATGTATAAAAGCAGTTCCTGCACACCTGCATCTGCTATGAACACCCACCAACATTTCCCCCACACCCAAACTAATTACAACAATACATACTGTCATACCATAACCAATTATTCACCCACTGTACGATATCTGCTGAAACCTTAACATACCTGGACAGAGACACACTAGCAAAGCCCTATGTGAAATAGTTGCTGCTATACAATGGAACAGCTGCTGATGTTACAGGGTTTGTTTGGACTAATCCCGTTTCAGAGGGTTGAAAAGTAATTACACCAGGAAGTGTTACTGATTACTGATTATCAGCACAGTATGATACACATTTACAACAAACTAAAGATGTTGGTGAGTACACTGTAAACCCCCTAACATTATATGCATAGCTATGCTTCCTTGAGCTGGTCAAACATCCTGGCCAGACTGAAACATATGCAGAAGTATTAGGTGCAGACAAACCCTGCACAAGTAGCAATGTTCAGAAATATAACAACAGTACTCACATTTAGACCACATCCTCTAGGCATTGCACACAGTATATTAGTGTTTGTCTCCATACAGCTGTTGCAATAGATTTCAAACAATACTTCCAGGCTGTCTTCCTCACAAGTAAGGCAAAGGGACAATGACCATGTTGCCATGGTATTGGCTAAGGCAGTAGCTGCACAGCTGATGTGCATGTAATTAACTACTTTGGAACACCACTTGGTTATCAGGATAGCACGTTACTGATCTCTAACTATAAAAAGATGCCTTGTCACACATTCAACCCATCTGTATCTACCTGTAGAACAGTACAAAATACCCAACAGCAGATTGAAACACAAACCGAAAATGAGTAATATACCAGTTAATAATACCTCCAATTACTAAGAAGGTATGTATAACATTTAGTATGTCTGTATATGTAGTACCTGTTCTGTAATAATTACAGTGTAATCAATGCATATAGTGGAAATAGCTATCATGTAGCAATGTATTGTTGAGCAGTAGTAATGCTTGTAGTATTCTAAGTGTGTACTGCTGTAGGTCATGAGGCAAACTCCTCATACACCACAAGGGATGAATATATGGGCTTGGAACTCACCAATTCTCTTGCAGCCACTGTCAGTGTCAGGGTTGGTCCAACAAGTATGTGTTATAACAGGGGAAAGTATATGTTGATATATTGTAACAGTAGATATATGTATGGGTGTATAAGTAAGATGAACATGTCAAAGGTGTGCTTACTGTGCAAATATGGTTTGCATTACGGGATATTGTGCCAATAGCTGTGTAATGTACAGTATTTTAGGCAGATCTGTATTCTATTTTACATAACATTTCTGTTATGTTATGCAAACATTAGTTATGTTTATTGGCAATTACAATACTTACAATACTCAATAACAGGATACATATGACTTGTATTCATCTGACAGTTTAGCAGCATGATAGCAAAGATAATTTGAAGTACTGTGTAACTCTCCATGCATATAACACATGTAATATCCACCTCTCTAGTATCGTTTGCAACCAATAACAGCTGTGCATGTGTACATGTTATGCAAATGTGTAGTGACCCTTGTTACAGAGCTGGGCCAAATGGCTATGTGCACACCTACATAGAGTATATATTGAGAGTAGAGACACACTGGTTGAACTTTCAGGTTTGTGTAGCCTAACCTATCATTGCAAACCTAACAGCCACTTGCAAATACTGTATGTAAGGTTGTGTACAGTACTGGTAATGAAACAGGTCGCATATCATCTGTAACTCCAGTGTAACATCTGCAGTAGGAGTGTAAAATGTAGGAGACAGCTGCCCATGTGTAATAACCGTATCATAGGTGATGGCTTACACTATTTGATTGTATCCTGATCATGTTGCTAGTGGCAGCAGAGTCTATTGATACATGACTCTGTTTGGAGAGTGGGTTTCTGTGCCCAACAGAGCTTATGGTTCTGGTAGATATGTGAGTATATACCCAGAAAAGGAAATAGACTTGTAGATACTTGCATCATCTGTAATCAACTATCAGGATGTGATGTGCTCCTCAGAGGAGGATTGCTGCTAAAAGTAGCTACTGTGTTTCTGTAATAGCCAGTGTTATCACATCCACAACACAAATATTTAGTTGTGAGAATCACTGTCTAAAACATCTTCATAAGCAATAAGTAAACTAAATACAGCACATGGTACTTGTAGTACTGAATGCTCATATAGGCATGTCCACTAGTCAGCTACTGGTGTTTACTAATATCAGCTTTGTGTATGTGGCCATCCTGAGGGAATGTAATCTCTATGCCATGTGCACTGCCAAACCAACCTAACACCACACACCACACATTGTCTGCGATGCAGCTACAGGGGTAAGCTGGAAGACAGTCCAGTCTACAGCCATGACTGGACTGGACAGTCATGAGGTGTAGGTTAACACATGCATCTCATCATCACAACCAAAACATACCATTACCAGAACACAGTAAGGACACCCACACATACTACCAGAAATCACACACATTCACAGAGGCTTCTAAATATCTGGCAAAGCAAGTGACCTCCCAAGCTGGAATAGACAGACAACAAAATACACAAACTGTATGACATAGTTTGCATAATTGTGCCACACCTAAGAACACGTGGCCGGAAACATGCCAAACAGTACTCATTTGTCAATGCAAACTCTAGCACTATGTTACACACAGCTATACGAGGGCAAACATACTGTCAGCTGCTTGTCTGCCATGATTAGCCACATACCCATACACTCAGGCCACCTTTTGAACTATACACATGGCTGTGGCATATTCCATGTTGTTGTTTAGGACCTATGATGCAGTAGCCTGGACTGCATGGAAACACACATGTAAGAACTGTCAGGTCTTGTAGCCCATGCATGTATGTCCCAAGGCCTGGGTAGCATTCTGCCATTGGCCAGAATGATACTGCAGTACATGGACAAAAGGATTGTATTCCACAATTGTCTAATGTACTGGTGCAATTCAAAGGGTATCCAGTATCTCTCTGCCTGGGATAACATGGTTGACAGATCATGTTGCTTTGCCAGACAGGGCCTGCACCTGTCACCCCTGGGAATCTGGATACTGGCTAGTGCTCATGCTTCCCCTATATTGCCTTCATCATGCATGGTTCAGGTGAAAGTCCACTGCTGTAACAGGGACAGCCAAGCAATAAACTGCAGGTCTCACTACTCAATGATACATTTCAGAAACTCAATATGGACTCACTTACGTCAATCCTTAACATGGAGAACATATCTGTGCAGTGGCTGAGACATGTTTCAATGCTCCAGAGAGCACACCTGCATGACCATGTTATAACACATACCTCACCTTTTGCCCATTATCCTTTATTGGAACACACGGGCCACAGGTGTGTCCATATCCAAGAAGGATATGTACATCCCCACGCTAGTTGCACTTGCATAACTTCAGATGCATTATGTTGAGCAACTACCTTTGTGCCAAAGTTGACTCCAAATTGTACCTTGTGACAGATCACCAACCATGCCTCAGAATTCCCAACTATCATATTGTGCTTTAATGGGCAATATTAGGTTTGAGACAGAAAAATGGCTATCAACTATTCCATTATGAACTGGGAAGACTCCTCATGTACCAACACCTGCGCTCAATGCATGTTGGATTTCATCAACCCCAATGACCTGGATCACCATAGTCACACAAACAGGGCTAACAGTATGCTTCACATAGTCAGTCTCCAAAGCCAATGTTATGCTTCTTAAGAGTGAAGTGGTGACTGTCATGGCACCCATGCAGATGGACAATGTATGTGCAAATGCTGAATCCTATACAAATGAACTTTAAGCAATCACATACATGCAGTGATTGTGCCATTGAAATCGAACCAAGATTCAACCAAACACAAACAAGAAGGCAAACTGGTGGCACCCTGCCTTAAACTGAACAACAGAAGGTAGTAAAGTGTTCAAGAGTGAACACACATGAGTGGAGGTGATCTCTGGTCAGCCTCAGTAAGATGCAGATACACCATATAAAATCACACAAAGCTACTGTGAAACTAATCAGCCACATATTATGAGGCCAACCATAGAGCATTCTATAGCTGTGTCATGAATCGTAAAGGCAACAACAAGATCTGCTGTGCTTCACAGCAGTATGGCATGAGAAGTATTGCACCTACAGAAATAGCACCTGTTCATCCTGATAGCGTCTTGGAGAACCTAAACCCACTCCCTCCTCCCCCCCAACAGGTACACATATTTATATATCCATATACACTACAGAGCCCCTGTAATAACTATGCAGGGACAAGTTGCACTCTCTAAAGCCATACATACAGCTTTCATGGGACCTGTCAACATTCCAGGGTGTATCCTACACAAATGTCAGAACAATTTGCTCTCCACATATACATCATGTTCAATCATAGCTTTATGTCAGGCTGTGTAAACATTGAATGGTGCACAGCAACAGTTAGCACACCCCACAAAGGGGGAGACACCACTGATAATGGGAATTAGTGTATTACTACCATGCTGAGTCTGGTCTGTAAGGCCATAAACCGTGATCAACTTATTTGATGTAGTCAGTACAGATGTAGATAACAGTAAGGTCGATTCACACAGCATATCACGACCTTGCCAGGTCTTGGGACACCATCAGCTATACTGTGTTCCAGCTACACTCAGTAAACTAGGTGTATATTCCTATGTCACAAGAGTGGTTGGCAACTGGACTGCTGGCAGAACCAACTCTACAGAAGGTGTTTGACTAATATATGCACATCAAACCAGTGCCAGCTACAGTAATACAGGGTTAATTCCTGGTACTCCCCCTCTTTGTTATCTGTACCACACAGACTAACAAAGAAGGCATCTGCCTATTGAAGTTTGCAAATGACTATGAACTAGGAGCAATAGTTGACTCAATGTGTGCTGCGTTCAACATACAGAAGGGCCTTTGTGGGTCAGATGTGTGGTGTGTAATGTATGGCCACAAACTGACAGCTAAGTATTGCATTGTCATCCCCTATGTTAAAAAACCTGTACCCATGAACTACCACCTAGGCAGCAGTCAACATAATGGAAACTGTGTGTGTATGGGATGCAGCTGGACAGTAGTCTTTCCTTTGATAGTTGCACACCAGTCAGGTAGTCATAAGTGGCACCCCTAATCATGGCAGGGTGCCATCCATGAATATAGAGGTCACTGTTCAGCCATACTCAACACTCAAGTGACCCATAATAGATCACATATTTCCTTTAAGGTTTATTGGCCATGTTCAGATGGCCTACACTGGCTTTCTCAATCCCCAGCTTCACTATATAGCATGATGCCTACCCTGAATAAAGCCATGTCCAACACAGAGATGTTGGGCATGCTACACTTACACATCCTGATTTCAAATAAACACATACTTCATGGACATTCACCTTTCTAGTACAAGGATCACGACATGCCTGACAGATCTCTGTCCCATACACTTTACATGCTCCTGCCTTACTATGCATCCCTGTCCAGCAAAGCTACACATTGCCCCTTTTGTGACATGGTGAGATGACCGCATGGCAAATATATCAGTAACCCTGTGGATCAGTTCTGTGGCACTGCTTGAACTGGCCACTGAAACGTACCTGTCTGTTGGCTACAGCTAGGTAACTGTTCAGCCTAGGCTCATAAATGGCCCAGGGCATATAGCCTACTAGTTTACTATTACCATACATGCTATAGTTGATATCCAACCCTGCAAATGCCATCAGGCTAGCCATTGTCCCATGTGTTTCACATGTGCAACACAGGTAATACATGGCAGTATGCTAAACAGCTGTACAGTGCCATGTAGATGTATATGGCAAAACACATACATGTAAAATGTTCTGTGAGCAAGTCTGTTGGGTCACAGGTCATGTCCCATAAATCTGTGTATGACTATATAGGTGGCATATACACAGCATTAAGGTCTATTGCATTAATGTGAACACATCCAGGCATGTGCTGATAGGTAAAGACACCAGTACAAGCAAACAGACATGCCCACATCAAGACAACATCCACATGGAGTATGAGCAATATCATCACTTGACACACACACATATATGGTGATAACATCAAATCACCAGTAAGTGTCAAATGTGTGTGAGTTAAACATGCCCAGTGGTGTTAGTGTCATTTAGATTTGCAAAAACATGTTTGTAATCTTAATAAATGTGATGTACATGTATGTTCAGCTGTAACTCTGTACTTCTCTGTGAGTTACTGTGACCTGTCTCCATCATTATGTCTTCCAGGTATGCCGCGTGCTAGGCTGCCACCATACACCCACTTGGAGGATGAGGTCCTCATCCCATACCTCTTCAACAACCATGTAACACTCTTCAGCCATAGGCCACAGGATGAATAGCAGCGGGATGTCCAGTGGGAGGAACTCCGCAGGAGGGTAAATGATGTTGGCGGCCACAATTGCACCTGTCAGCAGGTGCACCGACACTGCACCAACCTCATACGATGGGCAAAACAGTGGGCTAATGTAATTGCCAGGGAACAAGGTGCAACAGGTGGGGGGGCAGTCACCCAGCCCCCAATCACATGTACCGAGTAGCTACTGGCCAACCTGGGGACACCTGTAGACCTTCATCCACAAGCTTTAGCTGGTATTGTGGAGGTGGGTGTCTCTCAATCACCAAGCCTGGAGTTGCCTGGTAAGTCACTACTGCACATAAAACACAACTACATTTCATATAGTTACATGTGTTAATGCACAATATGTAATGTAACATCATATGCAAGGCATATATGCACGCATGCCACATACTGTAGTCTGCTACTCTATGTATGCACAGATGTGCATACTCCATAGTATAGTCTATTGTACTGGCTTATGTGCTAACATGGACATTGCACCCTGTAGCTATCACACAGGTGTGGATAATGATCTTACTGCTGCGACACTCCTATTTAGGTACCTCTGGCATTTTGCAGCAACAGCAGCCTGTTGCAGCTGAGATTGTTATCATTTACCAGGCTTGATAATGCACAGATCATATTAATTGCATGCTATCTGCCATGTGGCCATTTAACACACGTACACATAATGTATGGTGGTCCTGCTAATATATACTCGTCAGACCTGCAATGCATCACAGTGGTTACCCATGTGGAATAATTAAAGACGATATGAAACACCTACACTAAACCTTACAAACTGTCATTGCCAGATGTGTGGACAGCTGTGAATACAATGGTGGAGGTGTGGTTCACTGTAGGGACATGTATTACAGATCAGCATTACACATATGGGGAATACAAACAGTACTATATAGAGAGCATATGTGTGCACACACTCTAAATGTTTTGGAACTGGAGTATGATCAGCCCACAGGAGTCACCCTTTTGAATTATACCCTTACTATGAATGTCACACAATGTAATGTGCTATCTGACATGTCCATGACATTTATTGGGCTGACTGCAACACTGCTCAACTATCCTGCAAAACATGATATCTCACATCCCAAACATACCACCCTTTGTCTGCATAACCCTGTCCTCAGTGGAGCATATGACATCTATGGGTGTATGTCATATGGGATAACACTGACATATGAAATAGATGCCCATCACAACCATTGGACAAAACATGTGTACACATGGCCATGGAGGATGCCCAGAGACATGAAGCAACGCACACAGTAGAAGTGATGTACATGTGTGTACACCCTGTTCTACATTAGCTCGACACAATACAACTATGGCCTTTGTGTAATGGTGATATTGCAGATGTGAAACACTAAACATCATACAGGCCTGTGCACAGCTTGTGTAGGCATTACATCAAACCACCACATAACATGTCATGAACATCTTGAGTGTGTCACAACATGAAAGTATTCACCTATACAGTATTCAAATACATACATGTGTTGCACAACATACACATACAACCACATCAGGTCACAGATACAGTACATTCATCTTGCTGGTGCCAGACATCACTGTCATGCTTGCTCCTCATCTGTGTGAGGTACACAGATAGCATGTGGGACATGGAGTAGTCCTAAGTTATCCATGTCTGGGCATAGTTGCCAGGCATCAGTAAGATGGTTGCAGATGTGCAGGAGTGACATCTGTATACCCTACAGTGACCTATGTCAAACATTCCACATTACGGTGTAGTGTGTGTGTGTACACCTCAGTGATGTGGGTCACATTCCACATTAGATATGTATTGTATCTGAACACAGTCATGGCTATGAACTGTGTCTGTAACTCACACTGTATAGTAATAGTGAAGCCACATGATGCCCTGCAATGGCTATGTACATCAGCTCAAGGTGCAGTACGTCATTGCATATTTGTAGAGTGGACTGACAACATTTCATCAGCTGAAGGTCCATGTTTGTATAACATGCCCCTGCAATGGGACACCATTACCTTACTGTATATTTGAAAGGGCACCATTGTGTTACACATGTATGCATGTCATCCAACATGTCAGCAGAAGACATGTCATACTACATGTGATTGGCAAGGTCATATGCTACACATCAGGTTGGTGTACTGTTAACCTGTGCTGGCCTGTGGCACCACTGCAAGGTAGGGACAACCATGTCAAACATGTGTGTACAGCCACATGCATATTGTCTGTAGACACAGCTCAGGCATAGGCAGAATAATGTTGAACAGATATACACTGCTTTGGGGGAGATATGCAAGCTAGGGCTCAGGAAAACATAGTATTCACTCAACATACCCTTCTGCACATGTCCTCCTCAAACATAGGGGCAGTGGCCAACACAAAGCATCAGTGGCAGATGTACAAATGTCAGTGATGGTCTGTTAACATGTGGGGTATGTTGCACAAAACATGGCAGTGCGGTGCAATGGTGCATAGTGCATGCATTGTGTTGCAGGTATGGGGCATAAACAAATAACACAAATGCTGCAACACAGGGATGTATGCTAACTACTACTATAATTGTGTAAAGTGCATGTCTTCTGCTATAACATTTGCAAGCTGTTGTGTGCAACTCAGGGATGTACGATAACTACCACTATAATTGTCTAAGCCGAATGCCATCTGCCATATCACATGCATGTTGCATGCCATTGGGTGTCATAGCATGTGTGTCTCTGTGTGTGTCTGTGTGTGCTGTGCTGTATAACTTGTAATGTGCAGTTCTTGTCTGCCCCTCACAGGTGTTGATGTAGGTGCATTGCCCTCCTGCGGTCCACTTGATGTTAGTGTCTCCACAGACTCTAGCAATGATGATGAAAGTATGATTGAGGCACAGGCAGGGTTGTCAGGGGCTGAATCTGTGCAATTGGTTTCCATTCCACCTGTATCTCCCTCATCCTCGCACATAGTTCTCCTGCCTACACATACCCCATCACCAGTGGCCATAGAGGAAAGACAGTTGGCAGATGGTAGCATGGAACAGGGAAGTGTGGAGACTATGGAAGGTGTGCCTGCACACCATGATCCCAGTCAATTGACTGGTGATGTCCCACACAGGCATGTGTCCAGTGCTGCTCATAGGAGGACCACTGTTCAACATGCCACTGCAAGACAAAGCACATCAGCTGGCATCACCAGATGCATGTTTCAGGCTGTAATGGAGGCACAGGCATGTGCTGAATGGCACAACAGAGAAGGTCTGTGGCTTCAGAGGGCTTTAACTTCTTCTTTAACTGACAACATCCAGGCAATTGCAAATGCTCACCATCATCATGCAGATGTTTTGGATAGATGATTGGGTGACATGGTGGGAGTCTTTGACCATGGCATGTCAATCCTTGAGTGTAGAATGCCTGTGCTGGAACATCTGGTGGGAGTGAGGCATCAGGCACGTGGACATAGGCCAGCTACATCACCTGTTGAAGGTCTACGTGAACATGCTACTTCACATGCCTGCTCCCATAGTGTTGGTAGCAGCAGCAGTGCAGCTGGTGCTGTGCTGTCCACACCATGACACAGCAGGTCACGTGCATGTGGTGCTGGATGGTCCCAACAGGGACTCAGTTCCAGTGGATATGTGTCATCAGACAGTACCCAATCTGGACCTCTACCTGGAAGTGCCAGTGCAACCCCTGGCTAGGCGCAGGTCATGTAGTCATGGCCAGACACTGTGAACTGTGAAACCTGCTTGGTACAGTCTGCAGCTGTCAATAATACCCCAGTGTAGGCCAGCCACATGCCAGACCTGTATGCATAAATACAGACACACACCAGAAACAAATGTAGGGCACCTCAACACACACACAGGTATAACATCCACACATGCCCAATGATATCAAAGGCCCTAACCCACGCACATGATGTCATCCAATGGTGCAGCCTAGGCCTCTTGCAAACATTATCACCCTGGGCATATGATGATGCCTGTGCTGCATCCCTGTCATCCACACCATTGGTGCAGGGACATGCTCATATGGTCTGATGCACAGGGTGAACATACTAGGAAGACAATTGTAGGTTAATATTGTTGAGTAGTGTTTGACAGGTAGCAGACATACCATGTATTACAGTTTTAGAATGCATTTGGTATGTTTGACAGTATGTATCATGTGTAACAGTAACTGCATGTTTATCTTGATGTTCTGCCTTCCTCTTTCAGGTGTAATTGCATGTGCCGGGGGATGTCAGTGTTTGCAGTTAGTTTTGAATATGTAAATGTTGACTACTCACAGGTCTGTATCACAATACCTATATGTACTTTGTTGCTTCCACATTACAGTTTTAATCTCCCAAGTTTCAATTATGTTTACTGATCTAATGATCCAAGAGCATGATAGTTGTGTAGTAAGCTACTGTGTTCAGAGCCGTCACATCCATAGTGGGTGACATCACAGGTATAGTTATCTTGAGTGGGGAGGAGGTAAGAGTGGTATAGCAGATGACAAGGGTAAAGGCCAGTGAAAAAGTGGCTTCTCATTGGGAAGCAGTAATACCCGCTCTTATGATAGGATGCAAACACGGACACACCCACACTCTCAGGGATTCACAGACACAGTAACACACCCGGGGATTCACAGACACAGTAACACACCCACACACTCAGGGATTCACAGACAGTAACACACACACACACACACACACACACACACACACACACACACACACACACACACACACACACACACACACACACACACACACACACACAGTTGCCAGTGTTGGGTGAGAACCCCTGCCTATGTGAAAATCATCATTATAGTTCTATGCAATTACAAGACGCGCCGCAGAGATTACACATGTACAGCTAGTCAAAATTGCCTAAGATCGAGGACATCAACAGGGATACTAGATTGCAGTGAGTGAATGTTGGGAGGAGGGTTCATCAGTAGGCTATGTAACAACAAGCCTCACCTCAGGGTGTACATGTTTACAGGCGGTTAGAATGCCCTTCAAAGATTGATGACATCAACAGGGATACTAGATTGCATTGAGTGGATGGGGGGAAAGGGCCTTAACGTTTCACTATGGTAAAATACAGCCTCACTCCAGGGACCGGACAACCATGCATACACACACACACACACACACACACACACACACACACACACACACACACACACACACACACACACACACACACACACACACATACCGTGGCATTCACAAAGATATACACCTGTGTCACACACATACATACACTTGAGATGTGTGAGATTCAACCACCTGCCTATGCCTTTCTTTCTACACTTCACTCTGTACTGATGTCTACCACAGTGTTCAGGAGAGTGAAAAACATTTGGGATGTATTCCCACCATACATGACATATATGGGGCACACACACACTCACCCACACGTGCCAGTACAGTGAATCAAACACCTGCCTATCTCGTGATAGGTATTACAGAGTTACAGCACTATCGTACATGCTACAAAGCATACTGACCCTTTCCTTTGTCAACTGTGCTGATATATGCACAATATATGCACAGGGGAGGTGTTACTGTTACAGGTGTCAAGAGGTTTGCCTTCAGTGTCAACCTTACTGCATTCAACGTTATGTGTATTCCACTTCAATTAACAGAACCATATCTTAGCAGTTACACAGGTTATTGGAGGAATGATTGTAACACACCTGTGAGCTGTCCTCAGTAATCATTCATCTGCAAAGTAGCCCCACCACTTAGTAGTCATGTCCAAACATCTGTCCATGCCTAAAGTACAGCTTATTCTACTTGAGCATATCACCATATACAGTTGGCAATGCTGAGGCTGCATTGCAACAGCATGGTGTACTAAGACAACAGTCACCTTCAAACAAAAGACACTGCACATGCATGGAATCTAAACACACATCAATACATGTATGCATATGCAGTCTCCATCAATAAGTGGACTAGCAGGTCAAGAGGATACATTCCACACCTTTCCCACACCATGTGTGAAACCTAGCCAAGCATTACACCATAATGGATGTTGTATTCATGTACTGGTAGGACACACAACCACCTTCACTGAGTAGCCAAGTGTACATTCATGCCAACAGCGCATATCAGCAAGACACACACACAGCAACATTCCATGTCATGTTCCACCAAACTGTTACTTGACAGTTCCACGGTGAAGCCAGGGCACTGTAATGGTCAACAGTGAGCACTTCATATTTGCCACATGTACCTCATGATTACTGGAAGAGTGCCAGCAATGTGGTCTGTTTGAGCTAGGCAGTACACTCATTCAAGCATGTGCAAGATCTGTGGCTTGTAAACATCTCAACCCAGCAGGTTCTGGCTATTGTGGTAATAAGGTTAATGTCCAGACAGCACACAGCATGCATGGCTTGCAAATGTTGACATGGGATATATGTAGGAGCTGTGGGCACACATGGCTGTACATGTCATAGACATATCACCTGTAACTACTCAGGAACATACAGAGCATAGCTGTATTTCCCTGAGTCTGTCAATAAAGGCCATGTGTGTAGGTCCTATGATGCTGATATTTTGGTATGTTTGTAGGCATTGCATTAGGTGGACATGTCTAATGTCATACATGCCACATGGGTTGTTGTATGATATGATAGGTGTCATGGGTGACCAGTAGAGAGGGAATATTACCTCTGTCAACATAGATATCAAACCGTATGTACTGTTAGCATTCAGCAGCCAAGGATCTATCTTCCATGTGCATGTGTGTAATGAATGTAGCCACCTGTATGTAGAAAGGACAACAACAGCTATGGTGTTTTCATTTATGTTGCATGAGTGTGGGATGTACATATCCAGGACAGGTACATTTAGGTCATATCCAACCATGAGGGTGTTGTTTACTGGTGTACAGCAACAGTCGACTGTGTTAATGCTGACAATATCTGAGGGACCCTGGTATGTGTACAACTGACCTGGTTACAAACAGTAGTATGATTGCATTGCATAACACATTATGCAACTGTGTCAGTACATGGGTACTTTGCACAGTTGATGTAGGGCTAGATACAGTCTACCAATCAAAGTTATTTGGTGTTCTACCATACTATGTCATACCACATGTATGGATGTGTGTTTGTAGTCTGAGGACATGGTGGTGGATGTATGAGGATACACCCTAGAATGCAGCTTTTGCCACTGTCACCTATACCTGACTCATCTGTGATGACTTATGTCGGAGTAGTGGTCTTTACTTGTGAGTAGCCTTTATGAATATGTGGACACCACTACCTGGCATGGTCCATACCAGTGTTATGGCCCACATGTCTAGATCTGAGTTATATGGTGGTAGTGCAATTGTGCACTACAGAGCCTTCAGCCAGGTGTTCCTCACTGCACAGATGTCAGTATTCCCCATTGTAGGTTCTACATTGAGCAAATGGATTACAAAAGCCACACAACTAGCACTGGTTAGCATAAGCATCCAATTCAATTGTCTTGTAGGTGTCAGGGTGTTACTTCTGTGTTTAGGACTTTTGCCTTGGAATGCCACTATATGGGTAAATGTGACCTAGGTATTATCC
The DNA here is from genome assembly GCF_019279795.1 of Protopterus annectens. Taxonomy (NCBI): domain Eukaryota; kingdom Metazoa; phylum Chordata; order Ceratodontiformes; family Protopteridae; genus Protopterus; species Protopterus annectens. Next base: position 261,234,278 of record NC_056725.1, read on the forward strand.
ACATTCCCTTGAATCATGGATGCATGTGCTCTGTGACAAAGGCTTGTCTTTCAGTCATGACATCCCAGAATGAGGACAACCTCATAACTACAGCAGGACATTGGCTCATTGTTATGGTCAAACAGTTGCCACTTGTACCATGACATCACTGAGTGGCAGTAATGTGTTTGGTATCAAATACTACATCTAAGGTGACGGACACCAGCAGACATTGTGTATATGACCAATTTCAGATATTCTTAGTGTAGCAGTCCTGCTAATAATGACAACTACTAACACAGCTGGGAGAGAGCATCTTGATACCTACACCTCAGTACCATTAGACAATGGGGCTCACATATTATGCTTACACATGCCACTGTTCCAAGTATAATGCCACTGTCCACAACCTGCTATCAATGTGTGTGACATATGTTGTAGTTTGCATCCACCTGTGTGTCCCAGTTAACCTATTGTCTGTCACTTCTACACATGCATGATTGTGTATACTTCACATATATATGTCAGTACTTCATGTACATGTATGCATGTGTATCACACAGCACAGGCACAGATATATTGTTTACGGGCCACATACAGGTATCTGGTAGTAAACCTGTATGATGTGCATATATACTGACAGTTAAGATGTACATAGTTGTAAACCAGTGTGTTTACAAAATTACCCCTCACCCAGCCTTGTACAGCCATCTTGCACAGCCAACCACTATACACCCATGAAGCAATGCACACATGCATGTCAGTACTGGCACCTTGTGTCTGTGTGTGGGGTATGATGTTCTCAGCCACAGTCACACCCAGTATAACTCCCATTGGCATACTGACTGATGTCAGACACGTTCACATGCCCTAACCCATAGAACCTCAGGATATCCCCTGTGGTGCATGTAATACCTGTGCATTACTGCAGTGTGGCAAACTATGTATAGTTAGGAAGTGTATTTATGAGCCTGCCAAAGTGTGCCAATGTGTCTGAGTCCCTTAGAGAGTGTGGTTGTGTTGACAATGACATCTGTTCATGTGGACAGCCATGAGTGGTACACCTAATGTATGTCTACTATATCTCTGTTGCAGATGTCGCTCACCAGCACACATATATGTTCTTACTGCACACCAACATGTCAGCTATGTGGCACATGGAATAACTGTATGGACTTTTAATATTAATGGTTAGTCTGTCAGGGGTTTGAACACCTGTCCTGGTGGGTGTGTGACAGACGATGCTTAGGTTTTAGTCTCCCAGCCCTTCTCTGATGTACTTTGCCTTTGTCTGTCCCTCCGACACACTCTCTGGTGGATGTGGAGATGTACACCTGCTCAGCAGCAGCTTGTGTTTCGTAAGTGATGGTCATGATCAGGTGATGGCCTATGCACCTATTGCAGTCCTCCTCTAGCTGATTACATGTGGAACAGCCGTGGTGACATTCCCATAGCCAATTGCATGGAAACACAGTACAATATCTAAGAACATCATGTCGGTGTTTGCCCATGACAGTCGCTGTGAGTGGAACCTGGATCTGGTGTTTGGTAAATAGCATCACAAATATCTGGATATTCCTCAAACAACATACACAGTGGAAAATAGCCTAAAGACAGGAGGGTGATGTGCCAGACATGACTACAGCATGTAAGTGTAGCTATGCTTCATTGAAACTACTGCCAATTTAACAGGTTGTGTGTGGTAATGGCTAGTCTGCATGTTTTAATAACAAGACAGTGCTCTGTTTGTGAGGAAACCCCCATCTGTAGGGTCATCTGTGGACTGTTCAGAGTGTGGATCCATTTGTTTCTTGTGTTACTCACAGAATACACATCTGTGAACTGCAGAAGCATAGTGTGAAGGTTGCAGTCAGTACATGGTGACATTGATGAGAGTTACTGTCATCGCATCCCTGATTGAACATATGTCACATGAAACAGTAGTATGACAGTCACTGTCACTGTCTGAGGTTATCACAATGACATGCCAATAATGGGCCACTGTTCATAGCTGCAGTCACAAGTCATCTATGCTTTGTCTATCTACACTTCATAGTGTGAAGATTGCAGTCAGTACATGGTGACAGTGATGAGAGTTACTGTCATCGCATCCCTGATTGGACATATGTCACATGAAACAGTAGTATGACAGTCACTGTCTGAGGTTATCACAGTGACATGCCAATAATGGGCCAATGTTCATAGCTGCAGTCACAAGTCATCTACGCTTTGTGCAGATGTCATGCAGTATATATGCATGTGTTGTGCTCCCTCTGCAAATGTATGACATATGTTGTGTTGGGTTGATGGTTATATCTATGCATGCTGTTATAAGTAATCCTGAATGCTGTTGACTATTAATAATCCATATCTGTGTTAAAACTGCAAAACCATAGGCTGTATGGTATTGGAGGTCCCGGCAGAACCACCTGTTCCACTTCAGCTGGCCATGGCACTGGTCACCAGCATGTCTGGGGCCCAGCCTTGGACCTCTACCTCTGTTGGCTCTGCACCACCTTCTGGTGGAACCGCCACTGAAGATGGGGCTTGTCCACCCTGGGAGCCTGTCCAGACAGGAACTTGTTTGCCATCGTACAGTCCAGGATGTGGGGCATAGGGCGCTCAATAAGGGGTTTCAAGGCCAGCTACGCCAGCTCGAGGGCAGAGTGTCACATTTAGAGGGTGAGCCTGCCCCTCCTAGACAGCCCCCAACACAGCCACCTTTGTGGCTGTGATGGTGCAGTGGTGGCTGGCCATGGGTGGCGACCTCCGTTCCACTGTTACCATTTGAGGGCTCATGGGATTTTGATTGATGAACACCCCTCCCCATCCAAGGTGTATCCCCCCACATGTGTCATATACCACCCCTGTATGCTGTCTTGTCTGTCATCCTACCCAACCTATCCTCCAAAAGCATACCTACTCTCTTCCACAACATCCCACTCTCACCTTACGAAAACAGAAACAAAATGCCAAGCTGTTCCCAGAACAACCTTTGCCCCATACATAGCTATCCATTTCACACGTGTCCAGTAGACACATGTAACCTTTTTAATTTGCATCACAACATACTACTGTTGTTTTCACCCCTGTCTCAGGCACATGATCCTGGTATGCACATGACTCCTAAAGGTTCCAGATACACGTGATGCAGATGACCCCATTGTACACACAACACTACTGGTCCTTCTATGGTTATCCCATTTAACTTGTTAATGATGATGATGCACACAACACCTTGCAAGAGTACTGTTCTCACATAATGATTGGACAGGAACTGTTTAGTTAATGTAAATGAAATGCACAAAGTAATGTATTTGGGCAATGTAGAAATGATTGCGTGTATTAATGACACATGTCTGTCTGAGGGAGTCTTGATATTACATAGGACAACACCACTACATAATACAGGAGTTTCTGGTGTTTTCCTTTTCATTCTTTTTTAATACTTTGCTGTCACATGGTATGTTCTTGATATATCTATATCTATCTATATCTATGTATGTATCTATATCTGGGCATAAACACACACACATACATCTACATGATGGAATACATACTGTTGAATGACTATGCTGGATGATATGTTTGTGATATCATCTGATGTTTGTATATCTGCCATGGCTTAGTGGTAAATCACATTGGCTGTGGTGTGCAGGATCATGGTTTTGAGCCTTGCAGAGGCTGTTTATTTTGTTGCTGGGCAGAACAAGGGCCGCTGGATACTGAGTGATTAAGGCACTTTTAAGCAGTTGTGAGCGTGTGTGTGTGTGGGTTTGCGCGACGGTAAGCAGTGGTTACTTTTGGTTACAGATCCTTACACTCAGTTACCTTCTTGATTGCTTAACCTGTGTAGGCAGTGCTTACCCCCATGCAAACAGGCTGTAACCTGCTCACTGCTGCTTAAAAGTGCTTACTCCTGCTTAACCCACACTAATTTCTTTAAAAGAAAAGAAAAAAAGAGTGATGGGAAAGTGGCGAAAAAGAGGCACAAAGAGGGAAAGAGAGTAGGCAAGATAGCTAGGTATGTGCAAGAAGGGTGTAGGGAAGGTCCATAGCTGTCCATTTCTTCTACATCAAAGGCTGTGCATATGCAATAAATTTGGTGGCACATTTGGACACTCACAAACCTGAGAGAGGGGTGAGTACATCAATAGTAGGTTGTGATGCCAATTAGAAATGTTTGCATGTGTCCAGTGGACACGTGTGCAAAATGGACAGCTATCTATGGGGCGTGCTTTTTTTGCAGGAACAGATTGCCCTTCTTTTCTTTTATTTTAGGTGAGAGTGGGATGTTGGGGAAGGAAAGTAGGTATGATCAGAGAGGATATGTTGGGTAGGATGACAGACAAGACAAACAAGACACATACAGGGGCGGTATATGACACATGTGGGAGGGAAACACCTTGGATGGGGAGGGGTGTTTGGAAGTCACAAGCCCATGATCCCACAAATGAATACAGTGGGACTGAGGTCCCCATCCATGGGCAGTCACCACTGCACCTTCACAGCCCAGAAGGTGGCTGTGCTGGGGGCTGTGTAAGAGGGGCAGGCTCACTCTCTAGTTGTGCCACTCGGCCCTCAAGCTAGCATAGGCAGTCTCAAATCTCCCTGTCGAGCTCCCTACGCACCACTGCCCAGACGATATCATGGGTGACAGGTTCCTGTCCACTCCCACTCCTGGAGCGGCTGAGCCTCATCCCCTTCAGTGGTTCGACCCGAAGGTGGTGCAGGGCCAATGGACGAGGAGGTCCCAGTCTGGGCCCCAGATGTGCTGGTACTTGCTGCCATGGCCAGCTGAGGTGGGACAGGTGGATCTGCTGGGACTGGCCTTCTCATATGAGCTATATTGTCACATGTTTAAGGCAGATATGGGTTAGTAATAGTCAACAGCATTCATGATTAGTTATAACAGCATGCATAGGTATTCCCATTACCCATGGCACCAGATATAACATAGTTGCAGAGCAGGCAGAACACATGCATATATGGGTAAAAAGTGGCCACTACAACAACATGCAGTTTTCATTGATGGCAACAGGACACCAATATGGGAGTATTTTGACATGGCACATGCATAGAAACAGATCTGAATATTTATAAACCAATAAGACATATGTCCCAACAAAGGTTAGGAGTGTAGACATACCAAATGAGTTGTGTAAATCGGTTATTTTTGCACATATGGTAGGGTGAGAGAGAGAGTTCAATTAACAACTAGTAAATCCTTGTAGTTTTCACAACATTCATAATCACTGCAGTGGTCTGTCCCTTACATGTATTATTACACTACCCACTGGCGTTATATTGTACAATGATGTGTTTGTAGATTAGTATGTATGGGACCTGTGTCTTACATGCAGGCCTGACAAGATGCTGTCATACACTTTGGGTGAGATGTTGGGATGACAGGTATGTTTGCACGTTCATTCTCTGACTATCTACAAGTCTGACTATCAGTTATATGTCATTTACAGCTGACTACATTTCTTAGATCATCACAATAATTTGCCAGGGCAAAAGGCAGGTGATGTGGGCCATTTATCAGGACATACCAGTCAGATTGGATCAGTTGAGGGGTATGAATATGCATACCATTTTCTATTTGAGCATTCTAGCATAATCGGTACAGTTGTTAAGTGTATATATGCATACAGCTTTCTCACTGACCATTCTAACAAGCTGTGTGCAGTTGTGTGGAATGATTATGCATACAACTCACTGTTGCTCCTGGGATCCAAAGCCCTGCTGTGTGTGATAAAAGCATTACAGTTTAGATCACTGTATACTATGCTATCAGGCAATTATTTTGAGGCTTTCCAATGTATTTTGTCTATATGACTGACCTGTTTGCACTTCCGACATTGTTATACAGCACTTCATACACATTTTATCTGCATACCACAGTGTGGGTAACACTGCTTACTACAACAGTACTATTTAATAACTGCAGCAGTACAACATGTTACTGCAGAGTAAACAGAAGCAATGCAAGAGTTACACCTTTATTCTCAGCATATTACACAATATACTGGTACGACCCTTTCTGAGGCTCTAACATTTATTTGTTATGACAGTACATTTAGGCTATTTACTAACTTGCCTTGTGATGTATTTTTTGCAGCCTAGCATCATAAGCTTGCTGGTTCTCAGCACGCTCATTTGCAGCTGTCAGAGAAGTACAGTGATATTTAGCCATACCTATCCATAGTATACACAAGCTAGGCAATTATTAACTACGTAGTGGAAGGAGTACTTACTCATTTCTGGGGCATTCTGCATCTGCCTTGCTTCCTGGATCCACTGTTCTAGGATATCCCCCCTGCCACTTCAGGTCTGCATGATGGTGCCTGATCTGCTCACCAGTCCGGGGAATACCTATGGCACTAGTGAGGTCACGGGCGAGACTGTCCCAGGCCTCCATTTTGTACTGCAAGCCCTGGTACTGGCCCTGTAGTAGTCTCCTGTCATGGTGCTTTATCAGGAGCCATACCATGAATTTGGACTCCTGGATGTCCCAGTGCTGCGCACTAAAGGGGGTGCCTTCTCCCACTCCAGCCATTCTGCCTGCAGGGGGATGCTACAACAAGTTATGAGCTTTATTTGCACCTCTTCAGTTTACGTAGGGCTGGATTCCCACACTTTTCCATAATTGGCCAGTTTTTAAAAGGCTAAGCTATGGGCACACCTGCTTACTTCAGGTTGGCACTGCTTAAAGAGGTGTACCTGTGGGCATATTATACTGGCTTCCCTACAAATTGTTTACAATTACTTAGTTGGGCTGTGCTGTGGTTAGCATTGATTATTGGTTATCTAGCATTTTATTTGCCTTTTGTCAACAATATCTTATTCATTACAGGTTATATATGTGTCTGGTATCTGCCACTCATGTGTACATACACTGTATGGGGTACTGGGGACTTCATATCTTTATTACAATGACACCTCAACTCTATGTTTACTGCAGTACTCCAATTCACATATTTATGGTCTGTGGCAGGTTATAGCACATTACACTGAACATAGATTCAGTTCACATATTTGATTTGATTTCCCTGTTGTGAGGATTACTTTGCTGATACCTCCTTTATATGTATTGCTATCATGGTGTAGTGGTTTACTACTATGTCTGTGATGTACAGGGTCCTGAGTTCTTGCCTTGCAGTGGCTGGTTATTTTGTTGCTGGCCAGAACACGAGCTGTTGAGTGCAGAGTGATTAAGGCACTTTAAAGCAGTTGTGAGTGGGTGTGCGCGGGTTTGCGTGGAACTAAGCAACGCTAACCTTTGGTTACAGTTTCTTACACTCAGTTAGCCTCTGCATTGCTTCACCAGTGTGATACTCGCATACCGGCGCCCAAACAGGCTTACACTCGCTTGCTCCTGCACTTGCAAATGCACCACATTTGTTGTTTGCATCTGACACTCACACCCCTGCGTGGGGATGAGGACTATGATAATACCTTCTGATGCCTATTACATTGGCTTACATGCCTACAGTGGGGTGTTGCAACCATGTGTTCATAGGTGTTGTATAGTGGGTTATGCAATGACACATATGGTCATACTGTACTTAGCCATTTAAACTGGACTGTGCTGTGGTGGGACCCATATCAGGAATAGCTGCCCATTCTACGGAATCCATGGCCTGTCCAGAGTTTGCTTCATACTATTGGTGTGTTCCTCTTGCAAGCTGCACTTGTCTGGCAAATACCTGGGAACTGACACCATTAAATACAGACAAGTAATTGGGTTTAGGACCCCACATCCTTCAACCGAGTCATGCTAATGCATACCTATTATTCTATCAGCTTTCTAAGGTTGTAAGTGGAATATGTGCTTTCTGTCCCTATTTGTTCTCCCAACGGTTTCTGTCCTATCCAGTGGATTTGCTGTTAAGGGTTGAGTGGTATGGGCATAAACTCTGCCCATTTTGGAATATTACTTACATCCCCAGGGTGGTCCAAATACAACTGTGCCAGCCAAAACCTGCATGCCTAGGCCCATAATTGCATACCAATAGTTCCCCCACCTGCCCCTCTTCTACAGCACTCATCCTTACTGTGGGTGCAGGTGGAGTCTAATCACACTACTACACACTGCCCACTCTCCATGTGTCAGGACCCATGTCGTACGTTGTGTTGACCCATGGGTTATCAGGCTTGCACAACCTACTGGTCCCTGTACATCTACAGCCTGGTTTGATGACTCATGACAGGAACTGACTCTAATGATCAGTAATTTTTGAGGTGTCCCACAAGGGACATTGATGTCTTGGTTTCAAGATGAGACCTGGCAGGTCTCTCCCACTGGTAGTATCTTGCCTGTGGTCTGGGAAGCGGTGGTGTGTTTACTTTTATTGTGTGTCTGTATGTTTCAACGGTTTAGCTGGGGGGTTGATGCTACATGTTACATGTTTGTTGATTGGACCCCTAACCCCCATATGCACGGCCTGTGAACATATGTAATTCGTAACTGCTGTATCATATCCTAGCTATATACATGTGTATATTTACACACACACACACACACACACACACATATATATATATATATATATATATATATATATATATATATATATATCTTACTATATACGGCTATATCTGTATATGTATGCATACATGTATATAGTTATATATTGCTGTCTATATATATATCTAATGACATATGGGTGTATGGATGTCTGCAAATGTATATATCTATATGTGGGTATGTATATGTATTCTTTCTCTGTATGTCTACATTTGTACTATGGAGAGGGAGAGGTATATCTCCATGTAGCTATGGGTAGATATACACATACATACCTGTACATATATAGATCTACATCTGGTTATTCTGTTCCTTGCCATGTAGATTACACTTTGTTGCAGTGGGACTCGCAGCGGGTGTGGCTGCTCATTGGGTGGCACCTCTGCCCAATGAACATTTTGTTTACATCCCTGGGGCTGTTCATATAGATCCACATCAGCCAACACCTGCACACCTAGACCCATAACTAGCTACCCTTAGTTCCCCTACCCGCATCTCCTCAACAGCACCCATCCTTACTCTGGGTGCTGGTCGGGTCCAAACACACCACTACACGCTGCCCACTTTCCACTTCACAGGACCCATGTCATATGTTGTCTTGAACTATGGGTCATCAAGCTTTCCCACCCTTGTATTCCGGGTATGTACACACCCCGGCCAAAATGGTCGGCATATCCCCTTCCTTTGGTTACATGCCAATTTTTGGGGTGTCCCGCAAGGGACGCTGCTGTCTGTGTTCCAAGATTAGATTTCATGGGTGCACTGTGAACCACCCCTTGGTTGTATCCCGCCCGTGGTCTGGGGAGCAGTGGACTATTTACATTGGTTGCGGGTTTGTGTGTATGTTTCCTCTGTTCAGCTTGGGGGGGAGGTCATTCTACGTGTTACATGTTTCTTGAGCCCCTCGCTTCCATTGGCATAGCCTGTGAACATGTCATTCTTGTGTGCTGTTTCCTATCATAGCTGTACATCTGTGTATATCTACGCACACACACATACACACACACACACACACACACACACACACACACACACACACACACACACACACACACACACATATATATATTTATGTCTGCAGAGCAATGCATACCCCCGTGCAAACGCACTTAAACACACTTACTGGTGCTTATTTATGCTTAAACCTGCTTACTACTGCCTTATTCATTATGACACTGACACTTCACTCCTGTTCACTTTTAATTGTTATTATGCAGGTTATGCAGCTGCCGGATGTCGAAATATGTTCATATACAGATTACAAATGGAAAATGTTATGTGCTGCAGTGGGATTTGGAACGGGAATGTCTGTCCATTACACGGATGCTCTAACCACTACACTATTGCTGTACTGCTTCATTTGCATATATACCCATATGCCTATGACTCCTAGTTCCCCAAACACCCACCCCAACACTACACTAACACAGCAGTCATCCATTCTCCAGTTGGATACATGGTGTATCCACACCACTGCACACTGGCCACTCCCTACTCTCCTGTAGACCCATCCCATGGGTTGGCTCACTCCACGTATCCTCAGACATCCTAAACTTTTAGTCCACAAACATTGGTGAAAAGAGTGACCAATAGGACACTATTCGCAATTTTTGGGTTGTCCCTCCTGGGACACACATTTCTTTATTTCAAGATTAGACCCAATACTTCATTACAGCATTACTCCCGTTAACATGACACTACAATAAATTAATAGGTATGACTATGTGGTAATGCACACGTTACACATGAGAGATAATACTGTACGAGTTTGGCAAAATTATTTTACAAATAGGACCAGTTTAGTGATTGGCATTGCCGTAGCAGGCAGATCACAGGAATGATTCCATGTGTGAGAAAGTCCTCACATTTGATATTTTGAGAACAGCACTGACTTCGGACATTGTACTCACTTCTGCGTTTTAGCAGTTTCGTCCCTTCCCTCTTATGCACAACCTATTATTCTGTCTACTGTTGAGGTTTGTAGGGGCACTTTCATGTTATTTATGTCTGCAGAAGGAATGAATGTGTTACAGGGAATGTACTTCTACATATAGACGTATGCATGATGCATGTGTGCATGCATATATATACTTAGAATGAACTCGCTGACCTCCACGTGGCGGTCCATTTAGACACTGGCCATCCAACCCTGACATGCCTGGATCCATAATTTCATACCCATAATTCCTTCACCCCACCCGAGTTTGACATACACGTAAACCATCCATTCTCCGGTTGCTATCACAACCCATAACACACCTCCACACATTGCCCTCTTCCCAGCATTAGGGGCCCTACACGTATGTTGTCCCAACCCATGTATTATCAGGCCGTCCAACCATTTAGTCATTGAACATACCTGCCCTTGCTTGTGTAATGGTCGTAGGTCCAACCATCCTAGCAATTTTTGGGTAGTCCCACTAGGGACTACCCTGTGATTGTTTGTAAAGCAGACTTAGCAGCTTGGCAATGTTACTCCTACTGGTAGTATCCTGCCTGTGGTGTGAGTAGCAGTGCTCTGCTCACCCCTGCCCAGCTTGATATGACATACACTGACAGCACTAAATAATACTGGAGTTGCTGTTGATTCCCTTCTCATTCTTTTTGTATGCTTTATTGTCACAACGTTCATTCTTCATATATATATATATATATATATATATATATATATATATATATATATATATATATATATATATATATATATATATATATATTTTTTTTTTAATATACCTGTACATACACGTGCACATACATCTACATAATTATATACTTTTTCTATGCTGGGCACTGCTTACACCCATGCAAGCACACTCAGACTTGCTTACTGGTACTTATATATGTTTACTACTGCTTATTTGTGCTTACACCTGCTTACTAGTGCCTTATTCATTATGACACTAACACTTTGATTGAATGACATTAGTTAAACATTTCATGCGGTAGTCCAGTTCACATTTGCATGTTATTACGTAGGTTATACAGCAAAATGACATTCCACATGGAAAATGATATGTGCTATAGTTGGGCTTGAACCGTGCATGCCTGTTTGTAGGGCAGATGCTCTAACCACTACACTATTGACGGTAACATTGATTCAGCATGTTTTTCTGTATTTGGATGATTTTGATGTGCACGCTACGCTAAGCAGGGGGCAGTGACACACAAACACGCTGCGCTTCACTTACACTTTTGATATTGAAGCAATACAAATGTAAAATAAGGACACGGGGAATCTAATTGTGAAAGTTCTAGGGACAGGGCTCAACATTCCGCTATGTGCTTGTGTGTTTACTACTTTGATTTTTATATCAGTGTTCCTGGACACTCTTGTATGCTTAGCATACATTTCAGAATCCATGGACACTGAATTAATTGCTTACTATTAAAGGCGGGCTCTAATAGTAAGCATGGTAGGTTGTGCAACTGTGGGGCATGTTTCTGCCTCCAAAGAGCACTTAAACACGCCCCCTGCACACGCGCACATTTCCTGTGCACGTCTATGGTGTGGCAGCATGCCCTCATAAATATTTATATGGTGATGCTGCACCATCTGTAATGAAGACACTCGACGCAAGGCTAAAATCGTCCTTGCACTGAGCTTCATGAATCCCGGGGTCTGTCTTTGGAGACTTCTTATCAAGTACTTTTTAACTACCCCTGTTACTGAATATAGATTCAGAACAAAAGATTAAGAAAAATTTTAATTTTATTTGTAAATTTGGTCCAAACAAATGCTAGGTTATTTATCAGTGACTGGAGGCAGTTCTGAAAAAAATGTTTATAGTAACATTAGAAAATCCCAGATAAGATATCAATCAGATGTTTTTTTTTTTTTTTTATTAGTATCTATTGCTGTAATATTGTAGTTTTGTTTTATTGATTATTATGGAAAATATTTTGTTTTCTTACTCCATGTCCAAGTAATTAATCTGCCTTAATGACAAACTGAAATTCTATTCCTCAAGTAAAATATTTTTTAATCTCTAAAATAAATCAGTATATACTTGTGCCTACTTCAGAATAGTAGTTTCTAAAAATAGTTTATTTATCTGTAAGTCTTCTCTTAGTGAGAAAAAACTTAGATATGGTTTTCTGAAAAGAAAGTAAACATCTACAGATATAATGAAAGTAGGCTTTAATGGCTGTTGTTGGATTTGTGTAAATTATTAATTGATTTTTATTTTTTATTGCAGCTTGATATTTGGGTAGGTGGTCTGCTCACCATACCCTTTTTAGCTGTGACCCAGTACCACAGGCCAATATAACTACCACTGAAAATGTTATGGCAATAGTCAAGCAACACAGATACAGACACAAACTTTATACAATGAGCGAAGACATAAAAAAAATATATAGATGAAATGTAACAAAACATCACAATATATTGTAAATTTAAGAGAAAGCAAAAACTAGGAATTTAAAATATCGTTTTGAACTAATTATAGTCATGGAATCATGCATATGTAAAATCTCTAATAGGTGTTCTTTTAATATTTTCTTAAAGCTGACTGACATTTCTTGCATTTTTATTTCAGCTAGTAAAGGATTCTATATAGTAGGACTCAGTCTGAAAAATGTTCTTTCTCCTATAGCTGTTTATTTTTATTTTTATTTATTTCACATTTGTTAACCAGGTTAGTCCAACTGAGTTTGCAAACAAACCCATTTTCAGTGGAGACCCGAGGGGAAACACCCCAGAAAACATAAGTAAAGATAAAGTGACAATATACATATTAAATAAACAATCACAATGGAAAATAATTGTAAAAAAGAAAAGGTTATTAACTATTTGCATGGCATTGATAGTAAGTAACCAATTTTCAGTGGAGACCCAAGGGGAAAGAGCCCCAGCAAGCATAAGCAAAGAAAAACATACAGGGCAAAAGCTATTAAAAATAACAATGCAAATACAAGATTAATTATAAAGAGAAAAAATAAAGAATTATGGACATTAAGGGTTGCACTGATAGCAGTGGTCTACATTTACTACATATAAGAGTAAAAATAAAAGGATAATCGTTGTTCAAAAGAAGGAAAATGTACAGATGTTGATAGAAAGTGGGGGAAAAAGATAAATAGTGTGGAGAATGGGAGGGGGGAGAGAAAGGAGGGGGCTATAGTAGAGCTATAGTGTAGAGCTAACGGTTTAGGAGGTTATTTTAAGAAGAAGTTACAGCAGAGAAAGAAAGTTAGGAGATGCAACAGGTTATTCAATAGGACAGACTAAAACTATGTGTAGTCAAGGCAACAGCATAATTTCAAGTTTAGTAGGTGGGATTTAAGCTCCTTTTTAAAACAGGGAAAGGAAAGGTTGGATCTAATATGGAGAGGGAGTTTGTTCCAATTTAGTGAGACAGAGTATTTGTAAAGTAGTTTGCCAGTATTCCTTTTGGGTTTATAAACTGAGAGAAGACGCTGATTGGCACTCTGGTGAGGCCAGGGGGAGGGTAGAGAGTAACCTGAGAGGTGAGAACAGGGGAGGCAGAGGGGTTGTTGAGTATGGAAAAGTTAGTGTGGAGTTGTAATTGCAGGAGAAGGTGCGGAAATTCCAGCCACTGAAGTTTGTTTAGTGGGAAGCAGTGATGCAACGACAGTGGTTGGTTTAGAATAAATCTGGCAATTTTGTTGTATGTTTGTTCCAGTTTCTACATTGAGGTAGTTTGGATATTGGTAAGGATGGGGGAAGCATATCAAAGACTAGGTAAGAGAAATGCCTGCGCAAGAGTGCATTTAGTGGCAGTAGTGAGGAATTTTTTGTTCCTATAAAGTAGTCCAAATTTTTGGTGTTTTTTTTTGATGGCCTGTTGCATGTGCAAGTCAAATTTTAGTTGGTCATCAATTATTACCCCAAGGGGTTTGGTGTGTGAGGTAGGGGAGATAGTGGTGCCATCTAGGGAGGAAAGAGAAAAGTTGGATTTAAGGTAAGACAGTGTCTGAGGTAGGAAGAGAAGGAGCTGAGTTTTCTTCAGGTTAAGGATTAGTTGATTATTTCTGAGCCATTTTTCAACAGAGATAAAGGAATTCTGTGTTAGTATGTGCAGTTCACAGATAGTATTGGCTATAGGTAAGAGAGTAGAGTCATCTGCATATTGTATTACAGATGAGAGACTGCAGGATAAATGTAGGTTGTTGGTAAAAATGTTGAAAAGGAGCGGTCCAAGTATGGACTCTGTTATAACTGAAGTCTAACAAGGGTACTGACATTATACTGATTTTCATGAAGGAAGTAGCTTCTTTTCTGTGCAGTTTGTTTTGTTTATAGAAGATGGCAAAATCATTACTGTATTTTCTGGAAAAGCAGAGAGCTAAGGTGAAAATCACTCTGATATTAATTGGTAGCAAACCAGAATGATTCTGTAGCTCATGATTATCACTTCATGGTCAAATCTCATTTTTTCCTGTGCTAATCATGTGAGAGTATCTTGTCAAATACATATACTTAGTTTAATGCTTTTAAAAATATCTGCATCGTGGTTTATTGACACACTGCAGGTGAAGAAGAAACTGACATTTGTTGCATAGAGTTTAAATAGGTTGCCAAAGTAAGATCAAAGATTTCCTTTATTTGACATTTTAATACATTAGATTGTGTCACGAATGTGCTTTCATTTAGATTGGAAAATCTCAGTGAAGAGGAAGAAGAGGAAAAAGGTGAATTTTACTTTTTCTATTTTTTACCTTTTCACTGAATTTGTATAATTTCACAGACAGAAAGAGGGGGAGAGAGATTTGTGGTGTATGGCTGCAGGGCTTACAAAAGTGAAAAAGAATAAGAATTTTACAATGACCCCCCATTAATATTCCAAAACGTGCACACTGATTAGTCAGCATGCCCGTTGTTAATCAAAGACTTATACTAATGGAAAAAGGTCCAGTCACCCGGCCTTTTTCCATTAGTATGTCTTTTTTTTTTTTTTTTTACAGCAATGGAGAACGGAAGAGCTCCGTTGCTGTTATCTCGCTATGTTAAATGAGTTTAACATAGTGAGATATCTTAAAAAAAAAAGCAACAGAGATCTTCCTTTCTCCGTTCCTTCCACACACAGTTTTGATGTACTGCACAACCATATGCATGTGCAGTACATCAGAACTACTGCAGAATACTGGACAGATGCAGAAGGGCAGCAAGAAGGCATTATACAATGCCATTATTTAAGAAAAGTAAGTTTATTTTTTTCTTAAATAATGTCATTGTATAATAGCTATAACCCAATTCTAGGTGTGGGTAAAGCTGGATTTTGTGACCAAACCACACCAACCATGGGTAAATACAGCATTAACCACACCCAGGTATGGGTTATTGCTTAATTATACAATGACCTCCCCCCATTAATATTCCAAAACGTGCATGCTGATTGGTCAGCATGTACGTTGTAAATCAGACTTATACTAATGGAAAAAGGTCCGGTCGCCCGGACTTTTTCCATTAGTATAAGTCCTTTTTTTTTTTTTGGACAGCAATGGAGAATGGAAGAGCTCCGTTGCTGTTATCTCACTATGTTAAATGAGTTTAATATAGCGAGATATCTTAAAAAAAGCAACGGAGATTTTCCTTTCTCCATTGCTTTTTTTAAAGCTGTCTCACTATGTTAAACTCATTTAACACCGCGAGACAGCTTTAAAAAAAGCAACGGAGAAAGGAAAATCTCTGTTGCTTTTTTTAAAGCTATCTCACTATGTTAAATGAGTTTAACATAGCGAGACACGTTTTTAAAAGCAACGGAGATCTTCCTTTCTCCGTTGCTTCCACACACAGTTCTGATGTATTGCATAAGCATACACATGTGCAGTACATCAAAACTGCTGCGGAATACTGGACAGCTGCAAAAGGTCAGCAAGGAGGCATTATACAATGCCATTATTTAAGAAAAGTAAGTATTTTTTTTTTCTTAAATAATGTCATTGTATAATAGCAAAAACCCACTTCTGGGTGTGAGTAATGCTGGATTTACCCATGGTTGTCTTTGTTTGGCCACTCCGACTTCACCCTCGTGACCAAACAACACCAACCATGGGTAAATCCAGCATTACCCACACCCAGGCATGAGTTATTGCTTAATTATTTATGAAGCTTGTATAACATTTGGCTTGTTCAGTAGGTGGAGTGGACACTCTAAATTGACCCTAGGTGTGTGTGGGTGCTTGTGTGTGCCTTCTGGAAGGTTGGGCACCGGGGCTGGCAACTCGACACTGTAAAACTTCACTACCAATCATGAGTGGACAGCTGATCCACTGTGGTGACCCCTAACCGGGAAAAGCCGAAAGAAGAAGAAGAAGAAAGAAGTATAACATTTGGCTTGTTGCTGTTTTGTGTATATGCCACATTGAAGAGTTAGATGTCTTGCTATGATTAATAGTGTCAATTAAACAATTTGCAGTTTGTTAAAGTAGATCCAGGTGAATGGCCTGAAAGAATATGGCATAGTACTTTGACCAAATGAAAATGATAATGCATGTGTTGTGAACATCTAGTTAGCCTGAGAAATTTACTTTCACTTTAAACCCAAGGGGAAGATCTTAGTTATAATAAATATTTAAGCTGTTCCATAGTCGGTTGAGGTGAAATTCTTCAAGCTTCATTTGCCCAGAGGAAAAAAAAAAACATTGAGAGACAGAACATTTTATAGCTGTTTTCTATAGTAAAGCAATGCTGGTGCAACTTCTAAGTTTACATTGGCACTGATTTTTTTCTTTTGGTAGATTTCTCCATTGCTCATGTTGATGCGATGGTGTAGTTAGTATATATATATCTATATATATATCTATATATATATATATATATATTTGTAGATGGGGAGCTTGCCCCATTATATTGGGGAGGGTACAGAGGGGGTCTGCCCGTTAAAAAAAAAAAAAAAACAAAGTTATGGCCATTTTTTGTTTTGTTTTATTTTGTTTTCATTTTTTGGCATTTTCGATGGTTGTTTTGTGGAACTCAGGGACTCATAGTGCAAACAGATATTTAAAATGTTATCAATCTTGTATCCAGTATTAAAATGAGAAAAGAATAAGCGAGACCGCAAACATTTGTGGCAAAACACTTCAATCACATTAGTTTTGAATGAATAGTGAAGCACTTATTAATTATATTAAGAGCTTACATGATTTCTGCATCTTTATGAAGATTGTACAGAAAAGGTCATAGTTGTAAGCAATTATTTTCTCAGCAAAATTCTATAGGAAATTTATTGAAACATCACACACACACACACACACACACACGTATATATATATATATATATATATATATATATATATATATATATATATATATATATACATATAATTGTTATGCAACAGTGCTTTGACCCCTTGATGACGCACAATCAGCAGCACTAAAAAATGTATTTTATTTATTTATCCTTTGTTGACTGGGTTAATATCACTAGTCTGTTAGCTTTATTCCTTGAAGGGAGACTCAAGGTGATATTTATACAAGTAGTGGAAATTTGGCAGGGGCATTAGGAAACTTTCCATGTTCTTTTTGATACATAACATGGAGCTTTTTACATTCACCTGAGGTCCCACCAGCTTAGATAGATGGGGCCTCAATTTCATATCTCATCCGAAGAATGGTATACTCAGGGGTGCAGTAACCCCCTAATACTGCACCACAGTGTCAACAATTTTGTTTTTCTTGCTATGGGAATAGAACCCATGGTCTTCTGCATCAAAGGTGAGTATGTTATCTGTTATGCCATTACCACTGCACAAATGCTTTTACATTTGTAATAAATAATGATAACCATCAACAAGTGAAGTCCCTGTAAACATGTAATTGTAGGAGATAAAACCATCTATTTTATTTAAGGATTCTTCATCCTGTTTGGTTTAGCCCATTAATGTGTAAAGAGCAGAGGTTAGACAAAAGAAAAAAAAACAGTAATAATAGACTGTTTTCTTCTTGTTATCACATATACAAATGCCTGGAAATGGTAAACATTATAGTCAAAGTAATATTCAAATGATGACTTTCTAGTTATATGACTCTAAAGGAAAGCAAGAAATGCCAACATCTGTGGATGGGGTAAGTTTCAGGTTCTCATTTCCTCTTTAGGTTTACATGTTTTAAAAAACAGAGTCAGCTATTTGTAATGCATTTGTAATATAGTTGGGAATACAAAGTGAGATACATTTGCCTTTTTCCATAAAAATGCATACAATATTATTGACAGCTTTCAATTTTGAAACAATTATATATTTCGATAAATCACAAAAGGAATTTGTTCTGTCATTATCCTATTTTGCATAACCATAAATTGTCCATGTTATTCATGTCCACTAATGATTGACATTTGGTGAGAACAATTCAGTGCATACTGTAATTATACCTCCCCAAATGGTGGACTCTGTCTACCTCAAACTTATATTTGAACAGCATTTAAATTTATTTTGAACAGTTCAGCCAGTATCTTATACAGTGAAGTCTCAAGCTTTTGATGTGCATCCCAATTTTTTAGGAATCTAATAAACCTTAAAATGAATAATCTGGAATGGACTTCCAGATTCACATACATAAACTTAATATTCTAAAGTTTTCATTTTAGTGTCAAAGATGGTGCTTTCAAATTCAAGATCCAAAACGTATTCACCATACTAGATACCCAAACAGATAATTCTTTTATATTATCAGGTAAGTCTGCATTATTACTATAAGTTTTATTTAAGTGATTCACTTTTTTTGTAAAAATGATATATAAGAAATCACTTCTTAATGTCTAATCATAATAACCTTTACCCACGGATGAGAGTATTCTACCATTTGTGAGGGTGCTATTACTGAGTGTATAATAACAGAATGAACAGAAAGCAGACTGATATCTGCCAGAAAAGGACTGGCTAGTTGATTCTAAGCAGGATGAAAATGTTGCATTTGACAGAGGGATCAGACTCTGATAATAGTTTGAGACTTATTTGCTGTTGTTGCTGTTGATTGTAACAGTTATTCATTTCACAAGAGCTCATCGCAGTCATAGGTTCTGTGACCTTGAGGAAGATGGGATGTTCTTCATCCTTCCAATCAACTGCTGTTTCTATTCCTGAACTGATAGTTACTTTTTGTTAGGAAGGAGGAGCCAAAGCATTCCAAATACATCAAAGAGGCTGAGGTATATTTTGCTTATACTGTGAGGTTTAATGTTCTTTCTTCAAAAAATTGCCCAAAACCATGTAACTCACTGGTTCTACAGATTTTTTTAGTGGGTGCAAATATTAATTAAGGCAGCTGCAGAATTCTAAAGGATATCATACCTGTCTCTCAGGCGAAACTGAGGTCCAAATGGAGAGAGAAAATCAGCAAAACAAGTAGAGAGAGTAGTACTTCTGATACTGAATTCATCCATAAGTCTTGTTAAGTACCTTCATATGGTGGACCCTGTTTTTATAAAATATCATTAAGATACACTGATGTATAGACTGTAGTTTATAAATCATGGAGGAAGATAGGTTTCAAAATAAATAAATAAATAAATAAAGACGACTGGGTGCACATGTCCCAGGATAAAAGTGTGTCCAGTCCTGGTTTATGCACTGATGCCAGGAATGGGGAAAAAAAGGCAGAGTAGAATCCTCAGCACATGGAAGCATTCCTACAGTATGGTTAGGCCATGTTCACGGGATGGGTGTCCCATTGTGGTAGGAAAAAAGTAGTTCACAAAAAAATTGTTTTGCCAAAAAAGAGACATAGATATGACTAAGTGAACTACTGAGGATGAGGAAGAATTTATGTATTTTTGCTAGCATACAAAAAGCATAGAATTTCCAGATATAGGATATTTTAAATGATTAAGAGAGAAAAAGAAAATACTTGCATAAGAAAAACTAATGATATTCATTAATGCAACAGATAAATGAAAAATATTATCTATATGAAGAAACATGGGAGTGCATGGGAAAAAAAGTAACAGAGGAAGTGAAAAAATATAAAGAACAAAAAAAAGAGGTTTTTGAAATGCTTAAAAAAGAAAAATGTCCATGAGAAAGAAAAATACATTTCTATGATGTAATATCTATGCAAAGGAGAAAGCCAAACTAATAAATGCAAAAAAGCAGGTCCAAAAATATCTGAAGAAAAATAAAAGCACAGTCGTGTTTAAGGGAAATGAAACAATACAAAAAATATTGTAAAGGGAGAATGCAGAAAAGAAGGTTAGCATGGTTAAAAAGAAGGAGAAGAAAACAGGTGCAACTTTGATGCAGGCATGATAGACCGAAGATTCCCCATATGGAGGAGCAGCAGATAAAAAAGGATGCATTTGAAAAGGATATATTATAGGAAGGTGTTCTGGAACTTTCTGTAGAAAACTCACCAGAAACTGAGAGCAAAAAAATGCTCTCAGTCCAGAATAAAATGATCTTAGGGAAGATGTGCTTGATTTAACAGAGCTGGATAGATATATTAAGATAAATAAAAGAAGTAGAATACAGAAAGTAAACACGACCAAAAATGTTAGAATAGTGGCAAAAGAGATAAACTCAGTAATCAGAACTATTGTGAGAAATTCATGGGATATAACTATGCAGCTAAATTAATAGCTGATAAATTGTTAGCACAAAGATGTAGCATAACAAAGGGAAAGGAAAGGAACAAGTAGAATGTCACCACAGAATACTGAAATAAAGAAAACTATAAAACAATTAAGACAAGATTTCTCACTGTTAGAAGAACACAGAAAATGAAACAGATAGCAAAAAAAAAAAAAGATAGGTGTGGTAAAAGTAATACACAGGATCTGACAACACCAACATTTATAATTCATTATATCCACTAATAAACTAGCTGAAAATAACTTACAAGGTATGCAAATAAATATAAAGGGAAAGTATGAAGTAAGCAATTCATGGGTGACCCCCAAAATCTATATAGATAATTGGGGCAAAGTTAAAGGAATAGAAATACCATCATAAACAAAGAAGGAATAGGTATACTCTGGAGAAATATTTATGAAGACCATGTTGAATATAACAAAGATGCAGACTAGATAGACAAATTAAAAGAAGTAGTTAAAAACTCTATTTTAGAGGATTTTAAATGAGATGAAGGAACAGCCAGAGAAACTGAGACAAAATTAAAAAAGCTCCTAAATGGAAAACCCTTCTGGCTAAAGGTATTGGCATTGTTCCACAGAGATATAGCCCTGAATAAGAATTACATATATGCACATCTTGAACGGACATTATCCTGGAAAGCAACAGGAAAAACAATACTCCTTAAAAACTGAAGCTGCAAGCCATTTGATAAATACATGCTAATAACGTGCTTTCTGATAACACACAAATTATATACATGAATTGATGCAGACTGAGGGGGTAATTCAATAAAGCTTACATGGAGCTATTCTCTATATAGGAATAGCGTTAATGCTCGGACATGGAACATGTCCGCTGAGTGATCCAGGAAGCAAGGCTGGGGGTGGGTATAAGCCTCCCAGCACTGTGCAGACACAGCAGTGATTGCATAATGCAAATCGCCTTATCTGCTGGTGAAAACCATGCAAATGAGGTGATTTTGTGATCCAGGAAGCAGAAAGGCATCCATGTATCTGCTGTGTCTGCAGGAAAAATGTATGTGATTACTACCCGTGTACTGGAATGTAAAAATAAAACAGGGGCCATGACAACACAAATAAAAGCATGTATTAGGTACAATAGGCATGAAAATGACCAAAACTATGGGCATTGATGTTTAAAAGTGATGTAATTAATGAAAAATTAAACCTTTTTTGTATCACATAGGTCACATTTAAGTGGCACACAGCAACGCGCAAACATGCTAGCTTGCAAAAAAAAAATTAATTGCAAAATATGATAGTTAAAGCTATATTGAAGTTTCCCATTATACTGGCCAACATGCAGAGTCATACAGTGGCAAGCTATAGTGGTTGCTAAGGACATAGGCTCTGGTGTATTGCAGTATCTAGGGTATAAGCAATTAGGTGTATTTAAATTAGCTAATTGACTAGCAAAATGGGCCACCGTGTCCACAGGTGCTAACTGTGTAAGGGCTAGAACCATGGCAGTGTAGGCAGAAGAGACAGCTGACATGAAAAGGGTGTGTGTCACGATTTGTGTAAGCACATTGGAGCTCAGTGCCTCCTGTTTGCACTCAGCTAAGCACAGCTAAGCAGAGAGGTGTCTGAGGCTGCTAAGCTGTGCTTAGCTGGTTAAAGAAAAGCTAAGCACGCTCATGTACAAGAGAGGGTCAAATCTGCTGAGCAGTGTTTACACTGGAGCAGTGGGTTTGAGCGGCATGGCACAGAGCTTAAAAGTGGAAGAAACTGAAAAAAAATACAAAAATAAAAAGAAATAGCTTAAAAAATCCAATCAACTATAAATGACTAATTTGCCTCTGCCTCTCACACTGGCCCATTCAAACCCCTCAGCAATGTAGCTGGCAGGTGGAATGTATCATAGTCAGCCAATCACAGAGGCTGCATCTGCAGCATACCAGTATAAAGTATGCAGACACCCTTCAATATGATTTGTCTAACAAACTCTGCACCATTAGAGTACACACTTGGGAATTTTAACTGACAAAATGATAGGGGCTGCTGCTGCTTTGTTACATCTGTATGCACTACAGGCTGAGGTCAGTGATGATGATGATGCTAACAACTGCCCCAGACTGAGGAGGAGAAGAGTGTTCAGACCCAGGGCAACCTTTCAGGGGATACATGAGCTAGAAATAGTAGAGCACTACAGGGTGGACAGGGACATACTACAGCAACTCACCAAGCTCTGCTGCCCTCATCTCAGACACAGAGCCAACAGAGGGGAACCCATCCCAGTAGAAACAAAGGTATGTGTAGAATAAGAATACTAGCTACAGGGGTATCACAGGCATCCACATCCAGGGTACTCCAACAGTTCCTGGGTGTCATGCTAAAACATGCCCAATACCGCTGAGGAGAGGCCCACCAATATGTGTCTCTTCCACCATGTAGCATACTACCCAGAGGTACTGGGTGCCATAGACTGCACTCATGTGCACATCAAAGCACCACCTGGTGGTGAGGATAGAGTCTACATCAACCACAAGGGGTATCACTCCATCAACTGCCAGGTCGTGTGCAATGCCCAGGGCATTATCATCAATGTGTGCGCTGGCAGCCCTGGCAGTTATCACGACTCCCACATCTGGCAGACATTGCAGCTGTACCAAGTATTTGCCAGGGGGGACATCCCATATGGCCAGCTGGTGGGGAAAGCTGGCTACGCACCCATCACAAATGCACACACACACCCTGAAAAATGCCATAATAAGGCACACACACAAACTAGGAACATTGTAGAGCATGTATTTGGGCTGCTCAAGTCACCATCCTGCTGCCTTGACATATCTGGTGAAGCCCTGCAGTACTCTCCAGCCACATGTGCACACATGTTCATCATATCAGCCATGCTGCACAATATGATCCTGCGGAAACAGCTGTGGAAGGAACAGCACAGGAAAGGGACACACAGTCCCCTGCCATTGCCAAGGTCCCCACAGGCACAGGGGGACTTGGAGGAGGAACCCCCTGAGCCTGTCCCTGTAGGCAGACCTAGGCATACTCAGCACCCCCTGGCCTTGGCAAAGAGGCAATGCATAGCACATACACTGACACCATAGGAACCCAGGTACTGACACGTCACTCTGACTTGCACACACAGTAAAAAACATGCCACATACATCAAACTGCCTGTACTTTACAATGTATAGGCTGTGTACTGCATGTATCTGACAGAGTCAGCCCTGAAGCACTGTCCTTACAACTGCTGCAGGCACAAGGTAAGTCACTCTTCTTAACAACACATGGATGGAGTAGTAGACTGTGGTAGCTTATCTATGGTATTGCTGCATGTATGCAAGGGAATGGGGTGGCCTACCAGGATAGCAGCAGACAACTGACAGCTATGTGGGACAACAGGAAATGTCTGCCAAATATTGGCTGCCCCAGAATATGCAGTAGTCCCCAAGGTGCCAAAACTCACTGAAGTATATGTGGGGGGGGGTTGAGAAACTGTGGGGTCATAGGTCACATGCATGGATGTCAATGTTGGAGTCCCATACATACCTCTCAGCCTCTCACAGCAAGTCATCTGTACAACGCCATAAAGAAATGTGTGGCAAAGGCCCACAAATAGAGACAGTTATGAAATATTGCTCTTACAAACTTAGACAGTGATATTAGAACAGGTCTTGCATTTGCATTAAATCTCTGAATGGTAAGAAGTCTGAAACTCAAATGTCTGTCATTACTTTCTAACTTTGGTCTTTAATGATATGACAGTATTTTCCAAGGCAACCACAATACTATGCTAAATGGACCCAAAATATGAAGCAAACATCTGGGCAGTCTGTAGAAATTTATACAATTGAGAGGTATGTCCCCCTCCCCCCAACACACCCGTGTTCCCATAGAAATGCAGTAACATTTATGTTTGTAGGGTAATAGCAGCAGACCACACATTCCCACAGCTGTCCCAATCAACTTGCTAACTTGTTCCATGTCCACAATATGCAGGGGTCAATGTGCAATGTCTGTGCATGGTTAATACTGTCAGGAAGTAAACAACACTTACTGTTGGCTGTTGTGGCTTAGGGGTCTAAATAGAGTTCTGCGGTTGGCAGTGTCCATGGTTTGAGACTGGCTGTACCAACTATTTTGCATGTCAGCTACACCAACGGTAGGAGTTGTTCACACTGTCCAGAAGTCAATATTTGTTACTGCAGGAAAGCTGGACAATGGAGGGACAGGGGGCCATACCTATGGACGGTAGACAGTTTGGAGTAACCTACACAGTGGCTAGTAGAACAGCACGTCGTGACAAGTCAGTGCAGTTCCAGGTTATAAATGTCTGCCATGTTACTGTGTCAGTACTGACAACAAGTCAGTGGGCACCATCCATACCCCTGGAATGACAGGGTGTCACAGAATGCCCACACATATGCCTCATATATCTGTTCTGCTTGTCATAACATTGCATTTGTCTGCCAAACTATATGCAAAACAATAAAGGTTAATGTGAAAACATCAATGACAGACAGTTGAGAAGCAGATGTCATATCCATAAGAAAATGCAAGCTAATACAACACCATTCTACCAACTTTCTACATTTGGAAGAGTAATATTAACACCCTGTCTGTGTCTGACTGTTATACATGGGCCTCTGCAGTCTGTAAGAGTTCGACAGCTATGGCCAACATGTAGCCATATAATAACATTGCAACACCAACCATTTGAGGACCACACCAGATGTAGCGGTGCAATGATGGACAACCTGCTATACAGGTATAGTCAGAGGTGTGAAGTCCATAACCCTGTGTGTGATGTTACGACTTTTACCACACTCACACCATAACTACAAATACGTAACATCAGCAACTCTGGACAAAGCCTGTGACTGGACTAGAGAAGGACAAAGACACACATATAAGGGGAAGGGGAACCACTGGCCAGACAAACAGAGAATGTGCACACCAGAACAATCTGTGCAGTAGCAAATCTTCTCTGCAGTGTGTTGAGCCAGTAAACAAATGTCTGTCAGTGGTTCATCACATTACTCTATACTGCTCTGCCACTAACATACCAGGAAATCACAGTGCTATGTAGACTATACCACACATATTATGGAAAACTCGGCTCAGTCTAATGCACTCTGCACCTACACCAGGATATAACTCAGTTAATAAGGATATCACACAACCAGGAGATCCCCAGCCAGTATATCACTGAGATGCTGGACTGTTTTCACAGGTTCATCAGCCAATCGGTTGTAGCACACAAAATCCTGGACTGGAGTACAGCTAGCTCTGGAATTGAGTCCAACTCTAACTATTGAATGTCATACCAGGCTTGCTCCAACACTTAGAGAATTATAGCCCATGTCTAAACCCACATCTGATTATACAACTGTGTTGTCCATATATGTCTTTTCATACAGACAGCTATGTACACCGTAACTGTCTCTCCCCACCCCCAGCCAACAGGATTACCATCAGCTATCTGTAGGTGGCACATATGTGATATATCTGCATCGGTTGAGCATGATACACATACATATATATAGGTAACATATGCAAATATATCAATTATAGGCAGGCATGTAATACACATACATATATATAGGTAACATATACAAATATATCAATTATAGGCAGGCAGAGATGGGGGAGAGACAGACAGAGAGAGATAGAGAGAGACATACAGAGATAGAGAGAGAGGCATTGATAGAGAGAGAGACACCCTGAAAGGCAAAGAGTGATGCCCTGATGCAGAAATTTGTACATCAACTGTAACCAGTGGCATGTGCCAGTACAAAGGTGAGCTCCATTGTGTAATAGTAGTGAGATAGGGGTTGTAATCTGATATCACCTGCCATGTGTGTGTGTGTGTGTGTGTGTGTGTGTGTGTGTGTGTGTGTGTGTGTGTGTGCGTGTGTGCATGTGTGCATGTGTGTGTGTGTGCACGTGTGTGTGTGTGTGTGTGTGTGTGTGTGTGTGTGTGTGTGTGTGTGTGTGTGTGTGTGTGTGTGTGTGTGTTTCTAGGTTAAAGCACTTTCAGGCCTTTTCCACCCAGTAAACCTCCCATTGCTCTACTTTACAATGTTGCTAATGGCATTCACCTTAGAAGCGACTTTGGACACTCTTTAGCCATATAAGCTCTGTGGTGCATGTGACAATTAAGTACCACTATAGTATATGCAACAAAATAGGAAGGGGTTCTAATCTCAGCACTGGCAACTCTGTGTGTGTGTGTGTGTGTGTGTGTGTGTGTGTGTGTGTGTGTGTGTGTGTGTGTGTGTGTGTGTGTGTGTGTGTGTGTGTTTCTAGGTTAAAGCATTTTCAGGTCTTTTCCATCCAGTAAACCTCCCATTGCCCTACTTTACAAGGCCTGCTGATGTCATTCAGCTTAGAAGCACTGTTGGACAGTCGACAGGTATGTAATCTCTGTGGCAGGTGCAATAAAGATATAGCACTATAGTACAGAAAGCTAGATAGGTAGGGGTTCTAATCTCAACACTGACAACTGTGATTGTGTGTGTGTGAGAAGCATATCCCCTGTGTGTGTGTTGGTTATACCATTTTGAGGCCTGTGATGCTCCCATTGTATTACTATATAGGGCCTGTTCATGTCATCCATCTTAGATCCACTGTTGGACATTTTCTAAATATATAACTCCATGGCACATGTGATAAGTAGGTAGCCCTATAGTGCATGTAACTAGGTAGGTAGGGGTTTGAATCTCAGTACAGCCAACTGTATATCTGTTTATGTGTGAAGCATATACCTTATGGCTGTTGTGTGTATTGGTTATACCATTTTAAGGCCTGTTGACCCCCTCCACATAGCATTACTTTAAAGGGCCTGTTGATGTCATCCACTTTAGATGCACCATTTTAAAGTCTACAGGCCATACCACTCATCTGTACAGATGTATGCAGAATGCCCAAATGTTTGCAACATACATGTGGTCTGTGTCTCATAACAATGGGGTTTTATGTCAAATCATTGGCAAATCCATGAGAGTTGATGCCACAAATAGTGACAGACATGTCAGCTTCAGATGGCATGTCCTTCTGAAACATCATGCTGATACAAAACCTGTTACCCCATCATTTGTCTAGGTTTGTAAGAGCAATATGTGAGAACTGTCCCTATTTTGGGGAGTTTATCCTACCATTCTTGAAGCCATTCCCAAGATTAATTGCTGTGAGAGGTTATGGATTATATCACTGGCATGTAATCTCTGTAGAGCATGTGATATGTACGTATCACTGTAATGCATACAAGTAGATAGGTGTTTAATCTGACTTTTGCCAGCTGTATGAGCGTATGTGTTTCTGTATGCGTATCACCTGTGCCTGTGTGTGTGCGATGGTTATACAATTTTGTGTGTCTGTTCCATCCTGTTAACTCCCCCATTGCCAGCCTACTCCAGGCACCTACAGATGTCATCCACCTTAGCACAGTTGCATATTTATGAACACAAAGGCACTGTAGCACATGCAATACTCATGTTGGTCTGTATTGTACATAAAAAGATGGTAGGTGTTCTTATCTGAAAAGTATTAAGGGCCTGTTAACCCACCCCCATTGGTAATCCTAACAGTCCCTGCAATTGTCACTCGCCTGAATAGTAGTGCCAGACACTGCAAATTTATACTAGCTCTGTGGTGCTTTTGTTATGTATATAGCACTATCGTATGTAAAAATAGGCAGGTAGAGGTTCTACTGTCAACAAGGGCAGGTCATGAGTGTGTGTGTGTGTGTGTGTGTGTGTATGTATGGATATCCCCTTGCAGCAGTCTAACTGTGTTATGGACACCAGTATACCTCTCAACCCCTCACAGAAAGACATCTGGATAAAGCCATACAGAAAAGTGGAGCAAAGGCCAAACATTGAGCACAACCTTCACATATTGCTGTGACATGCATAGAAATTAGATACCAGAACAGGTTGCTCTTTTGAATGGATTTTCCAAAGGGTATGAGTTGTGACATGACAATATCTGTCATTAATCTCTAATGTTAGTCTTTCATGCTTTTCCACCAATTTGCCAGAAAACCACAATGTTATGGCAAACAGAAATAAAATATGTGGCAAACATCAGGGCATTCTGCAGAAATATGTAGAGGTGAGAGGTATGTTCACCATCTGTAGCACTCTGCAGGTTGCAGTCCATGTTTTGTAAGGTGTGACCTGTGACAACAACTCAAACAATACAGGGGTCCCCAGAGTGTAGGACAACAAACATTTCATAAAGTTGTCTACTAATTACATAGACCAGTTATTGCACATCAGAAGCACCTTAATGTCATGACAAATAGTGTAAGCTAGGGTAATGTCACACACAGAAACTGTCATATTACCAAACCAAAGGATATCCTGTGTGCTGCACTTGCTGTGGGTATGGTATGTCCTGCCAACTGTCACATTACTACAAGACATGTCCCACAGTCCACATTTGATAAGATGTCAACTACAATCTATGTCACCCATGTGCATACAATGTGTAGACATGTCAAGGCCCCTGTGACTACCTGCTTCCCCAATGATTCACATGTATTTAGGCATGAATGCTAACTGCCACCACACACATATGTTGGTACTGTCTAAGGCTGTGTCAACTGTAAGTAGTGTGCAGTTTGTCATTGAGCCACAAACTGCTGTAACACACTGCAATGGGCCATACAGTGGGTATGGAATGGTGCCAAGGTCCTGGCCTCAAGCTGAATGCAGACAACAGTGTCAGCATACCATACAGCAAGGACATGGCCCCACTATTTCCCACAACAGCAGCAACCCCATAAATGCACACACTGTGATTACAGACCTGGGTACTCAGCATGCTAACAATGTTGCATTCAGGCAACAAGTAGTGGCAGTGGTCAGAAAAAGGTTTGTATGTGGTTCACCACATAGGTAAAGGGACTGCATCCAGACAAAAGATGGACATTACCTTTGAATAGTCCTCAGTCAGTACAACAATACATTAGCAGCATGACCATTCTTCTATGCACCTATGCAGATATCTGCAGAAGCTGTAAAGGATATGTTAACACCCACAAAGATCATCCATGGGCCTCAACACCTGTGCCATGCAGACAGCCTCTAATCAGTACTGCCCCAGTGGTTAGCGGTAAGGTTATCCACAGGTGTCTGTGGCATGCCTAGATGGCAATGTTGTGATCAGCCCTTCAACAGATGCCCCATATATGAGAGTATAACTCTCTGCACACTACTGGCTTAACAGGCCTGAATCACATATGACACAGCACACCTCTCAACCCCTCACAGAAAGACATCTGGTTGGAGAGACAGGTTTGTCAAACAGAAGCTGTCCTGTCTGACAAATGCACTCCCCAATCATGCCAAACACAGTACCATGCAAACCCTCATCAAATACTTCAAGGTTGAGTGGATGTGAAATAAAAACAAACATCTGTCTCAGGGCACCAACATGTCCATCAATTCCATGGCCAACATGTACTAAACAATGATTCTGTTGGGGGTGAAATAAGGGACCCAGGTCCAGTACTCTAGTAACCTCACCCATAAGTATGAACCTGTGATCCTAAGCAAGACCCATGTGACATGTATCAGGACTAGCTTGCTGTGTCAAGAGGTATGCATGCAAGGTTATGCTGTCTTGCCCCCATTGTCCCTCACACACTGTTCCACACATACCTTAGTGATGAAAAGGTGTGTCTGCCACCACCCCACCATCTTGAGCTTCTGTAATGGCAGCAGCTCACCATGACTTACACACACAGATGCATGGAAGAGAAATAGTATACGGTCTGTGAGAAGGTCTGTGAGACAACAGTCAGTCAGAAGTAGTAACAGCAATAAGGCATCATTGCACAAAGGTACATAAACTTTAATGCATCTGGATGACAAGTGGCAGCAGACAGCACCTTACAGGGCATAACACTATTAGACTACAAAATGCCATTATCTGTACTAGAATCACCCTGTACATCAGACACATATTAGCATGTCCCTGCATCAATCGTATGGATAACACAAATGTAGCATAGGTATCATATGCAGAGGGTGGGGTGTGGGGTTGCCAAAGCCCTAGGCTGTGACATACAGTTGACATCACGTGTGTGTGTTTGGAGGGGTGCTGATCAGCTGGGCAAAGGAGAGGAGTTGTGTGCATCTATTGGTGACCTGCATGTGACAGTGATGTGTGAGTGTGTGCATGCACACAGTCAAGCCATGTGCTAGCCCTACATGAGCAAGGTAATGTTGGACAGCCGTGGACCATACATGGCAAAATGTACAATTCACCATCTCTGGCCATGAATACAATGACTGATTTTGCCAGGAGTGGTCCTGGAACCACCATGCCCAAGGCCAGATGCAGTACTACTTCTTGATCATGACTGATGTCTGCTGGTTCTGTGTCCCTCACGGGACTGCTTAAGACCATGTGCCCATGGCCTGCCATGCTGTGGTGTGGACAGCACACTCCCTTCATTAGTGCTGGTGATACTGCCACTAAGGGAGTGTGCGTGTGCACAGCCATATGGGTTCTCAACTGATGTTGTTGCTGACCTACGTCCACATGTCCAATGCCCTACTCCCTCAACATGTTCATGCACAGACATTGCATGGTTAAGGACTGACAATGTCTCACTCCACCATTTACCAACTACATCAGCAAAATGACATAAGGCATCCCCAATACCATGGAGGGAGTCATGAATGCCAGGCACTGTTGCATCCATGACCCTGAGCATCCATCTGGTGTACTGTTCACAGTGTGCCTGTGCCTCCATGATGGATCAAAACATGTGTCTGGTGACACATGCTGTGACAACTCTCACAGGGGCTGGATGGGCAGCAGTCCTCCTTTGAGCACCCTTGTAAATCTGCCTGTGTGGGACTTCACCAGCTCTCTGGCAATGGCCAGTGTCTACAGTCTCAGATGCCATAGTCACCACGCTACCCTGTTCAATGCTACCACCCTCCAACTGTCCAATATCTGTGGCTGCTGGGGACTTGGTATGTGTGAGTATACTGACTGTGTGCAGGGACATTAGGGGTGGAAGTGGGATGTCAACCAATGGGACTGATTCAGCCCTCAACACTCCCACCTGTGCCTCACAATGGCCACCATCATCATTAGTGTCCAATGAGACACTGACATCAAGTTGTGAGGGGGACACACTTCGACCCCTATGATCACCTGTAAGGGGAAGACAATGACTACATTAATTTTTGCACTATAATATTTGATGATCTACACGCGCACACACACACACACACACACACACACACACACACACACACACACACACACACACACACACATACACAAACACACACACACGGTGCCACAAAGGCATTATACAGACCACACCTTCTGACTGATGCCATGCACAACACACAGACAACAGACACACTCTGAACAGGCCCTCAAGAACATGTAGTGCAGCTATATCCAGTTAATGTTGCTAGTACTATACACCTGTGAGATACATGAGAAGTTGGAGTATGTGCTGGACCTTCACCTAACACACAGTGTACCTGTGTACACAATAGTAATGCACCCCTGTATAGCACAGTGGCTACACCTCTACCAAACTACATGGAAATATTTTACTGCTTCTGCAAATATGCTATGGTGATTACCAATGTGAAGCACTGCAGTGAACTGTAGTGTAAATGAACATGGAACATACTGCAATATGGTTACAGTTAACAGTTGTGTGCATGGAAAACTGCCAGTCCTTAACATGCTCAGAGTATAGGTGACCCATAACATGATAGTTCACACTCACTGGTTACAGGTTGATGCTTCCCAGCCACCAGAAGTACCTATGGAGTTGTGGGGGAGAGGTGTTGTCAGCACACACACATATGGCAATGGTACAGGATATGTGCATTTATCAACATGTACAGTACAAGCTGAGATACTACCCAAATTGCTGACATTCACAATATGTGTGCATATGTGTGCATTACAAAACCCCAACCACAGATGCAGATTGACCTGACATATTCCTACAGGTATGCAGAGGCTGCCACCATGAATGCTACAGTATTAACATGATGACCACTGGAGGCTTACCTGAACGCTCCTTGGCTGTGGACTCTGTGCCACCCACCTCCACAACATATATACTGATGCTTTCCTGTGAGCTAGTGGCTGAAGCCAGGTTTGCCAGAAACTCATCTGTGGCTGAGATTGTTGGTTGTGTCAATGTCCTACAGTTTCCCCAGCCAGTGTGATTTATATTGGTGTCCTGGCACTTTGTAGCACCTGCCTCTTGTACATGGATCGGCAGCCATCTACAAACACCACCAAGGAACACACTTGTCTGAGAGTTGGAATGGCTTTAGGTACCAGCAGTCCATGCTCACTGCCTGTCAGTGCTGCATATCTGTCCCCAAAGTGGTTGTCAACACAATCAGTACACCTCGCACAGCTACATAACACACACACACATCTGCAGTGGTCCTCAACATACACATCCACAAACAAAGGGGATCTCTGAGGCAAACACACACATGAACATCACAGCCATAACCAGAATATAACACACATTGCCACACACCTGTGTCCCACAGCCACACAGGCATCAGCCCATGTCAAACATGTTACACATAGAGGACTCCAGTGGAGACACACTGGCGTGCCTCTGACCTGGTTGTGTAAGTGGATGGTCACAGTTACTGTTGTGTCAGGCAACATACTCCACCATATTGCATACTCACTGCTGTCTCTCACCAATAGGAACTGTCATGGGTCTGTCACAGTTCATATTAGTGTGCCTGTACTGACATGTACATCCCTGGACTATATGCACTAAGACATGAGTGTGCACACAGGTTATGTGTCCCAGGCATGTATGTCTGCAGCCTTATGCAGCATTATGCTGTCACCCAGACAGATGCTGCAATACAATCAGGGAATGATTGCCCTTAACATGTCCACATTTCTCCTGTGATATAGCAGAGATTCCAGTACCTGTGAGTCGAGAATGATGTGGTAAACAGACCATGATACTCTGCAAGAGATGGCCTCCATCTGTCTTCACAGGTCATAGTGCATCTGGCAGTGGTTACCACCAGCCCCATAGTGGCTCCATTAGTAACATTGGTGAAGTTATCACTACCAACATACAAGTGTCAGTGCAGCACACTTTGAAGCCCATTATGTTAAACGCTAGAGGTGTAGACATGACTTTTCCCTTATTGCAAGCATTGCTAACCCTGGGAACTGCATATATCTGTACAGTCACACAGACTATGGTTTAAAGGTGCAGCGAGAACCCCAGCCTTAGATGGTCAACCATTCTATCATACATGCAGAAGCCAAAGTGTAGCTGGTAATGCCATGGGACATGGGGTTTCCATTTATATGAAACACATACACACCTCCACGCTGTACAGGCAGTAAGATGCACAGGGGACACTGTAGGGGCAGTTCACCATTGCCATTACAAACCTATTCAAATCACAGCTAGCTACCATACACCACATGGACCTCAACAGCTGTATTCAGAGATGGGTCTGTACCCTGATCCTGCGTTTGTTGAACAACCCTAACATACATTGTAAGACATACCCATGCCAGCACACAAATGGCCAGTACACTATCATCTGTGAATTTAGGAACACCTTGGTGTGGCCAAAAGCTACCCCCATAACACAGGTTAACACTGATGCATCCCTCCATTGTCATCCTCCATGGAAAAGCTACTGTCATGCAGTCATGTTTACAGTCACCATCTCCCACAATACCCATTTACATAGGGCAGCCATACATACACCTCCAACATGGAATACATCCTCCTGGGGGGGGGTAATACACACCCTCACAGGCCCCAAACCAACATCAAGGACTGGCACCAATTTACACACATACACGCAAGTGCTATAGGTGCATCTGTACAGATGAATGTAGCCAGGTACACCCAACAGGCCTACATCATCCTCTGCTAGGATATGTACACCTGTCTGGTGGACATGTGCAATATATACTGTCCATAAGAGGGATGACATACTGCTGTCCAAAACAAAGTAGTGGCAGGTGCCATTTTAGAGCAATGTCTCCTTAGTGTGTACATGAGAATGGGATCTGTCTTGCAAATCTGCACAACAAACACAGAGGCTTCATTGTATACATCCACTACACACAGTCATCTCCCCTACTGCACATATGTCTGCAACAACACAGGAAGCAGCTGCAGCTGCTCAATTGTGGTGCTCAGGGACACCAGCTATACCACTTCTGTTGGTATTGCATACTGGATGCATGACAGAGTCAGTGTAGGCCGCACCACCTGTGTTCCCCATGAGTACATTAGGATATCCACAGTACGTCTCCCATCTCCTATATTTGGGGAACAGGTCACCACTCATCTGCCATGGGAGCCTATCGCATCACAGGGTGCATCCTACATGACCCCAAGCATAACCTTGCGACACCATAAGGAAAATTATTCAAAGGAGGACTGACTACCACCTTTGTCACATCCATTTCATGGACAACAACTATCACCCCTTTAGACTAAGATGGGCCATCTCTCACTCAGTCACATGATAGACACAGCAGCCTAACAAGGCTATTCTACAAATGAACCCCATTAACAAGGACATGTGCGACCTGGACACACTCCATTATGCACACATAGGCTTTGTCATCATGGAAGGGTTCATGTCTTCTATACTCAGGTGACCTCAATGACACAGTCACCAAAGCCATGGATGGGGGGGGTGACACTGCAAAATGCCTGCCTTGAGCTGGTGAAACTATGTGACAGTATAGCCCTTGTGACCATCACACATATAACATTGCCAAGTATGCATCACACCATATGCTACCATAGGGGTAGCACACCAGTGCACTGACATGACCCACATATTCCACATAGGGAAATGCACCTCATGTGGTTCACCCATAAGTAGGTGTGTAACCTGTTGTTCCATGTTTGAGCCTCTGTTATGTGTGATGTACACATCTTCGGTGCATGTAACAGCCATTTGCCTATGTCTGACCATGTCTGCAGATGACTACATGCTGTGTGCCATCACCAGATTCCCTACTGATGTGGACATCTGCCTAGGAGGGCCTCACATAGATACATGACTGCTGCCAGACACATGGCCTCAGGCCGCATACCAGGACATGCAGTGTGAACCCCTATGGGGAGATTGACGTCACCATATATTAACAGAGTATGAACAACATCCTAGGCATGCAATCAGCAATGAGTGTGCTGTGGACACAAGTCTTTGGCAACATGACATGTCAACACACCGTTGCTTCCACTGTATTATGAACCTTCTATATGGCCCAGATCATACATAAGGGTATGTCATCACGGGGCATGGGGTATAAACACCTCACATCCCACCCAATAAGGACCATTAGTGTCTGTAATTCCCTGTTCATCATTCACATCACACAGCATATGCAGCAGCTGGGGACATTACAGAGGTTCCCCAACAGGGAACACCAGGCCATCACATATGTACCTTACAGCGATAGGCCATACGGCCAACTCTCTACCCAGTTTCATACATAATCCTCATGGGTGACCTCAGTGTGGCATGCAAGGCAATCGTGGACTCCATATTGCTGGGACTGCTGCACAAGTGCAAGTCATGCTCCACTCTGTTAACACACACACACACACACACACACACACACACACACACACACACACACAGCCTCAACCTGGTGTGTGACATGAATTTGCCTTGTTGGCAGCTCAGATGTATGCCCCACATAATCAGCCTGTGGTAGAATGGGCACCCTGTTCACATCACACAGTGTAGCTATGTACACCTTTGCATGCATGGCCTAGATAACTGGAGGGTTAACTGCACATACACCCTTGGGATACAGCCTGTGTCCCTGTTGGATGGGGGCAGTGGGTGCTGCTTTGCATACATGTGGGCTAACATCTGGCCTAGGCATATAGCTGCTCAGGGCCCATAACCTAGTAATGTGATATGGCACCAGGATTAGCAGATATAGCCTGAGTGGTGTGACAGACTGTGTTGTTATGTGCCCACACACATCACTGTCATTGACTGCTGGGTGTCCCCTATGGGAAGCATGTTAGTACCATGTCATCTAGCCTACATTCGAAAAATAGCTGAGCAATAGTACAAGTGCATGTGGACATTCCAACAACATCTGTGCTACACAGTAACATAAAGAAGTACATATGTAGTGTAGTATGTCCTCCTCGCAGCTGTCTGACATCTGCAGTACCCGGATGTTTGCAGAATGTGTACATGTGCCTCATAGATGTAGACCCCCTACCACACAAATGTGTATTTCCAGATACTGGTTGCACAATATGTGATGGTTGTCCACAGAGTTTGGGGAATGTGTCTGTGACATGGCAGACCCCTGGGAACACAGTAATGGTACATGAATATGTGGTACTATATGCATTCCCTTACATTGTATTATTTATTTATTTATTTTACATTTTTTTTTTAACTGGGATAATCCATTGGACCAATAACAGCCCATTTTCAATGGAGTCCTGGGGAGGAAAGCTCCATGAACAACAATATAATATGAAGACAATGCATTTACATTTATGTAATACTATTGAAGAACAATGGTATTACACAACATGGCAAATAATCCATGACTGCAGTGAAAATACAGTCAAAAAAACAAAAGATAAAATTACACACACACACACACACACACACACACACACACACACACACACACACACACACATAAATAAGTCAATTGAAATAAGAAAAATCCATTGGTGCATATTCCTGTTAGGTTTGTTACAATGTGAAATAACACAGGGTTGACATTACAGTTTTACATGAAATCTTAGCAGACAAAGTAGAATAAGGGATAAGAGGTGTTAATTGTTAAATCTAAGGAGGGTGGGACAATAAGAAAAAAAAGTAGAGCAACAGCAGGAGTAAATGAGAAAAATGAAGATGGTAGCAGTCAGAGAAGCTCAATATGATGAAGAGAAGAGAGAAGTAAAGGAGTGTGAGAAATAGAGAAAAAAGAGGAGAGTTATGTGGGATGAGAGCAGGAACATTTTTATTTTTTTTATTTTACATTTTTTGACCGGGCTAGTCTAACTGGATATATGTCCATTTTCAGTAGAAGCCCGGGGAGATAAGCTCCAAGACATGATAAAATACAAATACAATTACAAACAGCAAAAGGCAAAATTTGTAATAAAAAATAGCAAATATAATAAAAATATAATGAAAATAATCGAGCAATGGTAACATGTGTTGTAAAGCATAGAGGTTAGCACAGGGTGTGTAAAGAGAACAAGAGTCATAAACAGTGCAAATTGAAAGGTACAGGGACATCGTACAGGTAAAGTCAATAGTAGAGAAAGGAAGTTAGTTGTGTAGTGATGTTACTAAGAATTAACTTGAAAAAAGGTATGTAACGAGGAGCGAAATGGTGTAAAATAGGGACACATGAGAAAAATATAATAAGAAGGAAGATGTAACAGTGGATAGTAAGCACAGGATAGGCAAGGTCAAGTTTAAAGAGATAGATAACTAGTCCGGTTTGGTATAGTATAATTTGAGGTAAAGTTTAAGTCTGTTTTTGAAGAGTGATAAGGAAGTATGTGAGGAGAGGTCATTAGGGAGAAGATTCCAGGATTTACCTACAGTATTAGAGAAGAGAGAATCCATAGCCCTGTTATTAGATTTAGAGGTGTGTACAAGAAGTTTGTGTGATGAGCGTAAATACTTCAGATTATTATAGGGGGTGATAAGGCTAGATAAACTAGGAGTATTAGAAGGTTTGTAAAGAATGTTGTGGGCAATGGCTAGTTGGTGAAATTTAGTCAGGTGTTGTAGTTCTAACCATCCTAGCTGATTTAGATTTATACAATGGTGGGTTCTAAGTGGGTTTCCTGTTGCAAATCTTGCAATGTTATTATAGGACAATTCCAATTTGCTGAAGATAGTCTTGTATAGATTAGTAAAAATTGGAGAAGCATAAAGGAGTGTAGAGATCAAATGAGTGTGAGCTATAGTAGTTTTGGCAGTAGGAGAAAGGAAGGGTTTAATCCTATAGAGTGTGCCATTCTTTTTGTTGACAGTCTTTATAGTATTGTTGATATGGATGTCGAAGTTCAGATTGTTGTCGATGGTGACACCTAGAAGTTTGGTGGTAGAGTCTGGAGATACTATAGTACCATTGGTGGATGTCACAGAGAAATGAAGAGGAGAGGACTTTTGAGTAGGAGTGAAGAGGAGGAGTTTGGTTTTCTTTGGGTTCAAAAGAAGGCAACGCTGAGTGAACCATTGTTCAACTATGTTGAATACCTTCTGGGTGAGAGAGTGAAGGTCTTGGGAGGATGTAGCTGAGCATAGCAGTGTGGAGTTGTCAGCATATTGTATGCAAGTGGCTTGGGGGATAGCTAGATGAAGATCATTTATAAATATGGAGAAGAGGAGAGGTCTTAGTATGGACGCCTGAGGGACACCTAAGGTAACGGGTAGATGGGTGGATAGAGTGTTATGCCATAGTACTGCTTGCTGTCATTTGTCAAGGTAGGATTGGAACCATTTTATGGAAAGTGGGTGTAATGACAGAGATTTTAGTATGCTTATGAGAATCTGGTGGTTTGCCATGTCAAATGCTTTAGACAGGTAAATAAATAGAGCAGAGGAAAGATTATTTAGGTTTCGTTGTTTGTTAATATAATCAGTAAAGGAAAGGAGGGCAGTGGTAGTGCTATGTGAGGGTCTGAAACCATGTTGATAGTTGGAAAGTAAATTGTTTTCAATTAAGTGGTGGAGTAATTGCCTGTGGATACATTTCTCCATAATCTTAGCTAAAGGAGAGAGTAGGGCAATAGGGTGATAGTTTGATAGCTCAGTGGAGTGTCCACCTTTATGCAGGGGTTAACATGGGAGACTTTCCATAAGGTGGGGATGTGACCTTTGCTTATAGTTCTGTTGATCAATATGGAAATAGGGTAGGCAATAGCCTTGGATGATAACTGTAGAAATTCAGAAGGCAGTTGGTCTGCAGAAGGAGAGCATGGTTTCAGTTTATACAAAAGGTTTTGAATAAGTGTGGTTGGGACAGGTTTGAACTGAAAAGGAGGGGGTGGGGTTGAGGTGTAAGAAGGTAGTGTGAAGGTATTAGGTGATAGTTGACTAGCTAGTGTTTGGATAGCATCTGTAAAGAAGGTATTGAAGGTATTAGCTGTATGGATGGTTTTTTTTCTGGTCTGTATTTTGAGGGTTTGGTGTAGTGGATTAACCTGGGTGAAGTGACTGCTTAATGCTAGCCCAGCATTTTTGTGGGTTGTTGTGATTAGGTTATTGAAATTGTAAGTAGTAGTTTTTTATCAGAAAGTATGGCCTTCTTAGTATCATTCTAAGTTGTCTAAAGGTTTGTTGGTCAACAGGGTTTTAGTCATTCTCCATTTGGCCCAATATTTATTTCTGTGATGAATTTTATGTTTGGTTTCATTGGATAGCCATGGGGCAGAATTGGCCTTAATTCTAATAGATCTGGTTGAAGCGTGGTGATTGAGAATGGAAAGGAAGGTTGAATTAAAGAAATTAACAGCTTCATCTAAAGGGAGGTGTTTTAAGGGAACCCAACTGCATGCTCTTAGTTCCATTTGGAATAAATCAGGGTTAACATTCTTTTTGGATTTAATACTTCTGATAGAGGTTAGAATGGGAGTGTTGGCTTTATGCCTGATGAAGTAGGTGAGTGGTCACTTATATCATCAGGGAGGGTTCCAGAATTATAGTAGTGAGTATGATTGTTTATAAGAATCCAGTCTAGTATGCTTGCTTTCTTGTTAGCTTTATTTATTCTGGTGGGTGAGGTAATGGTTAGAGAAAAAAACATGTAGGTTAATGTGGGTGGTAGGAAGGCTGGTACAATAGGAATTCCAATCCAAATTTATATCACCTAGGATTATGGTTTCTTGGGGCAGGTGTTGAGATAGCCAGTAAAGGATATTTTCCATGGTGGCTATGTTATTTCCAGGGGACAGATACATACAGATAATGTAGATTGATTTAGCATTGTTAAGTTCAAGTTTAGAGATGAGAATCTCAGCATGGGAATTTAGAGGTAGATTACAGGTGTATATGGTTAATTGTAAGCCAAATTTAAATAGAATAGCAATGCCACCACCTTTCTTAGCTACTCTGTCAGTTCTTAGGATATTATATCCAGGTGGGATAATTTCTATATCCTTGATGGCAGGTTTTAGCCATGTTTCTGTTAGGCAGATAATGTCAAAGGAGTACACTTCTAAGAGAGCATGGAGTTGAGTTACTTTGTTGTTAATACTACATATATTAAGATGAGCTAGTAGGAGGGAGTTAGATGGTTTAGCAAGGGGGTAATTGGTTGATTGATGATGTTTATGGAGAGAGCTAGAGGTTGCTGTTGGGCCAGGATTAGGATGAACATCACAGTCTTTTAATGAGAGGAGTTGTCCTAGATAGCTTAGGTTTGGGAACTTGCTGTATGGAAATAACACTCTCCTGAGATGTAGTGAATTATATTTAATATGTAGTGTTCTATGATACATAGCAAGTAGGTAGCTGGGTGAGCATATTATGTTTGCATGGTTATGTAGGTGTGGTAAGGGTTGAGAGTTAGTTTGCTGATTGGGGTAGTCAGTGTGTGGATATATTGGGTGTTCATATGAGGAGAGTAAATAGGTAAAGGTTAAAAGTGGTAGTGGTACAAGAGTAAAGCAGAGTAGAATCTGAGAAGGAATGGTTGGATTAGCCATTGGGAAGGATTAGCTTTTTGTTAGATATATATGTAGAGATGGAAGTGTTTCAGCTGAGAGTGTGTAAAGATAGGAGGGTGTGGTGAGTATGGAGTGGAGTGGTAAAGAGATGGGAGATAACAGAAAAATTGGCCAATTGGAAATGTATAGAGGTTAATGGGAAGAGGAAGGGGTGTGGTTAAAAAGTATAAGAGTAGGACCACTGGGGTGGGTGGGAATTGGGGGTAGGGAGGGAGCGGAGTGAGCCCGCATGGCGAACGGAGCAGGTAGAAAGAAGGAGAAAGGAAGAAGACAAGACTGTGAAGAAACAATCAGTGGATAGGTAAATGAGATCAGAGATAAGGAAAGTATGGAGGAATTAGCACTTGTTTAGTGTAACTGTTAGTAAGGTAAGAACAGAGAGGATCACAGACGGTTTTGTGATGGTAATGAAGCAGGATCTTAAAGGTAGAGTGGTTGTCTTTAGTACGAATAAAAAGTGGCAGGGAATTCCAGAGGTAAGCTAGGGAAAAGGATAGTAGGCATTTGCCTGGAGGGTGAGCAGGCTTGTGGAGTTCAAGCAAATTCTGATTACTAGATCTTAGAAGTCTGTTGGGCAAGTCCATTTTGAAGGAGGAGGCAAGGGAGGGGCAGATGGAGGGATTAAAGATGAGTTTATGGGCATGACTAAGTTGAAAGTAGGTAAGATGGTTGGGAAGTTTGAGCAAATTTAGCTAGTGTAGGGCATTGCAGTGGTGGGAGGAGGATTTATAGCCAGTAGCAAACTTAGACATTTTGTTATAACAGGAGAATAGCTTTGTTTTTTAGAGAAGATTGAAGGTTGGTAAGAAGTGGGGCACCATATAGGAGAGAAGGAATGAGGAAGGTGTTAGAGAGTACAAGTTTAGTAGTGGGAGTGATATAGCAGTTATGGCAGTAGAGCATGCCTAGTTTCTGGTGGGTTTTCTTTATATTGGTTAGTAGGTGAGCATCAATGTTTAACTGTTCATCAATAAAGTCTCCTAGAAGCTTTGCATGGGATGCTAGCTAGAGAGGGGCATTGTTCTGACTAGTAATGGAAAATTAGTTCTTCTCTATAATGGTACTTTTTGAAGGGGAAAATAATTTAATTTTAGTTATTAATGCGTTGAGTGATAGATGATTGTCTATCATCTAATGGTCGGTGTAAGAGAAAGCGTCATGAGTTAGTTTTAAGAGAGTGTAGGTGGAAGTGGCAGAGCAGATGATTCTGGAGGCATCTGCATATTGAATCAGTGTAGCACTAGGAATGTTTTGGTGGAAGTCATTTATGAAAATGCTGAACAGTAGGGGACCCAATATGGAACCCTGAGGTATGCCTGTAGGTGTATTAAGGAAGGAGGAGGTGGCTTTTTTCCACTTGACAGGTTGTTGTCTTTCAGAGAGGTAACTAGAAAACCAGTTGACAGAAGAGTGGGATAAGTTTAGATTAGAGAGTTTAGATAGGAGAAGGCTATGGGAGATAGTGTCAAAGGCCCTGGATAAGTCCAGAAGCAGGGTGGACACTAGATAGCCAGAATCCTGGGCTTTGT
Source organism: Protopterus annectens (assembly GCF_019279795.1). Taxonomy (NCBI): domain Eukaryota; kingdom Metazoa; phylum Chordata; order Ceratodontiformes; family Protopteridae; genus Protopterus; species Protopterus annectens. Next base: position 261,277,589 of record NC_056725.1, read on the forward strand.
TGATGGTTTTGAAGAAGGAGAGGAGAGCAGTTGTGGTACTGTGGACAGGTCTAAAACCATGTTGTGTGGAGGTAAGTAGGTGGTTCTCTGTGAGGTAGGGTAGAAGGTGAAGGTGGATACACTTTCCTAGAACTTTTGAGATAGGGGATAAGATAGTGATTGGTTGGAAATTGGGAAAGTTGTTATTACCTCCTTTGTAAATCGTGGTATGCTCAATATGTATGCAATGCTGCTGAACCAGAGCCAGTTTCCCCCCACTACTAATACCTATAACCTGATGTCCTGCTGCAGGGGTTCACCAGGTATGCTAGCCATAGGTCTCAGGCAATGAGATGCAGGTGTGGACTATGCAGTGATCTAACCAGAGTACCTCATTAATGGTAAGGGACACCTGTACAATCTTTGAACTAAGCGTGTATGACATTCACAGACCGAGAGGGGCTCACTGACAGTACATGATGTCATATGCCACCTGTATCCACCAGTTCTTACTGCAGGATTGTACACCAGGCAACAAACTTAGCAGTCATATGTGAGCTGACCATTACTGGGGTGATTTTGGGGCCAGAGCTGTGATTCATGTTACTGCAGACAGAGCCATAACAGATGGGCATAGGTGCTGGACAGCAGACTAACAGCAACATGTCAGTTCAGGCAATATTGTTGAGACCTACAGCTTAAATTCTTATTTCCCATGACTGCATCCCTCCATCTGCATTCCATTACATGCTTCATTCAGTGACATACCTGGTATAGTGCTGTACTCCTTTGAGAGAAGAAATCCATTTGTAGTATCCTAGTGAATCCTATTAAATTGCTGTCTCTCGTCATTAATAAAGGTTCAGACCTGTTTACCATAGGCAGCAGCTTTTCTTTTGTAGGTAATACTCATGAACAGGTGATTGCCTTTGCACCAATCTGTGACTCCCACTTGCTAATTACATCCAGAACAGTTGGGTTGCCTTTCCATTTAACAATGACATGGCTACACAGTGCTATAATTAAGGCCTTCATGTGACCTTGTCCCTTTTCTTGGCCTGTGAGAAGGACATTATTGAGTTGTTGGAGCTACAGCTTTACAGAGTGTAGATATACATACTGTCCACTGTTTGGTTGATGTGTTATGTCGACAGTTTTGCATACTATGTCTGGCCATTGTTAACAGACTTTCAGATTCTGTACCAGTGTACTGTTAAACAATGTGTGTTGGGGTCAGTAAGGAGAAGGGCAGGTGTGAGTGTCATACATCCTTTTTATCTGACTGTACATGCTGCTACAGTTGATGATGTTCTGTCAGCTGTGTATGTTTGTATGGGGAGACTGTGACACATGTCCCTTTCTCATAAGCACTCCCCTACCCTTGATGTATGGGTGTCATGTGGATGCTCTGTTCCAGATGTTTGGGAGGTATATTAAGTCTGTAGCAGGTAGCTGGACATACTGTTGCATGTGTAGCAGGCTGCAGCTGCTGCATTCTGGCCAGGAGTCAGACTAGGGATTGTGAAGACATTGGGGGACAGCAAGCTGTTACTCTCAGTGAGGGAGCGGTGTCAGCTGTTGTGTCACAGCATGGACTGGCTGAGTGTACCTATTACAGTCCAGGTGAAACATGTGCCTCTGGCACATATGTTACATAATAGTGCCATCCAGAGAGTATTAGTAAACATTTACAGCACATATTCCTTCTTCTGAAATGTGTCCCACCCTGCAGGCCTATAAAGTGCTTCTGTGGGTGGCAGTGTGTCTGGTGGGAGCAACCAGTTTTGCTGGACATTGCATGGCTCAGTTATTGCTATGTTGTATTGAAATGCATGTAGTTGTTGTGCCACAGACTGTGCTGTGGGCCAGGACTGTGGGTGTCCAGATGTGACACCTGCTAGGAATGTAACAGATAGATGATAGGTAATATATTAATGATTTGTATTATATATTCATACTAATAATATTTTATATATATCATGATAATATATTATCATATCATATTATGATAGTATATAATATATGCTATATTACTAATAAGGTGTTATAGTATGTCAGGTGTATTTGTAAGACATATGTGCATGCATACAGTGTGTTACACATGATTGGCATGGACATGTGCATTCAGATGAGTATGACATGTGACACTGAGCTCTCTGTCATGGTTTTGTAACACCAATCTGCACTGTATTGCCAGTATGTCAGGACACAGAATAGATTTTATGGCAACCCTGCCATAAGTAGGGGGCACAACTGTGTTCATTCAGCAACAGTCATTGCATTTGTCAGCTCTACCTGATATTGTTGGCCTCCCGTACATCCAGCAGCATTGATTTGTCTGTGTACTGGTTTGTTGTCTGCATCAGAGGCCCAAGTTAGGGTTGCCACCTTTTCAAATGGCCAAAGTGGGACAGTTTTGGTAAAAACATAAGATTTTGCAGGGCCAAACTTACCCTTGGTCAGTGCAAAGGACAGAGCTTCATTTTTTGCCTAAATAAACACTTACTCTTGTAGCATTTTAGCTGCTTATTCTGTTTCTTATAACATTTAGGTGTTTCAGATACAGAATAACTGTTTTATGGAACTATTACATAAAATAAAGGAAATATGTTTGTCCCAACATCTCAGGACATTTGCCATTGTTTCTATTTCTTTGCAGGACATAACTGCCCAAACAGGGTCTGTCCCTTGCAATGTCGGACAGGTGGTGATTTGTCCCCGTATATATAGGAGTAGTGTGTCACTGCCAATCAGGATATGTTTGTAAAAACACTACTTGATCACCAAAGGTCTGTTGGTCTACTGGTGTAATGTGCTTTGCTGTAGTTGACAAGGTCCTGGGTGCAATACTTGGCAGTGGTGCCTTTTTTCCCTAATGTTACATGACTACTGCATGATATACTTCCAAAAGCAGTACTAAATACCCAGTGCTGATTTAGCCTAGTGGTGTGTTCTTCTGACTGTATTGCACAGGGTCCTGGGTTTGAGACTTGGCAGTGATGTCTTTTTTTCCCTAATATTACATGACTGTACTGCATGCATACCTCTCAACTGTCCCTGATTTTCAGGGACGTCCCCTGATTTTGACTCAAATTTTTAACCCTGTCCCTCTTAATCCCTCCTAAAACTAGTGACTTTTGGAGGAAAGGTGGTGAATTACACTTAATGAATACTGACAATAATTAAGAGTTATAAACTATTTTTACTTCAGCAAATATGTATTAATTCTTATGCTCTGATTCTGTCAATGTTTCAAGTTAATAGCACTAATATTTTAAAAGTGTCCCTGATTGTCCCTAATTTTTCCTTGACTTGCCCCTGATTCTGTTGAAATTTGTCCCCAGTTGGTTCAGAGGTCTGACTGCATGATATATTTACAAAAGCAGTACTAACTCCCAAAACCTAATCAGGCCTAGTGATGTGCTGCTCTAACACTAGTTCACAGGATCCTGTGGTTGAAACCTGCCAACACTGGTTATGCTGTTGCTGGGCAGAACAGTTCCTGAATGAGATAAAATTATCTAAGCAGGTTTGTGTGGTTTTGCACGATGCCAGGCTGTGCTTATCTTCGCTTAAACCCTTGCTATTTTCAAAAAAAGAAAAGAAAAAATGGGTGATAAGAAAGTGGTGAAATAGAGGCAAGCAGGGGAAAAAACATTATGAAATGCAGCTAGGACTGTGCAGGACAGGGGTAGGAAAGGACCATAGCTCTCCATTTCTTGTGCAGCAACAGCTGTGTATGATGTGGACAATTTGGAATTTAGAGTTTCACACCCCACAGGGAGGGGTGTGAGTGACATAAATTTGTTGATTTACTCATGGGGAAATTGATTAATGTCAGTGTACATGCAGGTGAAATGGAGAGCTATGTATGAGTTGAATTTTTTTTTTTTAGGACAGAAACTCATTTATTTTTTTAAGGTGAGAGCGGGATGTTGGGGTAGGGTTGTAGGTATGCTTGGGGAGGTAAGCTGAGTAGGAGAGGCTGCTTTTGCAGACAGTCAAGACAGACACGACAGCAGACAGTGGTGGTGTTTGACATATGAGGGGGTAAACACCTTGGATGGACAGAGTGGTTGGGAATCAGAGGATCACATGCCCCCAGATGGAAACAGAGGGACAGAGGTCTCCACCCATTGGCAGTCACCACTGCCCCTTCATGGTCCTGAAGGTGGTTGTGCTTGAGGCTAGGCACCAAGGCCATCCTACTCCTCAACTTTCACCAGTCTACCTTGTATCTGACACAGGCAGTCATCCACATCCCGCTGGATGACCCTGCACACCATACCTCTGAACTGGTGTCAGGTGACAGAGCCCTCTCCTTGCCCATGCCCAGGCAGGGATGAGCCCCATCCCCTAAGGAGGTTCCACCTGTGGATGGTGCAGGACCAGCAAAGGAGGCAGCTCAAGGTTGGGTCCCAAACATGCTGGGTCCTGGTGCCATGGCCAGATGAGGCAGGACATGCAGATCAGATGGGATCAGCCTATCCAAACATGTTATGGTGTTGAGGTTTGTCAAAGTGTATTGGTTAGTCATGAGCAAAACATTTCAATGTTAGTTATAACAGCATGTTTGGGTGTTCCAATTAACCCAGAACAATAGAATTGAAAAAAATTGCATATCAAATGGAACACATGCATAAATGGAATAACAGGCATTATTGTAACAGCATGCCAGTAACAGTTGCGGCAATAGGCCACCAACAGTGGAATTTGAACAAGGTATGTTAGTATGCAACCATTGAACTATAGGAAAAATAATACAACACAAGTCCCAGCATTAGATTTTGAGAACAACATACCCATAGTATATGAATAATAATTTGTGATATAGATAAGAGGTGAGGGGAAAGAAAAACAGTCCATTAACAACTGTATAGGCTATATTTTTCACAACAGTACTGCTCAATACTCTACAGGTCTGCCCTTATTTTATATCTACCTGTGGCCTATAGATTCTGTAGCATGTACATATCTGTTAAGCTGTCAACATGAAATGGCATGGAGCAAGCTGTGAAAACTCTAAATACATAACTAGGGGGGAATCATACATGTCAGGGTTACATATATGACTAACAAGGTGTACGGTGCCCTGATGTTGTTTGAGTCTACTGCTGATATACTTCAACTGGATTTATATCTGTGTCCAAGGTTATTGGCAACAGTGATCACCAGCTGTGACAGCATGATACTTGAGAGACATGTATCGGGAAGAGTGCATGGTATATATATATATATATATATATATATATATATATATATATATATATATATATATATATATATCCTGATGTCATTTCTAGGCATAGAGTTGGACAGTAGTATATTCATACAGTGTTTATTAGTGTACCCTTCATACAGCTAATCCAAACATTTCTTTACCTGTAAGCCCTGTGGAGAAAATATCTGTTAACACCACCTGACTGTTTCTACAAATAGTCAGGATTACTGTTGTGTAACTAAAAACACATCTTAGTATCAGTCACTGGATTCAAACCATGGTCTGTGTGTGCAAATATGAACAACATATCTATTTCTTATCACTCTGAGCTACTTGGTCACTGCTGTTCACTGTTTCACTGAATTCTGCCTAAAATCACTTGGTTACAAAGTCTGACCTTGTAATATAAGTATAGTGTCACAGAAGACTGTAGTGACAGTTGAACATACATGCATGGGATTCATGCATGATAGTGAGCTGTGTATTAAAACTTTGAATGCAGGTGTGAACATTTAACCCCTAGTGGATGTGAATATTTGTGATCTGTACAGACCATATCAGGGTGCTGGGTTACATACCCAACCCATATAGGTTTGCACATCATATATTTGCAGTCTCCACCTATTGCAATCTCATACTTGCCTGCATCAATGTACATACATTCAGGACTACAAATAGCTGAAATGCAAAGGTTAATACAACACAATGCTGCAGGAAACACACTATAATACATTACACATTACTATTCAAGGTTCCGATTTTAATGCAGAACATATATCAACTGTCATTGTATCTTGTTTTACAACTGCACATCTACAATCTAGCATGACAGTTGGTTATCAAACAAACCTCATTCAATTCATAGTCACATAGCCATATTTGATGTGTAGCACCTGTACAATTGTATTTCTTCAACAACAGACCAGAATAAACACAGCTATTTGTGGAAGTAGCTTTTATTGAGGGTGATATGATACAGTGGTTTATTACATTCAATTTTCTAAATTCAGTTGTACTGCATATCCTGTAGTTGATAAATTAATGTCATTTATTGCATTCACAGTAGCAATCTCAGTGTAATTTATTACCAGATTCTTAGTATTCATATTGTATATACTTATGTCACTCCTACACAGTATTACTACAGTATTGGGTTTCTTTCATCAATAGTAGATTGTTTGCTGCCTTCATCTGTATTGCACAGTACCTGACATTAGTCAACTATATCAATGTGGGTCTAACAACACATTTATTCAGTACACTCAGAACACTATACCTAGTGGCAGTAGACAATTACACTTTCTTAATTATTGTACTGTATATTGCAAGATAGAGCTGTACTCACCACACTGTTGGTGCAGCCTTGCCAGATGCCCAGCATGGGATTCAATGCTATGGTCCGTGTCCTCTGCAGCTGTGGGAGGAAAACACACCATTATGCATACCTGTCTATCAGATATTCATACTACAATTTGATAAATCACCAGTTGATATACTTACAAATTTCTGGGGCATTCCGGGCCTGAGCATCTTGGATCCATTGGGCCAAGAGCACCCCCTTCCTCCACTTCAGGTCATCATAATGATTACAGACCTGCTCATCAGTGCAAAGGATTCCAGTGGCATTAGTGAGCTCATGTGCCAGATGGTCCCAGGTTTCACACTTATATTCTGAGCCCTGGTACTGGCCCTGTAGCAGTCTGTTGTCATGGTTCTTAACAAGAATCCCAGCCATGGCCCTGGACTCCAACACACCTCAGCACTGTGCCCAAAAGCTCTCTCCCTCTCCAGCACCTGCCATAGTTCCTGCACGGATCAAACTCTGACAGGTTCTGCTTGTATTTCTGCCTACACAGTTTAAATAAGACCATTTTCCTGCCCTTTGCCACCATTGTATATTTTTAAAAATTCTGAGCAAAGCTCAGCAGTGTGCAAACCCAGTAAGCTGAGTTGAGCAGTGCTTAAAGTGGCAAATGCTTAGCAGTCCTTAGTGGTGTGCAAATCTGCTTAGCTCAATTGAGGAGTGCTTAGAATTGCTCAAACTGGCTAAGCGGAATTAAGCATTGCTAAGTATTGCTCAGGCAGGTCCTGCTTAAGCATTGCTTACCTTGGCTTAGCAGTGCTTAGCAAAACTTAGCTAAGGGCAAACATGATTTTTCATTTAAAAAAAGTAAAGTTAAATATTAATTACTCATTACTGTTACATTATTATTAAGTGCATGTTTTTTACTTTACATGACCTCCCCTTATGTGCTTTCATTACATTACCTTGGGGTGTGACTGCACTGTATCGGACACTTGTGTTTAAATGGTGTTTTTCTCCACTGACACTGTGATTCTGGACCAACTACACAACCCTAGTTAACAAATATCAATAACTACATAGATAAATAAAATAAAAAGTAATATAAAAATGCTTTCCCATAAAAAAGCTAAATGGTCTGTAGGAGTATTTGAACCATATACCTATTGAACACAAAGCCGTGACTCTAACCACTCAGCTAACTTGGCTGCCAAAATTTCAGCTATACATTTCTGTATAGCTTCTCGATATGTTTAAGCACTGCTAAGCAGAGCACAACACCACGCAAACCCGCTGAGCTACATTTAAACTTTAAAGAGCAAGAAATAAAAAAATACATATAATAGGGGAAATAATATTTAATTACCGTGTCGTATGGCACTCTGACACTGTAATATACCCCCTATGTGACATTACACTTGAAATTATCAAATAAGTCTCCAATGACAATCTCGTTATTGTTTCTGTGCCGTACAGCACTTTGACAAAGCGGGGGGTGTGATAAGGATGCCGTAACACACCCCCTACATGACATTACACTTTAAATTATGAAATAAGTGTTCAAGGACACTTTATTTATTGTTTAAGTGCTGTGCAGCACTTTGAGAGTGCAGGGGACATGTTACAGGTCTGCAAGCATTGTAACATACCCCCTAGCACTTATTTAGTATCCATGTACACGGCTCGCCCTCAGTAGCGAACCTTCATTAATGTGCATGGTGCACTGTTGAGAGGGAGATGCGGACACGGAAACCATTCATTCCATGTAGGAATAATGCTATTCCTACAAGGAGTTTATTAAATCTGGGGGTGAGTTTATAGTCATTTATAAAAACTCAGTTATGGCAATAGAACAAAAAGGTCATGAAAGAAATTAATGTGCAAAAAATGACTCCTTGCTAATAAACAAACCCATAAAAGAGGGCTGTAAAAATGGAAAGAATATTAGTATGAGATGGATAAATTAAAGAAAAATGACAGAATTCTACATTTATAGATAACAGATTGCTTACAGATGTGAAAGATACACTCTACATTAATTTTCATTGCAGTAAATATGAAACAATGGCACATTGCTTTGTAGCTATTCAAATAAATTTGCACTAGCAGAATATATCACAGGAAGTCAAAAAGTGAAACCACTGGAAATGTATTTATTTTATTTGACATATGTTAATTGGGTTAGTCTAACTGCATACAGACCATTTTTCAGCAGAGTCCCAAGGAAAAAAGCTCCAACATTACAAAAAAAAAAAAAAACAAAACAAAAAAAAACAGTGAATAGCAATACTTAAAGGAAAAACAAGATTAAAAAGAATTAACATGGAAATAGCCAATAGTAAATAACAAGGTCATTTTTTTTACTGGTGAGACAATAATAAGAAAGACAAAACGTGCATGATGATGTGCATGAAATTAATCTGTATTTATAGGAAAAAACTCATAAAAATGACTCCACAGCTTTTGTTAATCTCTCTCTTGTTTGTGTTCTGACTGCAGCTAAATAAATTATAACAAGGGGCAAATTACTCTCCCATGAATAAAAATTCAAAGGGGAATATTCCAGTATGATTCTTTTTACCACTGCTATTTTATCCTGTCCTTTATCTATTAAGCTGTTTATTAACAGATTAGGCTATGAGTGCAGTTTAACTGCCAGATACTAAACTTATTTAAATATATCTCATCTACATTGTGTGTTTTTTTTCATATTGTATAGTTCATCAGATTAGGAGCTGAAAGCACAAATACAAACGGTTAAAACATTCACAAATGATACACAAATGACATCTGGTCTTGATAAATGTGCAAAAGCAACATTTATAAAAGAAAAGTTGTAGAACCAGTAAAATATCAATCTGGGACATGAATGCAATATAAAGGAAGGAGAGTGTATAAATATTTGGTAATAGATGAAGGGTCAGCAATAAAACATGAACAAATGAAAATTAGTAAAGAGCATTTTAGAAGACTGAAGCTAATATTAAAACTTGACATCTAGAAATAAAGTACAATCTATAAATCAATTTGATCTTCCTTTCTGTATTAGTTTTGGTGTGACTGACTGGTTCCAATGAACATGGAATCAGTCTGACAAGAAAACAAGGTAAATGTGTAATGCCTATTAAGTAATATATAAAAACAATATATATATATATATATATATATATATATATATATATATATATATATATATATACATACATACATATATATATGTATATATGTTTGCCATGAAAATAATGAACATGAATATGTCGCATGTTCAAACTATCGAAAACTAACATCGCAGGATGAAATGTTGGCATTCTGAAATGTTGAGAGTTGAAATAACGTAATCCAATGTCACCCGTAGATAGACCATAATACTGGACCTGTGCCCCTCTTGAGACCCATGTTAGCACTTGTTCCTGGGTCCAGAGTGGTAGGGATTTTGGGTGTTAAGGTTGCATCAGTACTGGTCATGAATTTAAGGTCGGTTCGGTATTCTGGGTTCGCTGATCCGTACGTCGATATTGTTATTGTCGCATTATTTGTTTTCGAGCTTATGATGTTTGGACATACAAAATTCTGGCCTTTTAACAGGGGTGTGTACACTTTTTATATCCACTGTATATATATATATATATAATATATATATATATATATATATATATATATATATATATATATATATATATACACACATACCCTTCAGTCAGAAGGATATATAGGCCTCCTTCTTGAAAACTGACTGCACATGTAGGGACTGTATACATATTTGCTGACCTGATCAGATCCAAACATAGTGAAATTGATAAAACATGAAGTGAAGAAACCTTAAGATGACATCTTTGCTAAGTTTAGCAGATGCATTTCGGCAAGTAGTGGTAACAGAAATGAAACCAGAAATAAACAAAAATCAGATAACAACTGAAAGTGCCAGAAACAAAAGAAAAAATCTAAAGACAATGACAAAAAAAAAACAATTGGAAAGCAAACAAATATAGTGGCAAGTACAAAGAATTCCTAGAACAACTGCATATTGACCAAGATTTGACACAGAATTGGATAAAGAAAGAAGTAGTTAAACTAAAAGATAAAAGGCTGATAACTGCAGCCAAAGATAGTGGGCAGGATTCATGAAGCCTCCGTGTAAGAGATACAAGGCTTACACGGAGGCTGCAGTTAAACGGTGTGATGTCAGCATGTCATGCATATGCATGAGGGCATGCTGAATCACACCTAAGGCTAACACGGTCCGTGGAAGACAGTAGGGGGCGTGTCCATAGGCCGAACCCTGCAAGCGGACACACCCCCAGAAGAGTAAAAGTGCCCAAAGTAAACCCCCATGACAGAGTACATGGAAATGTGAATAAACACAACACAACACATGCCCCCACAGACTATGAACATAAAACCATATAAATGAACATGTTTTATATTTTTTTTAAACTGTAAAGATGTTTGCCCGTGAATGCGCTTGTTTGCGTGGGTGTGCCCGTAGCTCAGCCACAGTTAGCAGTAAGTGGAAAAGCATATAAGAACTAACTATGCAAAGTAAGCCAAAAAGCAACAGTGTAGTGGTAGAGACGTCGGCTGTAGAGCAGGCAGTCATGGTTTAAGCCCCCACAATATCAATTTTTATTTTTAGTGAAATAAGCACGAAACAAGTCCCTGACACATATGTACACATATACAATTATATTTTATGTAAAATGTAATGAAATAGGCCATTTATTGTGAAGAAATGTGGAATAACAAAATAATAAATGCCAGATGTGCCCATAGCTGAGCTATAGTTCAACAAGCTGAGTGCATCTGCCCGTAGGTGAGCAGTGGTCTAACAGCTGCAAAATGAATGCCCGTAGGTGAGCAATGGTTCAACAGGTGCAAAATGAGTGCCCGTAGGTGAGCCATGGTTTAACATGCTGAAACTGTGTGCCCCTAGCTGAGCTGAGTGTAATATGCGTGCTGACAGCCAAATGAGGTGTAAACCAGCGTAACCCATTTGTGCGGAGCTGCGCACCGCGCCAACAAGCTAACCAACGGGCAATGTTGAGCAAGCTGTAACAAAACTGCCTTTACACAGACACACCCCCTAGCCTGTCTAGACAGTCATAAAATATAAAAAGCAGTGGCCACGTTCGAACCCAGGATACCATACACCATAGTCAAGGTACTGAACCACAAAGCCATGACAGCTGTACTTAGAAATGCAGTAATAGCAAATATATAGGAATGAATAGAAAGAGGAGCATGACAAAGCAGGTTTTGTGAAGCTAATACAATTCCAAAATGGCCAATCACAGATAAGTGCGGGAAAAACGGTATATATAAGCCCCATAAGTGGGAATACACAGCATAACCGATTGTAGAACTAACTTGCAGCCAGAATGTCAGGAGTAGGTGAGGGTAGTTGCTTCCGAGCACAGATGTGGGGCATTGAGGAGTCCATATATATGGTCTGGCTCCTTGTCCACAATCATGAGGCCCAACTCATGCAGGGCCAGGTCCTGTGGGGAGCATATAGGGCTGAGGCGTGGGACCAGTTGGCTCATGATCTCACCAGTGCCACAGGGATTCCAAGGACTGGTGAGCAGGTCCGTCACCACCATGCGGACCTGAAGAGACGTAAGCAGGACCAACTGAACCTTTGGATCCAGGAGGCCCGGCAAATGCCCAATGCCCCACTACTAAGTTACATTTAATCATGTATGTAAGAAATTAACCTAGCTGATATTATGGAGATGTGTATTCCAATATTACTTTATTTATATTACAGCTGCAGGTGTCCATTCTGCGAACCGCAGAGCCTATGGCGATAGGCTGGTGCAGTTGTGCCACCAGGCAGGTCAGTAATCCTCTCCCTGTAACTGTAAAGAAATATAAAAGTATAACAGTTAGCAAAAGAGTGCAGTGTAGTCACTAAGTAATAAAATGTGCAAGTAACAGTGTAAGAGTGTTTGCAAGTATTGCTTGATTACAAAAGTGTGTTGCAGTCTGTAATCCAAACAGAAAAATGAAAATGTCTGAAATAAAGTCTGAAATAAAGGTGCCCCACCTGTAATATAATAGTACACAACCTGCAGCAGGCTGAAAAGTACAGCTGCAGAAGATGAGCAAATCACATGTGTGAAATATATCCCTGTTGAAATACTGAAACATGACAGAAGTGAGACTGTTGGAAAGGATTGTAATAACTACAGGTAAAACATGTCAATAAAGCCTAGAAGTAAGTACCATCCTGAATTGTAAAATTAAAACAAGTGAGAGAGTGTGAGAAAGAGTTATGAATCCACCAATAAAGTAGCAATAACCCCTGAATAAAGTATACTGCAGTCAGTACAGAATGAAATGAATGTGACAAGCAGAACCAAACTGCAAAATGTGTTCAAAATGTTGCTGCAGCTGGAATGTGTATCCCAAAATCTGGATATGTTGCTCTCAGTCTGCAATATGCAGATAGTATGATTGTCTAAAATACCAAACATCCACAGTTGTCTATAGCTATATAAAGCAAATGTAGCAGGATGATGTAGCTGAACAAAGCCAGCTATGAACGTGTATGAATAAAAATGAAAATGTATATTGATGTAGCAGTAACAGTCCTATCACCAACTTGAAGTAGTTATCACATAGGAAACTGTAGGTAGAACAGTAGTGTGTATATATCTGCAGCTATTAGAAATGTACAGCATATGTATTGGTATTTGAAGGTGTTAATTATATTTTCTTCACCCTACCCTATAACCACATATAATCCATTCCACGTGAAATTGGTATGCAATCACAATTAACACCCCTGGACATTTGTCCTGTTGGGTCATACATATTTGCATGTACGTTGATGCATCTGCCCTGTTCATACATCCAAACCTGATGGCCTGTTGCCATCAATCAACCCTGCATGTTGTTGGACTGTGTATTGCTGTTCAAATTATGCATGTGTTATGCTCGCTCTTCAATGGTGTGAATATCTGGGTGTTTGGTTAATGGGAATACTAATGCATGCTGTTACAACTAATTGCAAATGGTATTGTATGTTACTAACCAAACTGTCATGACATAATGCAAAACATAGGACGACAGGGAAGGCGGGTTCCAGCAGATCCACCTCTCCCACCTCAGCTGGCGAGTGCACCTGGCAGTAGTGCCCAGTCTGGACCCTCCTCCAGTGGCCCTGTGCCACCTGCGGGTGGAAGCACTGCAGGGGATGGTGCTCTTCCCCCCTCTGCAAGTGTGGCCAGAGGAGAACCACCACTCACCCTCCGTAGCGTCCGGACTGTGGTGCATAGGGAGATCCAGGAATCTGTTCTTGGGCCCCTACGCCATCTTGAGGCACAGGTGGCACAACTTACGGGCATGCCTGTTGCCCGGCCTACACAGCCCCCAGCACAGCCCCATCCTGGGCAGTGAAGGAACAGTGGCAACTGCCCATGGGTGGAGATATCAGTTCCACTGTTGCCATCTGTGGGCTCATGGGCTGTGGATATCCCAACATCCATCCCCATCAATTGTGTAACCCCCCCCATGTGTCACACACCGCCCCTGTATGTGTCTTGTTTGTCTTGTCTGTTGACCTACCCAACCTACCTCCCCAGCTATACTGACTTCCTTTACCTGACATACCACTCTCACCTGAAAAAAAAAAAAAAAAAAAAAAAAGGGCACTCTGTACCCACAAAAAAATTATGCCCCATACATAGCTGCCCATTCCGCACACATGTCTGCTGGACATGGAAACTATCAATTACAATTGTCTGTGCAAGTATTATTGTTGTCCTGACACCTCTCTCAGGGGTGGAAGGTTTCAAATGTCACACCAAATTACAAACATATGCACAGCTGTTGCTGATGAAGAAATGGGCAGCTATGGGCGTTACCTACATCCCTCCTGCAAAACCCAAGCTTGTTTCCCTACTGTCTTACCCACTTTGTGACCCCTTTTTCACCACTTTCCTGTCTCCCCATTTTCATTTCTTTCAAAGAAAATAGCGCGGGTGTGCGCCAGAGTAAGCACTGTTAAGCGGTTGTAAGCGGGTGTGCATGGAGCTGAATGCCAGTGCGCATGCGGGAGCTCCGCGCAAACAAGAGCTAACCCAGTTACAACTGCTTAAAAGTGCCTTAGTCACTCTGATTGATAGGTCCTGTAGTCAGTTCAAAAGCAAAATAAAATCCCACTGTCAGTCCCGAACCCAGGACCTTGGAAACAGTAGTCTGCATGATTTACCACTAAGCCATGACTGTTATATAAGAGCATTGTGCTACAATAAATATATCATGTAATAGTAGGAATGAATGTAAAGGGAATATAGGATGTGTAGTACACAAAGCATGTCATTTATATTTACTGTCAAATCTAGTGGATTTCTATAATAGTAGTGTGTGAACAGAAACAGCCATGCTAGTTGGTAGCTAGTAGGTAATAATGTCAGTTATTATACATGTATAAATATATGTATGTATATATATATATATATATGTATATATAAGTATATATATATATATATATACTTATATATACATATATATATATATATATATATATATATATATATATATATATATATATATATATATATATATATATATATATAATATATAGTTGTAGGTGTCAGTGTACATACACACTTAGTACAGGAAACAGGAGACATGAATGGAGAAATGTGAATCTACAACACAGCCTGAATATGAGAGAGATACTAACCTTTACACTCACAGAACAGTGTCCACAGCATACCAGCATGGTCCCCGATCTTACAATCTGAAAGGGCAACGCCTATCTCACATACCCTTTTATAGCACTGTCCTGAAATCACAGTGAGAACTGCAATCAGTACACAACTGGCTGCATGCAATTAGCAAATGCTGGCTTACAATTGGTGCAGAGGCCATCACATGGACATATGCAGATACCTACAAAAGCATCCTGTACACCCACTCTACACATGCAATACTTTCATTGCACCGTCTGGAGGCAGAGAGAGAGAGAGAGAGAGAGAGAGAGAGAGAGAGAAAAAAAGAAAGAAAAACAGAAAATAAAAACACAAACAAAAACCACACATAAGACAAACTAAGTTGAAGCTGTCATCAGTGTCAGTATCAAGCTGGGCTAGCAGCAGCAGGAAGCTATAGTAACGGTAAAGCACCCAGCTGGACAAATACAGGTAATGTAAAGTAACAAGTTAATAGTCTACATACTGTGAACCCTACATATGTATTATTGGTCTGTATCTATATGTATGTCTATGTGATAAGTTGTGTGCACGTAGTTTTACCCAAAGGGGATGACTATACATTACATGTCATTCAGTGTTAGGCCATGATTCTGGCACCAGGTGTCCATTTCAGTGAGGCCTGTCTGTAGGATGTGTGTGTCAGCTGGTGTAACGACTATGGCACTTAGTTCGCAGTCATCTGGGAACTTTGTCATCCACAACCCGTCCATGTTTGCTTTCACATCTGAGAAGTAAATGCCAAACAAGAGGGGTCCTAGGACGGAGCCCATGTGGGATACCACATGTGACTGGCTTTGAGTCTGACATGGCTCCCGCAATTTTGACTTTATGGATTCTGTTGTTCAACCAGTTTGCAACCCATCATGTGACATATGTATTAACATTTAAGCTGATGAGCTTGTCTATGATGCCTGAGTGAAATACTGTGTTGAAGGCCTTAGGCAAGTCCAGGTAGGCTGTATGGACTGCTTTGCCCTCATCAATGGCTGTAGTGACTGTTTTGAAAAGGTCAACCAGGTTCAAAAGGCAGAATCAGCCCTTCACAAAGGCAAACTGGGTGGGATCAAGTGTCTGCAGGTACCCAATATCGCTGTATATGAGTCCCATAATGAATCTTTCCATAGCTTTGCAGACCAGGCTGGTTAAGCTTATGGGGAGGTAGTTCCCAGGGTCAGTAGAGGTGCCTCCTTTGTGGAGTGGGACCACTGTTGCTGTATGCCAGTGTTCAGGTACATATCCCATAGTAAGGCCAAGGTTAAATATCAGTTTTATATGCGGTTGTATCTCCTCTTGGAGTTCACGTAGCACACATCCAGGGATACCATCAGGTCACTTTGATGCTGTGTGTTGCTGCTTGGATGAGGGCGGCCCTCACCTGGACATCTGAGATGATAGGGAGATTACATTCAGCTGTGGTAAGTATTTCTAAGTTTGGGGGAGAGGGACGGGGGATATTTGCACTGAACCTGTCTGCCAGAATGTTGCCAATATCTGTGGGTTCAGTGAATTTTATGTAGGTGTGTACTAACTCAGAGCATATCTGAGGCTTTTGGTCCATGTGTCTAACAAAACTGAAAAAGGCCTTGTGGTTATCTATAGTGTCCTTTGCCATTTCCCTCTCAGAGTTGGCCTTGGATGTTGTTATGAGAGAACTTAGCTTATTACTAGTGCCGACCACAGATGCCTTCCCTTTATGTGAATCTGCTCTGTCCTGCAGTAGCCTCCTTTTATCGTTATACAATTTGTCTTTGGCTGGGATCCACCAGACAGGATGCTTAACCTTTGTGCATAGGGTCTGGGTTAGAATTGTGTGTGCATGTTCCATGCATTATTTGGGATGTCCATGGGAAGCATTTGCAAAGGGGTCAGCATTGTGGGTTGTCGCTTCCACTGGCCCAGTGGGCTGCATGGATACCATCTCAGTCCTAACAAGTGAAAATCTGTCTATTCACATATATATCAAAGTAGTCTACTGTGCTGGTGGTGGTGGTGGGATATGTATATCCAGGCCAATTATTCTGTGTCCAGATCACACTAGTGGATGACGTTCCGCATACAGTACCTTGTTATGAACCCCCAGAGTGAGGTGGTGCATTGGACCTGTCTCAGTGTGCTGACTGATGGGGCTTGGTACTATGTTGTATGGAATGTGGCAGGTATTGTTGCACAGGTGTTGGCTGAGCACTGATATCTGGCCATGTACATGTGTATCCACCAAGAGACACACACATGCTACATATGGGAGTAGTAGTATATCACTACAGTTGAGTATCATGTATAGTATGTGTGCCATATTTTGCTGACATAGTTTGCTGATATCCTGTTTGTGTTCTCTTTCAGGGACATGGCGCGTCAGCGAAATCCTGCCTACTCTGCTGCAGAAGATGAAGAGATACACCAGAGTCTGGTGCGGGATTATGACATACTGTTTTCCCGCATCAGCCAGAATGAGCAGGAGATGGCTGCACTGTGGCAAGACCTTGTCCGTAGTGTAAATGACATTGGCATGCATAATAGGACATATGAGCAGGTACGACATCACTGCAGTGATTTAATCAGAAATGTCCATCAGCGTGCGTCGGATATCCACAGGCAATAGGTCGCCACAGGAGGTGGGGTGGCCACACATTCCCCCCTCACCAGACTGGAGGGGCTACTCCTAAGTGTTGTGGCTCCAGCCCAGGAACATCAACAGCAACACACCTGCATTATGATGGAGGCTGGATCCACACAGCAACACGACATGGAGCGTGCAGGTAATATGCCATATGTACACTTGACTGTTCTGTACACTGTTAGTTTATGCATGTGTAAGGTGTGTCCTTGGTATGTATCTGTCAACATAGTATGTAATTGTGCAAGTGTGATATTGCCAATATCAGCAGCTGACATGTGAAAGGCAACTGGTGTACTACTGAACTGTATCATACACAGTATCAACGGCACAGTTGTGCCCACTAACATTAATCCCCTCCTTTCTGCAGGTCCCTGCGATGTTACAGCAAGGCAGCCCATCCATGCTGGTGAGTGTGTTTTAACAATACCTATAATAGTCCTGATAGTGCTAGTAATAATAGTGAAACTCAGTAGTGCTCTGTGTGTATACTGCGTGGTGTGCATGTGTGCGTGTATCCACGTGTGCATGTGTGCATGTGTGCCTGTGTCCACGTCTGCATGTCTGCATGTGTGCATGTGTCCACATGTGCATGCGTGCATGTGTGCATGTGTCCACGTGTGAATGTATGCATGTGTCCACGTGTGCATGTGTCCACATGTGCATGTGTGCATGCGTGCATGTGTGCCTGTGTGCATGTGTGCATGTGTGCATCACTGGAAACATTGTGTAGACATTGTAAACTGTGTTTCCTGTCTTCCTCCCACATGTTCTGGTGCTGCTCTGGTGTCCTGCAGCAGGGAACCTGAATCTGGTGCCACAGGTACTGATAATGATGATATCTGTGTAATGGCACAGGAAGGTGTGTCAGGGTCCATCATTGGTCAGCCAATTGACAGTACACAGCTGTCAACACCATCATTGTGCACAGTCATCCTGCCAGTACATCCTATGTCACCATTGTCCCTAGGTGATGGACAGGATACAGTGGGCATTGACCAGGGTAATGTGGTATCTGTGGCACATGCTTCCCCCCACAGCAGCCATGGGCAGGGTCCTGGGATGGTACCACACAGACAGTTGCCCATGGGTTCTCATGGGAGCATCCGTGGGCGTACTGCCTCTGGCAGATGTGCCCAAAGAGGTCTGTCAACCTCAGCTATGTTTCGGGCTGTCATGCAGGCACAGTCACGTATGGAAAGGTACACCAGACAGGGTCTGAGGGAGCTGAGAGCATGTCGCACATCCATGATTGACAGTATGCGTGACATTGCGGATGATATCCGTAATTTCACCGATGTCATAGACAGACGTTGTGGGGACATATTACAGCAGTTCCACAACCACATGTCCATGAGCCAGGGCATTGGTGGATGGTTGCAGCAGCTGGCAGTCGGTGCGGATGACAACAGGCCCGCGGATGCCCCATAGTGCCAGCAGCAGCCTCAGCAATGCTGGGTCTGTGCTGTCATCAGACCGCCCCAGGAGACCACGTGCACGTGGCTCTGGACAGTCCCAACAGGGACCTGTGTCCAGTCAACAAACACCCGCTTCTGATGACAGTACCCAGTCTGGCTTAGTACCAGATACGGTCCGTAGCACCCCTGCCAGGCACAGGTACCATGTCCGTGGCCACAGACACTGATCTGTATGACCTGCTAGGTGCAGTCTGTGGCTGTCCACAAACTCCTGTATATGGCAGCCATGAGTTGGAACTGTGTGCATGCATACACACATGCGAAATGTTAACACCTAGGGCTACCACATACACGCACACACTGCACCAACAGTGCCCCACCCTGTACTGCTGTCCCTCACCAACACACATACACATACATGTCACTTGGTGGTATCTGTGACAGACTCAGGCATACCTAGTTCACACCTTGTGCATATGATGAAACTGTGCCACCTCCTGCAATCTCCAACATCAGTGCAGGAACAGGTTAACATGTTGCTGATGCACAGGGTGACTACATAGAAGTGTATTACTAGTATCATGTTGGTAACAGTACAGTGTGCTGATATGATTGTGTGTATATCCCAGCATGCCTGATGCAGTAACTGTATGACTGTCCTGAATTGTTATCTACACCCATAGTAAGTACCATAGTGTAACAGCTGCACATTATTGCATACCGGTGGTAAGGATGTCAACAGATAGCCACATACATAGGTAGCACAGGGGAGAAGCTAATGCAAGTAGTGATACGCAATGATGGACATGTACACTAATGGTGGCATGTTGCCCACAATGACTATGCAATGTGGATGTTTGCGCATGTTGATATATGTGCAGTACCAATTTAATTTAAATTAAATTAAATATTAAATAATGTCAGTTCTACCATGGACATCTGAGCTGTGCATTCATGGGTACATGTTGATAGTGCCTGCATATTTGCACTGTTACCTACTGGAATTGGTACCCCTTCTTTGTTGTACAATGGACTACTTCCAGCCCTGCTTACTGTAGCTTTGTTTGCATGCATGTTTGCTTGAGGTTCCCTGGAACACTGATTCCACCAGCAATGCAGATTTACAGAGCTTCTGTGGATTCCTAGTGACATCTGCATAGCGTACTATACGTATGTCAATTTTCCACCTGACAGAACGTCACTGTCTGTCCTGTTCGCATGTACGTTGCCTGTGACACATTGCATATGACTTACCTGGCATTTACCCACGTGTGCAGTCATATATGCCAGCGCTATGAAAACAGTAGCAGTACACCCACAAATACTCACCTTCAGTATGTTGTTCCCCATTGGCCCTATGTGTTGGTAATCACCATGGCAATCACACTACTATGGTAGCATGTGCAAAGGTAACCTGTGAATCACCTCTATGGACCAGTTGTGGTTTATGTGTGTCATGTGGCAATGTCACAGCTGCCACATGTATGCAGTCAAACCTCTCCCCTGGCCAGGAACGTACAACACGTGTGAGATGCAACCACATAGCCAATCTGGGGACTGAGCACTCTGAACCCAGTACTGCCATACCCTGTCAGTTGGCATGACATACTACAGTGACTACAATTCCAGTCTGACATAGACCCGCACTGACAGCAATCCGAACACACTGGGGAATACTTGGAGCCTCAGAATAGCATCCTGCCTGAGCATCACACACCTCCACAGCTGGCACACAGGCATATGTTAAGTCGGAACAGAGCACATGCCACACATGGCACACACATCCCGTGTGCCACACACTCACAGCCTGTAGGGCTACACAACACACCTGCTACAGATGTGTCAGATACCTCTCTTGGCCGCTGCAGTGGGGTCCCACTCAACAGGCTGTACATGGTGAAGGTCACAGTGATATGCCCGTGGGGAACTATGGTCCACCACAATACACATGCATACAGGTCAGTCAGAGGCATGGACACATATGACTCAGTCATTTTCCATGCCACATTGGATGACCTGAGATGTACCTCCCTGGACTACATGATAGGGAACATAGAAGGGCTCTCTCAGCATGTGGCACGGGCCAGTATGAGCCTGACCCTGGTTGCCATCATACCCTCGCCAGGTATGCTACGACAATATGTAGGAATGGTGTTCTATGTCTACATTCTGCTCAATCTCCAATGTCATTCATAGGGTATCCAATGGCTGTCAGCGTGTGCTTATATGCTAGGGAAGCCACAATGATTTGTGAGGGGCAGCTTGCATGTGACACCCATGGGCCATTGTATATTGGCGAAACCCCTTGATACACACATAGTGCCTTTTGCTGCAGGACACAGATTACATAGCCACCTCCGCGGGTATCACACCGGATAGGACACTAACAGTAATGCTACACAACACCAGCAGTGTACACCGCAAGATGCATGCACTGGACACTGTCCTCAGCACGGTAAGCTGCAATATCTGTGCAGTACCAGATTCCTGATTCACGGCTCACAGGTGCAACCCATCACTGCCAGGTTATACCTCATACCATGACTGTTGTCCCCTACACATGTAACACACATGAACAGGGGGGTGGTATCTCCAGGCGCCACAGATACACACACCTCCAGGTTGTTGGCACAGCACAAAGCATCAGGGCCTATCCATGAGCAGCTAACAGTGTGTTGGACTGCCTTCTGGTGCATAACCTGGCACACACAACCTTCCCATACACAGGAAACCCACATGTCCTCCCTAACAACACTGGGAATATGACAGTCTCTAGATATGTCTTTATATGGCTGGACTGCATCCAGCAGAACATTGTGTGTGAGCATTACTGTAGCTACAACACACTAGCTTAAAGGTTCTCAGTATGTAGTCACTGAATTGCAGTGGAACATGTTACCACTCCCACAACAGGTGGGAACATGCAGCACCTGTTCATTGACTACATGTAGACTATATGGCCCAGACCAGATGTGTATCCCCCGCTGTTAGGATGATACCATATACAATTCACACTGTATATACACATACCGCATGCGGCCCCTGCACAGTAAGACACAGTCATAATGTTATGCATTGCAAATACCATTTATACACTTGAGGCACATGTCAGACATGGTAACTACTGAAGGTCACAGGTATATATGTGTATGTGTCACACACATACATCATGTGTGCATTGCCATTGCTGGTTTAAGCAATGTCATGCATTGTTATGCAAACAACCCACACATGGTCATTTTGTGTGACACAACCACACGTGGCAGTTGTGGGTTTCCAAAACATACCTATCTGTGCTCTGACAGTGGTATTAGACCCAGTAGCAGAGCGCACTATTGGCATTACTGGGCAATTAGCCCTGGTTGGCTGTACTGATAGTATGGTGACATCACCTGTGTTTACTGGGGGAATATGTAGCATCTGGTGTATTGTAGTAGTTGCCAAAAGGAACTGTTCTCTCACACTTGCAATTACACACACCCTACTACCCCCCCCACACACATGCACACTTGCCATTTACAGGATTCATACCCCTACCTAACTATGTTATGACACGTGAGAGAGACACATTAGCGAAGCGCAGTATTCGGATTACTAGGAGGTTCCTCTTCTCCGGCTGTACTTATAGGGTGCTGACATCATCAGTGTTTGGAAAGGGTAATGTGCATCATGTAGTGTGTTCTCCTGATTGCCAAAAAACACACGTCTTTCCTACAGAATTGCACACACACAAACACCCCTCATCAAAACACACACACTTGCCATTTGCAGGATTCAAACCGCTACCTAGCTATGTTATGACATTTGCGAGAGACGTATTAGCAGAGTGCATTATTCAGATTACTGGGAAGTTTCCCTTCTCTAGCTATACTTATAGGGTGCTGACATCATCAGTGTTTGGAAAGGGTAATGTGCATCATGTAGTGTGTTCTCCTGATTGCCAAAAAGCACATGTCTTTCATACAGAATTGCACACACACAGACACCCCTCATCCAAACACACACACTTGCCATTTGTAGGATTCAAACCCTTATCTAATTATGTTATGACACTTTATAGAAACGGATTAGTATAGTGCGCTATTCGGATTATTGGGTAGTATCTCTTCTCCAGCTGTACTTATAGGGTGCTGACATCATTAGTGTTTGGAAAGGGTAATGTTCATCATGTAGTGTGTTCTCCTACTTGCCAAAAAGCACATATCTTTCATACAGACTTGCCAGCACACACACTCCTCTCATCCGCATACTTGCCATTTGCAGGATTCAAACCCCTACCTAACTATGTTTTGACACTCGAAAGGGGCGCATTAGCGGAGCGCGCTATCCACATTACTGGGAAGTTTCTCTTCTCCTGCTGTACTTATAGGGTGCTGACATCATCAGTATTTAAAAAGGGGAATGTGCATCCTGTAGAGTGTTTTCCCAGTTGCCAAAAGGGACAGTTCCCTCACGCCGACTTGCACACACACTAACCCCCCTCCACACACACTGGGCATTTACAGGATTCAAACCCCTACCTAATTATGTTATAACACTCGAGAAGGACGCATTAGCAGAGCACGTTATTCACATTACTGGGAGGCTTTCCTTCTCATGCTGTACTTATAGGGTGCTGACATCATCAGTGTTTAGAAAGAGGAATGTGCATCCTGTAGAGTGTTTTCCCAGTTGCCAAAAGGGACATTTCCCTCACACAGACTTGCACACACAACAACCCCACTCACCCACACACACACACACACACACACACACACACACACACACACACACTCACACACACACACACACACACACACTGAGCATTTGCATGGTTCAAACTCCTACCTAACTATATTATGACATTTGAGGGAGACACATTAGCAGAGCGCGCTATCAGAATTACTGGGTATCTGTTCTGCACCTGCAGTATTTATACAGAGGTATGCTGACATCTTTATTTCTACAGAGGTATGTACATCTAGTACTACCTGTCAGGTGGGGGATAGCATATATATGCATTTGCAGCCACCTACTTCAGGGTCAGATATGCACATCGCACTGGTAGGTTATGTTCTATACCATGCTTCATGACCACAGGACCTGTAACACACAACACAACCAGTCCAGAACACCCCTCCCACATCCAGGACACACACTTTGCTTCCCTGGGAACAGTGCCGGGATATGCAGGTGTTCACATACACCATTCCAGTTGTTAACATCAGGTACAGGCATATTGTGTGTGGGAACTACTCAAGCCTCTACAACATTACCCTACAGCCACTACATTTTGTGGGTCCAAGTGCTATGGCAGAACCACTCACCACAGCCACATGGGGGAATACATATTGCATCTGTCCATCTGCAACATGGGTACTCACTGTTCCACACCAGAGGTAGATCACCATTGTTGATATCTGACCATACCCACCTTTCCCTGGATATCCGTATCCCATCCCCACCCCCAGGCAAGGTTGTCACTGCAAACAAACTGTATTTATCACAAGCAGACTCTACACTTGTGAAGACTGGGGTGGAAGACTTCAAAGGACCCATGCTGGGGGACTATACTGGCCACTCTGCATAATCCTTGACAATTGCATTCTATGAGCATGTGTAAGGTTTGCATTGATCATGCTATCCCACATATACCCATGACTGCTTCACAACAGGATACCTGTCAGGTGTACACCTGCCATATATGAGCTGTCAACAGACAGAGTGAGCTAATACATTGCAGAGCTGTAGCCCACAGAGGGAGGATATCTCTGAAGAGTACCGGCACGACACTTCAATCCCACATAATCATCATGACACAGTGTTGACAGTGAAGTTGTCCAGACAATGCAGATAGGGCTCCCCTCAGTCTGTTATTGATGCCCACTTACTGTTAGAGGTCCTTAGCAACCCTCTTCCAGCACACACCAACACCATGGATGTGGCTTAGCACATTCAAACCCTGGGATCTCCACTGTGTCCCTGCTTGACAGAGGCACAGCACACTAGCCTCACACAATGCCTTATGTGACCTACTTTACAGTGGCACAGTAGCCTACTGTACTGGGGATGCAGACACCAAACACACTCTGGCTAAGCTTTTCTTCCCTAGGGCAAACAGCCTAGTATTGACCTCTACACCCATGTGTTTAATTGTCAGATGCACAATATTTGTTGCTGATAGACTGTTTGCAGGTCTTTATTGCCATAGCATTCCCTGTTTCTATGAACAACTTGTGTATCTGTGGATGATGTTTGAATATGAGGGGGATCCACTATATCACTTATGTCTCTGTTATCATTTAACTGTGTGCACTGGGCAGATTGCTGTGATGTGGTTGGTTCCTGGAATGACACGTACAAATACCAGATATGTGTGGCCAACTGCTAAATGGAGATATGGCCTAAGTGTGTGAGCATGCCCAGTTCAACCTTTCCATGGCATGTTGTCTGACATATGTCTCATTTATCAAAGTGTGCGAGCATGCCCAGTGTGAGCTTTCCATATGTTGAACTCTGCAGTCCACCACCTATTTGGATGAGTGTGAACTTCAACAATATCTCACGTTTATGGTTCTGTGTTGGGTGTCATGTTGTGTACTTACTGGCCAACTGCTTCATGTCTGAACACAACAGGGATTATACTGTGCCTGCAGTGTTTGCATGAATTACTTTGCATACAGTTGTCAACATCCTTTCATACTGACCTAACACTGTAGTACCATATAGTGTACTGGTTCAGTACTTTCACTGTGGTGGACAGTATCCTGGGCTTTAGTCCTATCACTGCTTTAAATCTTCATAGTGAGCACAACAGACTGTTTAGGGGCCAGTTGTGCACATATGACCATGTTGCATTATGTTCAGATATGGACTACTTAAACCAGGCTTGTCCAACATTGGTAGTGTATTCCACAACATAGGTGGACATTGGCAAACACTAGCGATGTGCCCTAGGCCATTACTAATGCTAGTCAGAGAGTGTGTTTGTCCTTCGACACACATTGTAACTGGAGTTTGCCATGACATATGTCATGGTTAGTATACTGTGCCTCTGTCTACCTGTGACATAACAGTGATACCCAGGGTAAACCTACCATGTCCCATCCACTCATCAAGATTCCTCTTGAGGAGAGTCGATGGGTGACTCACTGGCTAACCTGTACTGGGAGTTTACTCAGGTGTGGGGGTGGCTTCTGTGTTATGGATCATTCAGTACAGCTTGTCCTATGTATGTCAGTGCTGGGGTTCAGGTCTCTAATGTGCATAGCTCACTGCCATTCAGATTGTACAAGGTACAGCGCGTTCATTGATTCCAGCTTGGACATGGCTTTATACATCAGGCACAGCTTGCCTCTGGGTGGGCAGTATGGCAGTGTGTGGAGCTGCAGTCTGTTTAATCAGGCAACACATGGCATCTGTTCAAGCTCTTTGCTACTCCTGGTGAGGTACTGTTGGGGACTTTACAGTTGATGGAGGTGTCTGCTGCGGTACATCCCACAGGGGCTATTGTAGTCAATTGTAATGCTGATGAAGGATGACTGCAGAGCCACAATGACCTCCCCTTATCTAGATCTGACAACCTGGGTATATGGTATGTTTCTGTGAACACTACAGACACATGTTTGTCCAATGCAGGATATTTATCACCTTGTGTCCCCGG
Organism: Protopterus annectens; assembly: GCF_019279795.1. NCBI lineage: Eukaryota > Metazoa > Chordata > Ceratodontiformes > Protopteridae > Protopterus > Protopterus annectens. The sequence goes on from NC_056725.1 coordinate 261,304,486, forward strand.
GTCTCTCATTACATGTTAGGTACATAATGGGTTAACACCTATGTGGTAATTGGTGGGCACTTAAAGTATATCCACGGGGGTTGACTATACACTTTTCTGCAATTAGCTTGCTGACATGGCTATGGCACCAGTTGTCTGTTTCTATGTGGCCCTTTTGTGGGATGCTTGTGTCAGCTGGGGGTCAGATATGGTGGGCAGTTTGTAGTCCTCTGCATACATGTTCAGTCACAGTCCTTCCATGTTGGCCTGTACCTATGGGACATATATACGAAACGAGGGAGGTCCCAGGGCCAAGCCTTGTGGGATGCCACTTATATCTGGTTTGTAGTCTGACATGGCTGCAGCATGTCTGACCATGTCAGTTCTGTCCTTGGTCTAGTTCGCAACCCCTCTACTGACATAGGGGTTTATATTTAAGCTGGTGAACATATCTATACTGAACATGTAGGGTATTGTATGGAAGCATTTGCAAGGTCCAGCTACACTGTGTGGACCACATTGCCCTCATCAATGACCTTAATGACTATTTCAGATGGGTCAAACATGTTTAGGGGCAGGATCTGCACTTAAGACAGCCACACTGGGTAGGGCCCGGTGTCAGTAGGTCCCCGATATCTTTATGTCTGCGGTACATGCTGATCCTTCCCATAGCTGTGCAGACCAAGCTTGTCAGGATTCTGGGGTGGTAGTTTACAGTATCCATTCAGGCAACACCTTTGTTGAGAAGGACCACTGTTGTTGTACACTGCTCTTTGGGTACATATCCTATGGTAAGGCTGACATTGAGCAGTAGTGTGATTTGGCATTCCATTCTTCTTGGAGTCCATGTTGGACTCAGACCAGGACACCATCTCATACCATTGCTGCTGTGTGTTTTGCTTTGTAGATGCTGGCTGTTACCTCAGCATCTGCAATGTCAGGGGGCCAGCAGTCTGCTGGAATAGATATTTTGCATTCTTGGGGGGGGGGGGTTTGCACTGCACCTGTCAGGTTGTATGTTGGCAATATGTATGTGTGTTTGGTATGTTGTTTGTAATATTTGTGTGATTCAGAGCATATCTGTGAATTCCCAACATGGTTCGTACCATCAGTTGAGTAGGCCTTGGGATTATCCTTAGTGTCCTGTACAATTTGTATCTTCATAGGCTCATAGGTTCATACTAGGCTATCCACCCTAGAGCATTTGTAAGCCTAGCCAGAGTGTGTGTGTCTTTTGCTGCCCCTTGCTATGTGAATATTATGGCCATTTATGATTTACTTTACTGTGCCTCTGTCTGGACGTGACACAGTGAAGACCCCCAGTGTACATCTATGATCATCCATCCACTTGGCAATATTCCTGTTGAGGAGTGTCAGTGATGGGCTCTGCCTAACATGGAGTGGTATCCTGTTCCAGGGTGTGGGGAGACTCTGGGTTATGTATCTGTCCCTCCAGCACATCCTATTTCATTATGTGTTGAGGTTGACATCTGTCACTCTCACAGCTCCAATGGCTTTGGTTTTTCTGGGGTGGAGCATGCCCATTACTCCTGTGTTGGACATGGCCTTGTACAACAGACATACAATGCCTCTGTGTAGGCAGTATGTGACTGCATTCAGCTGGGGTGTCTACAGCCAGGCAGCATATGACATATATTTGAGACCCTTTATCCTCTTGGTGAGGTACCTTTGAGGTCTTTCTAACCGCTGCAGGTGTCAGGTAAGGTACATCCCAAATGAGGCATTGTACTAGATTATGGGTCTGATAAGAGAACAGTACAGGGGCACAATGACCTCTGTTGACATAGATGTGAATCCTTTCATGATACGGTGTCCAATATAGACAGTCTTCCTAGCCACATTGGCAATGTGAGTGTCACATAACAGGTTACTTTCCACTTGTGTCCCTAGGTCCCTGATTATTCCTTGCATACATAATGGTTTACCACCTATGTGGTAATTTGTGAGTACCTTGTTTGGTATTTGGTGGGACATTCATACTGTCCAGTGTCTTCAGGATGTCTGTGTGGGGTTCCTGTGTGTGAGAGTGTGGTTTGTAGCATGCTACAGACTGTACAGCAGTGTTGACTACAGTTAGGTGCACATGGGTGGTCTCCGATGCTTCGTGCAATGTCAGTTACCTGGACGTATGGGTGTCTGTGCTGCATATGGATACTCCCCCTCCTTTTATGTTTTGGTCCAGGTTTTGGGGCCATAACGCATGATATGAGGTATAACCTGGTAGTGCTGGTGTGCTGTCAGTAGGTTTGCAGCAGGTTTCTGTCACTGCACAGACATCGATGTTCTCCATACTGGGGAGGGCCTCAGGAGCATGCATATTGCGGTTTACACATCTGGCATTGGTCAGCATTACCCTTATGTTTCTTAACACTTATGTTTTCTAGGGTGGTGGGTTAGTCTTTTCAGCCTTGCCTACATACGGCTCTATGGAGGTGGCAAAAGACTTATCCAATATCCAGACGCCCAGGGGTAACAGGTGCAAGCCATCCCTGGAACAGCAGCATGGCTTGTCATGCATGACATCTCAAGCAGACAGACATTAGATCCTCTTGGACTGACAGCTGTAATTGTGCCACCTGGTAAAGCTCATCATTCTGTGTTTGTACTGTGGCATCATTCATGGTGAGGGTAGGATGCTGCAAACGTCTAGTGTCATACTGGCTTGGAGTACATACTCAGAGAGCTCATCCATGTCTCTTTTCATGTAGTCCAGGGAGGTACATCTCAGGTCATTCACACCAGCATGGACAATGACTGCATCATATTTCTACTTGCTTTGGGGTGACCTGCGTACTTGTGTTATGTGGCGTATTGTAGCAGCCTACGGGCAGCTTACTGTACCCTTTCCCTTGTTCAGTCTGGTGAGCGGGACAGCAGTGTGTCTGCCTATAGAGTCACCAATTACAACTGTATCAGACATGTTGTTTCTCCTTCTGGCCTGTGACTGTTTGGCACACCAGCTTTGTGTACTATGTTTTGCATGTGCCATGTTTGGAGGTTGTGGTTACTTGGGGGTCTGCTTTGGAGGCCTCTGTTGGTGTGGTGTGTTTGTAATTAGGGCCTCCGGGAATGTTTTCTGTGTTTATGTGTTTGGTTTACAGTTGTGATAGGTCTATGTGGGACTGGGTTTGTGGTGTGTGTGGTTACCTTCTCCTCCTGACTTGTTTTGACAGTACTGAGTTGAGGGAGCTCAGGCTCCGGTTTGGATAAATGGTTGCATCTCTCACATACATTTGTATTTATTGGGGGGTGTTGAGGGTTGTCTGTGTACTTGGGGCAGGTGTAACATTGCCTCAGGATTCACAGATTCTACTTGTTGTAGCTGGCCTTAGTGGATTGTATGTGTGGACATATTTTATTGCCATACTACTGATCAGTGATTACTTCCCTTTTTATGTTTGCTCTATCATGTAGTAGCTTCCTCATTCTCTTGCATGGTTTGGTAATGGCTGGAGTCTAGCATGCCAGATGCCTGCATGTATGGCATTGTGTCTTGTTGTTATTTGTGATTGCATAATCCAAGCATTCCTGGCTGTGTTCATGGAATGCCTGTATAACAGGTTCTGCGGTGTGTCTCATATTTTGCACCTGCACAGGGCCTTTACTGGATTCAACATCAGTTTGGAGGGGTGCAACTTATGCTTTACACATGTTTTTCACTGTGGTTTTCTGGCCAGGGACTGTGGTCAGGATGTGTATATCCAGTGTGATTACTCTATGGTCTGGTCTTACCAGTGAAGGTTACACTTCTCATCTTGCCATCCAGTACCCACGTTGCTGATTATCACATCCAGTATGCTTTCCCCTCTTGTGGGAGTGGTACGTTGTTCCTGGCCATTTTTGGTTTATGGATTCTAGGAACTTTTCTCCTACAGTGTTGGTGCTAGTATAATGCTCCCAGTGTATGTCTGGGTATTTTCAGTCAACCAATATAATGTGGTTTGGGGGGATTGATATATTCATGTATTCCAACCTAGGCCAGGTGCAGTTCCTGGTGTTAGGACGGTAGTCTGTAGCAGGCTATATACTGGGAAGCGGTTTTAGCCACTGTTACTTGACCATGGCTAGTCCATGCTGTTTCTTGTTGTGGTACCAACATGGGGGTGTGGTTATCCTTGACAATTATTGCTAGTCACCCTCCTTTTGTAGCTTGTTTCATGTTTTGAGGCTGTACAGCACAGTATGAGGTGTAACCTGGTAGTGTTAGGGTGCTGTTGTGAGCCTTGACCCAGTTTTCTGTTACAGGACAGATATCAACATTCTCCATACTGGGTGTGTTTACACTGCAGGCATCTTGCTGTTTAGACTTCTGGCATTGGGTAGCATTACATCTAGGTTCTTATCCCTTGTGGTACCTATGGAGGTGGGTTTGTGTTTTGAGCCTTACCTATTCATGGCACGCTGTGGGTACTGACAGCCTTTGCCAGTATCCATGAGGCTTGGACTGATAGCTGCTCACCATCCCTAGCAGGTGGTGCATCATGTCATGCTCAGCATGTCATCCCAGGCTGGCACACATTGGCTCCCCTTTGACTAGCTGCATTACTTCAGCCAATTATTGCAATTGATCATCCCATCGTCATATTGTGGCTTCATGCTTGGTGAGGGTGGATGTTAGTCAGGGTCCTCAAGTGTGCATATAGTACATGGTATTACATTACTTAACACATGGCATTCATGCCTCAGGTGGTGCTGCAGGGCTGCCTCTGTCAGATGCACATATTACACTCCCTGTACATGTTTGAGAGTAGGTTATGTCATTTTAGGCATCCATGTTATTATATAAGTGAGTCAGAGAGGGGTATCATTCCCAGGGTTCCTACTGAGCCAGTGTATGTGCTATGCGTTGCCTCTTTGCCAAGGCCAGGGCATACTGGGCACGCCTCCTTCTGCCTACTGGGGCAGGCTCAGGTTCCATCTCCTCTGAGTCATCGCTCTGCCTGTGATGGCCTTGGCAATGGTGGGGGGCTGTTTGGCCCGACCCTATGCTGGTCCTGCTGCAGCTGTTTTCGCAAGATCATATTATGTAGCATAGCACACACCATGACAATTTGGGTACATGTAGTTGGTGAGTACTGCAAGGCTCCACCAGATGTGTCCAGACACTGGAACCGTGACTTGAGCAGCCGAAACACACGCTCTATTACATTACGTGTTTGTGCGTGTGCCTCATTATGGCGTTCCTGTTCAGGTGTGTGTGCGTTTCTGATGGGTGTCATCAGCCACGGCTCCAGTGCATAACCTGCATCCCCCACTAGGTGTCCGTGCGGGATGTCCCCATTGGCAAATGTCTGGTACAGCTGCGTCAAATGCCAGATATGGGAATCATGGTAGCTCCCAGGGCAGCCAGCGCACTCATTCATTATTATGCCCGGGGCATCACACACTACCTGGCAGTTGATGGAGGGGAAGCCCTTGTGGTTAATGTAGGCCCTACCCCGCTCACCGGTTGGTGCTTTGATGCGTATGTGCGTGCAGTCTATTGCACCCACTACCTCAGGGTATTCCGCTATTTGCTGGAAGAGATGCATATTGCCGGCCAATACCTCATGGGCATTGGGGAAATATACATGATCACTGACATGTGCTGACATGGCATCCAGGAACTGGTGCAGTACCCTGGAGGCTGATGCCTGTGATATCCCCATCATATCACCAGTTGGTCTCTGGAAGGTACCTGTTGCTAGTATTCTTAGGCCAACACATACCTTGGTTTCCACTGGGATGGGTTCCCCTTTGTTGGTTCTGTGTGTGAGGCGTGGCCTGCACAGCTCGACAATTTGCTGCAGGAGGTCTCTGTCCACTCTATAGCGCTCTACTATCTCCAGCTCATGTAACCCATGGTAGGTGACCCTGGGCCTGTACACTCTTCTCTGTCTCCTCACTGTGGGTTGTCTGGCACCATCTGCATTGTCACCACCCTCAGCAAGTTGCCTATGTCTCCTTATGACAACTATGGCAGTCCCTAGCATTTCTGCTCTGAGTTTAGCTTTTTCAGTTGTCACTTCTAATAGCTTCTAAGAGCAGTGTCTCTTGAAAGAAACATCATGCACTGCTCTTTGCAGTGTTTTAAGTGCTTGGCTGAGCTACTATTCTGCCTGTGTAATTGCCTGCTTCTAATTGTTTTCACCTGCTAGCTCCAGCAGTATTCCCTGCTAGCTTCCTACTAATTCTGTTGCTTCCTTTTTCCTTTCTGTTTCCTCAGGGGGGAGCAACGTGCATACCAGCGAAAACATGCTCACAGTGGCTTACATGTGCTCACACATGCTTACACGGTTCGGCATCTGCTTATTCAGGTTAAAACGTGCGCACACCAGCGCAAACAGTGTTACAACTCTGCTAACAGGCTCCCACATGCTCAGTTTGCCCTACACGCATGCACACTAGCGCAAACAGTCTTCAAAGTCTACCAACACGCTCCCACATGCTCAGTCTGCCTTACACATGCGCACACTGTCCTACCCACGCCTCATGGCATGCACACGTGCGCATGCACACCCAGCAAGAAACTTTGGTGTAAGTAACAGTGTACACCTTCCATTTCTTGACTTTCCCATGCTTATCTTGTGGCACTCCTCTTTCCATGATCTGTGACTGACATCTGTCATGTAACACTGACCTCCAATGAACTGCATTTCTTTCTACCCTGTGATGTCACCTATCTCCTACTCTATTCCTCCCCCTTATGTATCTCTTACACTACTCAGAATGTGCTCATTTGCTATGTGACAGTGGGATTCAGTATCATAACCCTCATTTACATCAGATTGCCTACTAATGCTTAGTTACATGTCTTAGACTCAGCTTCCCCCTTAGCAACCACTAAACGGTGGCCATGTTGTTTTTGGTCTGCTGGTCCCTGCATTGTAAATCCATGTATTGCATAAAACCCACATTTGTGGGTTTATAACCTTCATTTTTATGTTTTATACAGCGCAGCCCATTTGCGCTGGGCTGCGCTGTGTTTAAACATCGTCGATCGCCGAAAAAAAATATTTTCTTTTCATATTTGCATCGGGGTACCTTGCCAATGGCCACATATTTGGCCATTGGCATGCTGCCTGTCACATATGCACCCTTTATTTGGAGCTGACATAGCTCCATTGTGAGTTTTGCAGAAATGTACTCAGTTGTCAACTGAGTACATTTCTGCAGCTAAAACGGCTCTTACACGGGCTGCTTTCTGTTTCGTGGATCGCTACTCTACCTCATTTGCATGCCTTTCAGCTGCAAGTGAGGTATTTAGCATATCCACGCCCAGTCCATGTAAGAGACGTTTTAGCTGGTCTCTTACATGGAGTTTCGGGCTGTTCCTGGATTGCGAATCTTGCATGGAGTCTTATACGTCTTTTACACTCTGTGCAAGCCTTCGTGAATCCTGCCCAGTGAGTTATGCACACATTTGTTTGCAAAGTACATAGGTAAAATGGAAAAAAACAGACAAATGCAGGTTCTTGTAAAATAGAACTGGAAACAACTGTGCATTTCTTGCTGGTTGTGACAAACTTATGGCAGAGAGCTTGCATACTGAAAGGCACAATATTGTGGCAAGGCTGGGGATTGCATCAGTACTACGATATGCAAGTAGCTGAAAAGTAGTACAGACCTGAATCACAAAGCATTACTGAAAAATAAAAAAACTAGTATCAAATCCTGTGTGTATTAAACTGTACATATAAACACACACACACACACACACACACACACACACACACACACACACACACACACACACACACACACACACACACTGAAATAATTCTCTAGACTCTCAGAAATAACTTGTTTAGTGTTTTAATCTTCAATAACAGACTTCTTCAGAACAAACAGCACACAAAAACTCAAACCACTTTATATTCAGATTTGATCTTCACTTTATATCCAAATTATGCTATCACTTAGAAAACATTCAGTTTTAAATGTCAGTTAATATTTATGCTTTCATTTAAACCTGTAGAAACATTTGCATTTAACCTCATTTGCCAGGCTACTTCTTTAAATTCTCATAAAATATCGACATTACTACATTATAATCCCTAATATTCACTATCATCTACATTGAGTGCACACTATTCTGAGTAAACAAACAACACAAGTATAAGTCACACCTTCTTCCTCCTAATTTTAGTTTTTCTACTGATTTTCCTGCAGCCTTAAATATCAAGGCAGGTTCATAAAAGTGACCACAAAGTACAGACTACATATACACTTTCTGTAATCTTTCTGAGTGAATAGAAAGCATAAAAAATGTGGTAGAGACGTTCTTAAATACAGATTGTGTACACTTAGCATTATGTTCAACGTTGCTTTTAATTTCAATTAAAAATATTCACCAATTCTTACTGCTAATTTTCTACAAGTGTTACATATACAATATGCATTGTATTTGTAACAGATGCACCTGCCTTTAGGAGTAACAATTTTATCAATTGTTGGCAAAAATAATATTTTTCTTAATGAGCGAGCCTCTATAAAACCTTTACTTGCCGCTAGAAGGCTTAAGTAACTTTTAAAAGATTTACATATTTTTATATTTATGCTCTTATAGATGTATATCTTGCATATGTATTGTTTTCAAAGTATTTCCTTTATTGTAAAATCCTTAAAAACAGATGATTGAGTGCTTTCTTCCCTCTCAAGCAGGGATTTCATCATGAAATCCCTGCTTGAGAGGGAAGAAAGCACTCAATCATCTGTTTTTAAGGATTTTACAATAAAGGAAATACTTTGAATCCAGTTTGCAGTAACAGTGCTTTGTTTCGAGTGTTTTGTGGACTAGTAGCACTGGTTGGCTTCTTTTTTACTTATTATATGTATTGTTTTAAAAGATTTTACTTTTTGATCAGAAATTGGTTAATTTGTTACTTAATTCATCCAATTGATGATATATTTAAATGGAGAGAATGTTTAGTTTGAATGAAGTCTGAAGAAGCATCAGTTGGATGTGAAAGCGCTTACTGTTGGTACCTGTTGAATTTTTGAACTTGAATAAATCATTGGTTTTATGCTGTGGTCTCTCCGTTCTCCATTTTTTCTGCTTATACTTATTGTTCCACATTCCTGGAGAAAGTGAAGTTTATCTACAGTGGCAGCATTTGTTGCTCTTTTTAAAAATAATATTTTGTCAACTGTTAATATAACAGCACTTTTTTACAGTTTCACATGCATAAGTACCAGCATTTTCATTAAATAAAATATACTACAGGCTGGATTCTATAAAGCTTGTGGAATCATGTCCATAACATTGATATCAGAGTGAAACTTTTGGATAACATTGTAACATGCAAATGTATGCCAAGAAACTCAGAATACCTCCGTGCACAATGAAGTATTGCAGTTCCAATGGCCTGATATATGTGTGCAAATAATCAGTTATTGTCAAACAAACAGAAAGATGACTATAATCCAAGAATCCTAATAATTGTTTAGAAATGTAACATAATCCGTAAAGTAGGGTTACGGACAACTATGGAATGTATCAGACTCCGTTGTGATAGGCAAAAAAAAAAACACACACGCATTAAAAATGCCATTTATCCCAAAGTAAGCCACATGACATTCATATCATCAATTTTCAGGAGTACCCACAGAAACATGACAGACAACCACAGATATTTCTATATGCCATCCACTAACTTATAATACATGTCTCCAAGCTGCAAGGCTATTTGTAAGACATGCATATTCACATCACTCATTACACTTCACTCAGGGGCAACTATGGATATCTACATAATACATGTCCCATTAAAAAATATCAGCTTAAACTTAGGATTCTGATGGAATCTGTAAATTTCCTAATTTAAAAAGAAATGAAGGGAGAAGGGCAATCATGGCTAAATCACCATAGCTAACATTCACTAACAGTGGGTTTGGGACTTGTGTGGGGAGCACAAATAATGCACACACCCAAGAAAGTAAGAGACAGAATACAAGATGTGGGATATGGGTGAAGAAGAGATACAAACAAGAAGGATGTTGGACTAAGAAAATATGAGAGAAAGTCAGAGGGGCATGGGCAATTTTTTTTTTGTGGGATTAGGACACATTCTTTCTGTTTATTTAAAGAATGGAAGAAAATGTAAATATAGGACTAGAGTATGTAAAGGTAATCACAGCAGGTATACCCACAGAACAAAAAGCACAACACAAGACAGACAAAGGTTGAAAAAAACAGCAAGGAAGACTGCACACAGACAGGATATACCTGCATATGATCCCACATGGCATCAGTATTGCCAAACCAGATACAACACCATATCGTGACAATGGGACATCATGACAAATGTCATCCAAAAACATGTGGCATGACATGTCTGTTTGTTGCACATACCTGATATACCAAAACAGAAATCCAAGCATATGACACTGTTAGTGATTGACTATGCACAATATACGTTGTGTGTCAGTTGCCCCAGTAAGACACATTTTTACAGGCTGCCTGTTGCAGCAATATCAACAGGGTAATGGCCAGAATGCATGTACAGTTCAATGTGTCTGGACAGTGTAATGTATGTCATGCACACACTGAAACCAAAGTAAATGTCACACGATAATAACACATAAGCATGACAGATACATGGTATGCATGCACGAGAGTGCATATACAGTCCAAGCAATTAAATGTCAATCATCAGGTTGGCAGCTTAACACAAGTGGAGCACACAGACAATACTTACTGACCAGAGGGACTAGGCTGATTTGTATCAGACACATGAATGATCTCACAAGCTACCATCCTGAACAAATCCCACATAGCCCTTGCCTTCTCACCAAAGAAGGTTCCCATCATGTCCCTCATCTGTATTTGGAACACATAAGTCATCACCTCCCAGATCTCATTTCAACAATCATCTCTCTCCTGGCCATGTTGACATCTCATCCTGTGTGCAGGCAGGATATCTTAGGAATGGGTCTTTCCAAGTGCCTTGGCATAGTCATTGTCAACATCATCATCATCCCTGTCTTCTTTGGAAGAATCTGGCAGTGGCTTTGCATGTTCATTACATCATCTTCAGACTAGTGCATGTTCTTGGGTACTGTGCTATTTAAAGATTAATTGCAAAACACAACAGAAAAAAAAATAAAAATGTCTATCTAGCGGAACAGTCCCATGAAAATCATAGTACAATACAATATCATTATGGTGAGAAATTTCACAGGGACTGAGGCATATAGGTTGATAGGTAGGTACTAGACTATCAGCCCAAGGGCCTACGTAAGCCTTGCCAGCAAGTTACCATAGCTTATGCCACCCAATAAGGTTATTTTCCTGTGCCACTGTCCAGCAGAGACACAGAAGTGATCCCCGGGGTGTATTTCCTATTTCCCATCCACTCATCAAGATTTTTCTTGAAGAGTGCTAATGAAGAACTTTGCTTGACATAGATGGGTAGCTTGTTCCAGAGTATAGGAAGTATCTGGGACAGGAATCTATCCCTCCAGCATGTCCTGTTTATTGTGGTGACAAGGTTTATGTTCCTAGAGCATGTAGCTTGGAGGGATTGGGATTTCTTTAGGTGTAGCATGTCCAACAGCTCTGGGTTTGACATAGCTTTATTTGTTAGGCAGAGATCACCTCGGTGTAGGCGATATGCTACAGAGTAAAGCTGGAGTTTTTTGAGGCTGTCAGTGTAGGGCATTTGTTTGAGGCCAGTAATCGTCTTTGTGAGGTACTTCTGTGACCTTTCCAGCTGCTGCAGATGTCTTGTGAGGTACATTCCAAAAGAGGCATTGTACTCTATAATGGGTCTAATGAGTGACGAGTAGAGGGGAACAATGACCTCTTTTTTCCTAGATGAGAAACCTTTTGTGATGAGGTGTGCCATGTAGAAGGATTTCCTGACTACTGTGGCGATGTGACTATCAAAGGAGAGACTACTGTCCACCTGGGTCCCAAGGTCTCTTATCATGCATTTGGTGTTAAGTAGATTGCTGCCTATGTGATAGTTCATGGGTACAGAGTTTTTACCAAAGGGGATGACTCTGCACTCTTTGGCATTGAGCTTGAGGCCATGGCTCTGACACCAGGCATCTGTCTGAGTGAGGCCCTCCTGTAGGATGTCCACATCATTTGGGGACTTGACTATGGCTCCTAGTTTGCAGTCATCTGCAAACTTCATCAGCCAGAGGCCTTCTGTGTTAGCCTGTACTTCAGAGAAGTAGATACCAAACAGGAGAGGTCCCAGGACGGAACCTTGTGGCACTCCACTTGTCACTGCCTTGAGGTCAGATTTGGAGTCTGCAACTTTTACAGTGTGGGTTCTGTCAGTGAGCCAGTTGGCAACCCATCTTGTGATGTAGGGATTCATACCTAGTTTAGTGAGTTTAGCTATAATTCCAGAATGGGGGATGGTGTCGAAAGCCTTGGCAAGGTCAAGATAGGCTGTGTGAACCACCTTACCCTCATCCACGGCTTTGGTGACTGCCTCAAAGAAGTCGATCAGGTTCAGGAGGCATGATCTGCCTTTCGCAAACCAGAACTGGATGGGATCCAGAGTTTGGAGGTTACCAATGTCTTTGTTTATGAGTTCCATGATGATACATTCCATGGCCTTGCAGACCAAGCTCGTCAGGCTAATAGGTCGATAGTTCCCAGGATCAGTGGTGGCTCTCCCTTTGTGGAGTGGGATAACTATTGCTGTGCACCATTCAGTGGGCACAAAGCCTGATGTGAGGCTATTATTGAACATGGTGCTTAAGTGGTGAGCCAGTTTGTTCTGAAGTTCATGTAAAACGCAGCCTGGGATGTTGTCCGGTCCCATGGATGCTGTGTTTTTGGCTTTACAGAGTGCAGCTTTTACCTGCGTAGTTGTGATTACAGGGACTCTGCATTCTTCCTGTATAGATATGGGCCCTTTAGGGGGTGAGAGGGAGGTAAAGTTAACACTGAACCGATCTGCCAGGATGTTGGCAATATCAGTTGGTTCTGTAATTTTCATACATTTGTGCTGTAACGTAGAGCAGATCTGGGTGTTGCCATCTAGATTCTTGACATAACTATAGAATGCTTTCTGTCCATTATGAACAGAGTTACCTATATTTCATAATCCTAAAAAGGGCAACAGTATTCTTTCAGGAACAATTCTATATGCTTAGACACACACACACACACACACACACACACACACACACACACACACACACACACACACACACACACACACACACACACACACACACACACACACATGCTTGGGTCATTAGCTTTGTAAAAATATAAGAATGTTCAAAAACATATTTTACTGTCTGCATTCAATGATATATATGAGCAACCACAACATGCCATTGCAAAAGTGAGGTGAAATGTATAGTCCAGTATTATGGACAATAGGCAAACCAAATGACAAACTTTTGAGACAAATAGCATGATATTTGGCTGAATGCACATCAATAGAATGAGTACAATACTAAAAATAACATGCTAGATTCAATCAACACAATTTCAGACATATCAGAATCTAATATATCTGTTAATAACAGTATTTGTATGAGTACAACTGTATGCATTATCTTCAACAACAATCAGGAATCAGAAGGCAACAATATTCTTTCAGGAGGTTGGCATAATGGTTAAGGTGTTTACCTTACAAACACAAGGTGCAGGGTTCGATTCTCACGTGGGGTAATTGGCTAGGCTTAAAATGGCCCACAAGGGCAGTTAGCCTAGTACTGATCTATAAACCTATCTATACTTGCTGATTATGAACTACTGCTATCAAATGGGTACCCGTCAAAATGTTAGTCAATTTAGGCTATAACACTGCTTTTACAAACATACTCCTGGTGTCTGAGGTAGATACAATACCAATGATGAACTGAAGGATATGCTACTGCCTGCAAACAGCAATACTAACATCACCATACCAGACTGCCATACACTCATGCAAGTGTACCAAATCATACATCACAACAGTCAAAATACTTACACTTTTAGCAAACCATACATCACAATAATCAAAATATCTACACTTGTATGGGAAATGCTTACCTTAATGGTTGTGTGACAGAAACACACAAAAGCTATCATTTAGTTTGTGGATGTATTGTTAAAAATGTGTACTGATAAAATAAATGAAAAATGCATAATATATCAACACAATAAGTTTTATACACAGCTGTAGTGACAGATACCATTTGCTGATTTCACTTACTCTACTGATGTATTATGAGTATTCCTGCATTCTAATAACTAAACATGTAAATTTGAAAATGACAGGCCTGAAAACAGTGGAATATGCATTTCAGTTCACAATATATGTACAATAATCAACATACCTCTTTCCATGCACTCAATGCTCATCACCCTGTTCCAACTGCAGTCCTCGTCATCAGAAATAAAAAAATATTTTTTCACAGAACTATACCTGTTCTTGTAAATTATAGACACAGAAAGGTATGAGTAAGGACCACTATTCCTTGTTTAAACTGCACATCACTAGTTAAATACATACATCTTCTCTGGTCTTCATTTCAGCTGTTAGTGTGACCATCACAGTACCTCAACATTAGAGGTTGATTTTGTTCTATTATTGCCTTCAGTATTTCATGACAAAACAGACCTTCATAACATTTTTAAAAAGTATACACTATTAACCTAAAAATTGCTCAAACAAGCAACAGGATTTATCAAGATGCAGTGGCTCCACTGTTAAATAGCTGATGTTAGTGGAATGTTATGGATTATGGACATATCAGTAGGAGTTTGACAAATAATAGAGTTTATGTGGAGTAATGCTCAAAATAAGTGTTATATCAATAAGTGTAATATGCTTTGGTAAATGAATGTTCTAGGTATATAAAATCAATATAACATCTTAAGATGTATGTGTACCATTTCAAGATTTAAACACACAGCACACAATATGGAGAAATACTGCCCTGTTTCCTTACAAGCTGACCTAAAGTCAGCAAATGCTACTTGTAAGCAAACAGGTACTGTTCTTCAAGTAATGTTGTTCTTCAAATAATGTTGTTCAACAACTGTTGATATTAGGCCATTATGGCTTAAGGCATTATTTAAGAGTAGTGAATCATTACCATGCACAACATAAAACTTATTAAAGTATTGCAATGTGTTTTTTGAAAAAAATTATATTGGTGCATTTAACAAAGGCAATAATTTCCCCGATGTGGTTTGGAACCAACTACATGCCAAAATTTAGACATGTTAGCTAGTTGCTTCACAGTCCAAGCTAACATTCGAGAAGTCTTTCATTGTAGAAAACAGGTACTACAGCTGTTTATCAGAAATCCTGCAATAAACTGCAGACTACAGAAAATGCATACTATTTTTACACCTCTCATAGTGAAAACTGAACAGCTATTAACATATAAATAAAAATACATTTAAGCAATGATACAGACATTAATGTTTACATTAAATAAAGGAGTCTGTATACATCTTTAGGAAGAATGATGTAAATAATTTATATACGAGTTTGCCTTACAACTTGTAACAGGCCAATAGGTGATACAATGCGATGATAATGGAAAACTGAAATGCCCAGTCAACAGTGGATGTAGGTGCTGCAGGCAAGAGGCATCTGTGATTCAAGAGAACAGAGACTGTGTGAAAATATGCATTTAGATGTTGTAAAACACATGTATATCTACAAAAGACATAGTTATGGATATTATTCAATTATTAAATAAAAGAACAGCATGGGTATCAAGCCTGTAGTTAAGGTGGCAATATTTACAAAGTCCAATGACTTATCCTCACGAGCTAATTCTCACAGCAGCTAATGTGCATTGTTATAAAAAGATCTATATGATATATATGTTTTGAAAGAAATATCTGCAAAATCCGTAGCAATGCTAAGGCATACGGAGAATATTGGTACTTACTGCAAGCATCTACAGGCTGCTCTGCACCTCGTTGATTCTCCTGTGAAGCTCAGCTGCATACCTCTGATGTGGGTCACAACAGGTGTGACGAGCCAGCACTCCAGTGCAGGAGATCATCTTTCTCCATTGATGCTCCTTCATGATCTGGTTCCACACATTGATCATAGCAAAGTTCCTGGGCCTGGCCCTCATCCTCTGCTCAAATCTGGGGTACACAGTCAACATCTGGGTAATTTTCTCATCTGTTCAGTTGGGCACACAGCCTCCTCAAAGTAGCTATCATAATCCTCAAGTGGAAGAAATATGAAAAAACAGAAAAATAAAAAAATGCTTACTGAGGTACCACTCAGTTTGCAGTTAGCAGTAGTCTCATCAACAAATGTATCAAAATCAGTATTTGAAAGTGGCACTGATGTCATGTTATAAGATCATTGGAAGATAACAGTCACGTGTCATGCTTGGTACCATTTGTCAATACCTACTGGGTGTTTACTTAGTACACCAGTGTGTTTTGGTAGAGTATGCTCGGATGGCACAGTGGTGCAGCAGTTTGCATTATTACTTCACAGCAAGAGGTTTTCTGGATTGATTCTTGGCTGGGGGACCTTCTGTCTGGAGTCTGCATGTCCTCCCCATGGTTGTGTGAATCCCCTCTGGGTGCTTTGGTTTTGTTCCATGTTACAAAGACGTGTCTGGAGCATTTCTCTCTGGGCATAAGTCAGACTTTCCTGGTAAAAAAAATGTTAAAATGAAAAAAAAAGTGAAATTAAAATAACAGCAATTTACTCAGATGTGCATGAATGGAATTCCAAAAACTTGAATTTCAATTAATCTCATTCATTATGTATGGCACAAATGGTACTTAAAGCTGTGTGCACAGAAGGTGCACATTGATGCTGAGACTGAATGAGAAGTACATTGGCAACTGGTGGAAGTCCTGCAGTGGTAACTAGTAAATTTGTTAAAGCTAATCATTTCAAGAGGTACTGTACATATTTAAAGTCATATTTACTCAAAATGCTAAGCTTAACAGAAGTTGTTATAAGTTCCTTGAGTCATGTCTGGAAATTTATGCATACAGGTGTTGTTCTTCTAAATAGTTTGGTTTAGTTCGATATGCAGTTGTGTGGAGGAGGATTTACAGACCATCCACAATTCTTAATGGCAATTCCTTGCAGTCCATAGGCTAACTACAGAAAAAGATGGATTATGACAGTATCCATATTTAGTATGTAATGTTGATATTATGGATATTTCCTAAATCATGTTTCCTAAAACAGTGTTAAAATATGTGCAGTTGCTGTTAAGGATATTTCTTCAATAATGCATCTTAACAAATGTGTTATCAGTACTGTCTCAATATACTATGGATCTGTACTGCCTGCAGATCTTGAGGTATTCCATTGCCTTCTGTATGTTGTTTAATTGTTACTGGATGATTATTTTAATGTAAACAGCATGCAGATTCTGGTGGCATGATGCTGTTGCCTTTGGACTTCCCTTCAACTTATATGTAGTGTCAGAAGTTCTAATCCCAGCCATGAACTGCACAGATATTCCAAGTTATGTCTAATTTTATAGATGTATGAGAGAATTATTACTTTTTACGTCATGTTAATATTAATCACAGAAGGTATTATATAGATCTTTGCATTGTACTGAAATGCACAGTATTTATTTTGACGTGCTGTTCACGGAATCAAGTACATGCAAGTGCTCAACCATGAATATTATCATGAGAGTACCAATGTGTTTCAGATGGCCAACCATCCTAGGGGTGACAAGTTTTCCCCCATAAAAATGACATTATTAATGTTCTACTCCAACATGGCAGGAGACTCCTAGGCCATTTAGGGGATTCCTTTCTGTTTATGTATCCATCTGCTTCTGGATATACTGTTGTCTTGATAGGTATATATATGCAATCTGTTTCACCAAGTACATGGGGGAAGTTTGCTATATTGCAGAACTGGTGCATTGCATTTATCCACTCCCTGGGTGTAGATGGGAAGTATATGTAGTTATCCACTTTTCTGGCATTGCTTTCAGGAACTTTGCCAGGATATGACTGGCAGCTATCTGTGATACTCTCACAGTATCCTCATATGTCTCTGGAATGTTCCAGATGCAAGCAGATCCAGGCAGAGGCACACTTGGGTTTTAAAAGGGATAGGGTTACCTTGCAGAGTCTGCATAGACATGTGTGGGGTGCACATGTTACAGAAATCCTGTACTATCTGTCTATCTAGATGATATTTGTCAATTATATCCTGGTCTGACAACTGGTTTGGTTGCAACCTTGCTCTGACTCTATTTGGCTGCCTTCTAAGATGCACAGCCGCAGACCCATTTATGGCTTGGATCACTGCAGCCTGTTTTAGTATATTAACAGCAGATTGCATTTTTATATCTGCTTATTTTTTTTTCACATTTGATTACCAGGAAAGTCCGAATAGGTAGAAGCCCATTTTCCATGCAGGCCCAGGGAAAAAGCTCTGAATTACTACAAAACATTTTAAGAACAATACTTTTACAATCTTCAAAAATAAAACAAAAACATATGCAGTTTAAATAATTATAACAAATGAGACATAATATAAAAACATTGGTTGAAACTGATACAAGGTATATGACAATCATTTAATAATGAGAGACACTTTAGGCAGTTTATAGAGAAAGTAAAGGTAAGTTAGTCTAATACAAATAGGAATTGCAATATATATGAAGTAAGGGAAAATAGGCATATGGTATATTTAGAGAGAAAGTCAGGAAGGAGAATTAGCAGTAAGGAAGTAAGTGAAGAAGGGAGATTAAGGAAGTATAAGAAAATAAAACATTTAGGGATATAGTTTATCCTGAATTTGAGCAAGGACAGAGAAAGATTTTATCTAGGAAGTGTTTCAGAGTAGTTTTGAAAGATGGGAGGGAGGGTATACACCTGATGGATTTTGTTCTCCTTTTGCTAAGGATTTCATCATAATCCATGGTATTTGCTTGAATTCTTTGGAGTCCATAATATATGCAACAAGAATTTAGAAAATAGAGTCAGCATAGCTGTTTGCCACACTTGAGTTGCGTTGTGTGTGCACAATGTGTTTTGGAATAACACTGGTGTGCATGGAATGCCTCATTATCCTATGCTGACTACTGAAGTATTCAGTCTGCCTTCAGCATGTCTTCTGGAATCATGGCCAAAGCAGGTACTCTGAAGTCTTCCTTCAGTTTGCTGCGCTGTCCTCAAATAGCTTCCACTAACTTTGCAGAATCTGGTCCTATTTCTTTGTTAAATCTCTTTAATATTTCTACATGCTAGAAAAAAACAGAACAATTTCCGATTATTTTACTCCACTCCACATTCCCCTTTATAATATTCCAGTTTTCTTTGATAATATTTTTCAATGTACAAGAAACCAATCTGCATTTAACAGAAAATGCAAGACTATAATCTTTGCTAATTTCTTTAGAAATACTTTTATTATTCCAAACACTTTTATCATTTAAAATTGGACTATACTCCGTGTGCCTCTTCTCATGGACTTCCTGGAAATATTTTCATATATATTCATTGGAATAACTTCTATCGTCAAATGTAATTTGAACATTTTAATTTCCTTATCAAAAATATCTCTAATATTTATTCTGGAAATTTATATTGATTATACTTTCACAATACCTTTTTTCAAGGTTTCAGGATGTGCACTACTCCTATGTAGATACATATTCTTAAATTCAGGTTTTCTATGAATCCTTGATATTCCAATAATTAAAGTTGCATCTAGAAGTTTAATCTCATTTTCTGCCCAAGTTACAGTACAATTTTAAAGAAAATGGATGACGTATTCAACAATTCTACAAATTCATTAACACATTTTTCCATCTCCACACCATATTAAAATATCATCTATAAAACATTTATATAAAACAATATTTTCTTTACATTTGCTATTATCCTCTACCTCACTTTCCTATGCTGCAGTCACCAAATTAGAATATGAAGGTGCCATAGTATAACCCATTATTATACTTTTGTTTGTCTAAACAACTTATCTTTAAATATAACATAATTATTGAAAAAATGTAAGGGGAATGTGAAGTTGAGTAAAACAATTGGAAATTGTCCTGTTTTTCTGACAAAAAGAATGGAAATATTCAAGATATTTTAGAAAGAAATTATCTTTATTTAAAGAAAATGTTGGTACTTAGCTTGTAAAACACTTAAAAGTATAAGTATACAGTTGTACAAAATATAATTTTACCAGCTATTGATAAGATTTTGTTCTCCTAAAGGTAAGTTTATTTGCAATTCAGAAAAAGATGCATTCATTTAGCTCTATTACAAATATACGTAATGCATATTATATATGTAAACCTTGTTGAAAGTTAACAGTAAGAGATGGTGAACATTTAATTCTGATTGAAATCAAGTTGAAAATAATGCTTTAAGTGAACATGCAATAGAGTGTAGCCATTTTAGATTTTATTTTTGTAGTAAATTTTGTTCAAGAAACATTATGTGGTGGTGATGTTGAGGCTTTATTAAATTCTAAGGAAGTAGCCTGACAAATTAGGTCAAATGCAAACATTTCCTCAGACTTAAATGACAGCATAAATATTAAGTTTCATTAAAAGCTAGATGTTAAATGATTGGATAATTTGAATATAATGGTGGGGGTCAAATTTGCATATAAAAATGGTTTGGGTTTTTGTGTGCTATTAGATCTGAGGAAGTCTTTTAATAAAGATAAGAGTGCTAAACAAATTATTTCTGTAAGTATGCAGAGTTCCTTTGGTGTGTGCTTTTTATTTTTAAATAAAGTATTATTAATAATGATAAAGTTTGGAGCACATGCAATCACCCAATACCAGCAGTTAAGAAAACAAACATAAGGAAAACATACATTAGTCCAAGGAAAATAGGAGAGAAGTGGCATTAATCACAGAATCAGCTACACCCAGTCATTATAGTGCCTTGTGTACTGAAAGGCACAAAGTTATGAAGTACCAGGATTTGCAAGCCGAATATAGAACAATGTGGAATAAACAGCTGCAAACAGTTCCTATAGTAGTAGAAGCAAAAAGACTAATAAAAACAAATTTTCAAAAGGACTTGACTATGCTACCAAACTATGTGTCCCTGTGTGAACTGCAGAAGGAAGCATTTGTAGCTGCATTGTGGGTGGTGAGAAGACCATTCTTGGCAAAGACTGAAACAATGCTAATTTCATTTACAGTAATGGTATTCAATCATACCCTAACTCAGGAATAGGTTCTGTTCTAGTTACAATAATAGAAAATCAAATCATTTGGGAGTATAATTGCAAGAAGTAAATTGCTGACATTCTCATCTTTGTGAACAGAATCCAGTCACTTCTATATTCTTAGGGAAACATGACAAGAAAGCATTTATCTGTGTTTTGGCAAGATTCTGGGGACAATTGTAACCCTTAGAAAGGGATTTCTGAACTTGGTGCTAGGTACTGGCAAGACTGGTGCAATGGGATATGGTTGATGCTTATTTTTTTAGATTTTTAGGTTTCTTGGCTGCTGATTTGGTCAGCATGTTTAGTTTAGGTCTGCAGGACATACTCCTATAATTGTATAATACACTATTTTATCTGCAGAGTAAAAAGGACAGTCATAACAATCATAGAAAGCCTAGGTAACAGTTTCTCTATTCTAAAAATGTCTACCCTCAATTTGATAATGTACAGTAAATGATGAAGTTGAAAGTTTGCACCACTGCCAGTTGTATTAGAGTGGGACATTTGTTATGATGGTTAAAGTCTTTGCCTCATAGGCCAAAAATACAAACTTTAATTCTTATTGTGGGTTACTGACTGGGTTAAATGGCCGTTAGCCTAGTATTTACCCATGATCTAGCAGTTTTGAGCAGCTGATTAGAACTACGATCTGCCAAGAACTGTTATCCCCTATTTCTGCATTAAATTCACTTAATAGTCACTGCCTTTCCCAAACAGTCATAAAGGAATGATGGATGTCCAAGATTACTTGAAATGTAATATTATTTTAAGCCCTGCAAGACAACAAATCTTCCTTGACTAATGCTAAATTTTCTCTACCTGACTTTATTAATGCACTGTCTCCACTATAGGAATCCCTCTGTCCACTTACATGACATAGACCTAAAGGTTAGTAATGCCCCTGGATAACAAATTTTATTGTAACCCTAATAAAACAAAATGACTGGACATGGAGACAATATACACAAAACACATACAATGGAACCTTATACCTAACATTTGCTGAACTCAAGTAAAAATCCAGAATTGCAAATAATTCTATTAAAGCAACCCACATAAGAAAAAGACAAGAGGCCCTTTCATCCTCATCTAAGTACTTGTGAAAATCAATAAAACAGCTAAATGGACAGATCTCAAACACAAAGCACACATTCCTTAACCCAGTTTTTTGGGACAAAAAGGTTCATTTACATTTTCCTACAGAAACTTCCTTACTTCTCTATAGAACTCCTTTTATCCCCAAACCACTCTTCAGCAAACATTTAATGATGACTATGCCCCATAGCTCTATCTCCTGAATGAGTACAGCCTGGGATTCTGCTTTAAATAGCTTACTGTCAAATAAAGTCAAACACAAATTTTAAAGCCAAACACTACTTCAGGAGCAACATTTAAGAAACTACACCCCGATATCCTAAAATGATAGCATGAACTATTGCTAAACCTCTTAATCCTACCTACAGCATATCTCTTATCCTCAATCCCATCAGTCTTAAGGTACTTGGTCAGAATCTCAGTACACAAAGTAGGTGTGCCAAAAGATTGCAAAGACTACAGGCTGATTTCTAATCTATGCCCACTAACTAAAGCATTTGAAAACCTTTTATACAAGCAAGTAAGATCACCATACATATAACTAAGGCCTCCGTTGTGGCAAACTGTATGGCTTCCATAAAGCCTGTATCACTATGACTGCACTTTACACTGTCTCCAACTCAATTTACTGCAGTAACAACAATGGGCTTACTTACTGTCAGGCTCTTTGTACACTTGACATAAGCATTTGAAACTGTAAATCATGTCCCTCTGCTCAATAAACTACACAAGCTCAATTTTGGACTAATTACTATCAATCAGTTTAAAGATGTCTGGAAAATAAAACTTTCTATGTATAAAACAATAATATCCTGCCAGATCAATTCAATCTTGGAATATCATAGGGGTCAGTTCTTGGTTCAGTACTGTTCTCATTATTTTAAAGTTACTTACCTTATGAAGTACCTCATATCAACCTGAAGCAGATAGGCTACTAGTTTAACCAGTAAACAAAACCCTTTCTGGACTTCAACACACATTACAGTAAAATTGGACTAATCTTTGTAATTGCCTAACAAAGAGTGCATTAATAATTAATCCTAAAAATTGCATTGTTCTATATGCTACTCCTCAAAAACTGGCCAATCCTCATAATGTTTGTAATGAATATATCAATTATTCCAATGCCTAATGTTAAACTCAAAATTTTTAGGAGTCCCATTTATTTCGGTTTTGCTATTCTCAAGGCATGCACACAATAGATTAAAAAAACACTTTCATAACTGAAATTATGCTGCAAAAGTTTGCATCTATTATCCCCAGCTGCAAATCAGTCTATAGCTTTAGAAATATCCTCATTCCTAAAACTGAATATGCTGGAACTTTATTAACACTTCACTCCACCACCACCAAACAATAAACTACAAGTACTGGGGGAAAAACTCTTTCATTTTGCACTTCTAGCCATCAGGCGTACCCATTCCTGTGATTTATTAAAGAGATTTCATTGGCTACTCGTTACTAGCTTAACTACTATGCTGCTGCTGTTCAAATTTATCATGCTGGGTCAATGCCCCCATCCCCTACTTAAATCAACCTTGCAATTAAGAAAACTGTCAGTATCACATAATTACTTTTTATTGAAAATGTATTTTGGTACTACCATAGGGGAAAGGGCCTTAACTAAACTTCCACCAGCAACACAGAATAAACTACATTGAGAATAAATTCTCAAATAACACTGGATGACCTAAATACTAAACTGAAGGAACGTTCTCTAGATGAAATTGCCTGCAAATGCTTTCATGACACTAGATAAGCTGCTGTAGTTTTCTCAACTTGTAACTATGATATTTACAAGCACTTCATATAGATATCCCTCTGCTATGAAAACTTACCATGTAAATACTGTAAATATTATACACATTCTCCATAGTTTAAAATATTGTGAATATTTTTGTTTCTTGTTCCAAATTTTCTATGTATATTTAATTTTGAAATACATTTTTTGTTACTGGATATTGTGTGATGTATTTTCACTTTTGTTATTAATATTTTTTTTTTATTATGTACTTGGCTGTTCTGAAGCCCAAACCGTGACTGAAAATAATCAAATGACCAGTCCACTTACCTATTTACCAAATTTCAATGTAATACATCATCTCTTTATTCAACTGCAGTCTTCCTTTAGACCATCTCCAAATGGCTACCCCTCATAGAATTAGTCTAGCTTAATCTCTTATCACTCCTGGTCACAGATTAAGATGTATACTATCACTAGGTCCAAATCAGGGGTCTCATGCTTATAGATATAATATTAACAAGCAAAGCCATATTAGGCCATGTCCTGATATTACAAATGCAAAAGATTTGGGGTAATTAAATCAGAAAAAGCCCATAATAGTACACTTGACTTTGGTTTTATTATTTCCTTATATTTGCTGATATATTGCTTTGATTTGCACTTAGTAATATTAGTTCTAGCAATTTTAATCCCTTTGTTTGTTACAAATACATATTCAAATACAAATATTTTTTCAGCCTTTAACAGAAGAGTAAGAAATCTTAAAAGACTCCATAATTAACTCCACAGTCTACTAATTATCTATTTTTTCAGAACTGAAATGGGCATCTAGTATTAGAAGTACTATATTAATCTAACATCACTGCTCAAACCTGTGAATATGTATCCCACTATTAAATCACCCCCATAAAAATGAATCAAGCACATGTATCCATATAAAACTCTGCTGATCCAACATTTTGCCAGGTTCTGTATGGTAGCATGCATTGCACTGAACTTGATAACACTGGTAGTTAAACTACTGAGTGATAACACACTTAGAGCTGTTCATTAGTGCATATATTAAAATGTCAGTATTTTTACACATTCTCATGCTTAACAATACTTTAGCATAGAAACATCACTCAGCTTACAGTTGGACAACTGATTGCTCATATCAGCAAACATTTCAATCTAAATACACTAGCCATGAGACTTTTTTTGCACTGAGCAATCATGCAATGTAACATATATCCAAAGTATAGCATTATTCAGTCTTCAAAGGATTTCTAGAAAATAGAAATGTAAAATATTCTAATCTAATGTAATTGCACAAGTAAAAATAATAAACTCGGTGATAAACCAAACTGTGCTTTTAATGCAGAAATTCAGTAAAAATCCAGTAAGTGCTTTCGTCTTTTCATACACAAGACTTCTTCAGACTGAATTAAAACCTCTCACTTCATTCATTAAATGCTAAAAGATATCATCACATGGCATTCCAAATTAATGTCTTAACCCTTTATTTTTCAAATAGGCTACAAAATCTACTCTGTTGTTTAGCCCAGGGGGATAGCAGACATTCAACTTAACCTGCCATGTATATTCCAACTATCCCAACTCCTCCTCAGCATTCAACTTGATCTCATAATCAGCAATATTTCCCAAAACCAAAAATTTAATCTTGATTTTACAACCCCTAATTTTATAATGTTTGCCTAAAGCATTGGATGCCAAGACTTGTGACATTCTGAGTAGGGGTTGGAATTTTGTTCCATCTACTAGAGTGAACAAGTGTGATGTGCTGAATGAGCTGAGAAATTTTGTTAGGAAACTGAATTTCAAAGTTTTGTTTAAAAATAGCAACAATAATGTAAGTAAAGAGTTCAGTAGACCAAGTACTTTTAATCCTCCTTTGAGAAAGGAATTGGAAATGTTTCTTAGTACGACTGAGCTTGAAATTATTGAATTGTTGAATAACAAAAGTAGTATCAAATATCATAATATGTCTATAAACAAGCGCAAGCTGTTTTTTGATTTTGTTAATGATGGTAAAATTATTGTTTGCAAAGCAGATAAAGGAAATGCTTTGGTAGTATTAGACAGAGATTATTATGATATGAAAATGTATCACATGTTGGCTGATGATGAATTCTATGAAAAAGTTAGTTTTTCTTCTGTTAAAAAATCATATTGTTTTATTGATTCCTTAATTGAGGAATGGTTTTATACAGGAAGGATCACGGATACTAAGAAATATATTTCAAATGCAGCTCCTAAATTTAGTAGAATTTTTGGCTTGGCTAAAATAAACAAAGATCTGGAAGACTCTATGTTCAGGCCTATAGTAGCAAGTGAAGGGACCAAAACTGAAGCCATTTCTATTTTTGTAGACAAACATTTACAAAAGGTAGTGGTCAGAGGTAGTGCTTATATCAAGAACATCTTTGATTTTATTGGACACATCAAAAAAGTGAATGTTATTGAGTCAGACATTTTAGTCACTTTAGATGTGAAGTCTTTATATACAGTTATTCCCAATGAAGAAGGAATGGAAACAGTTAGAATAGAGCTTTTAAGTTCAGGTTTGTTTTCCAACAATACTATGAGTTTACTTATGGAAATGTTAGATGTTATTTTGAGCTATAACTACTTCAAGTTCAAAGATGATTTTTTCCATTAAAAAATGGAGTAGCATTGGGTGCAGCGATGGTACCCAGTTCTGCCAACATTTTCATGAATGGTTGGGAGAAAAGACATATTTTGATTGATACATTTAAAAACAATATACTTTGTTACAAACACTTTATAGATGATTTATTATTTGGAGAGGGGGGTTGGAGTCCCTTGAATCTTTCTTGCTTTATATAAACAGGGTCTGTACTTATTTGAAATCTACTTCAGTTTTGAATGATAAAAGCATTTCATATTTGGATGTAGTAGTGTATAAAGAAAATGGCAAGTTAGCTACTAAAATTAACAAAAAGAATGTGCAAAACAATGCATATTTACACTTTTCAAGCATGCATCCCAGATATATGAAAGAAAATATTGTTAAGGGTCAACTGATGAGGGCACATCAACTTACTTTGGATGATGCTGATTTTATTAAAGAGAGCAAAGCTATATGTAACAAGTTTGTAGCTAGAAGCTATTGAAATGAATTAGTGAGAAGAAAATTTAGTGAAATCAAAAGAACTAGAGTGAATCTAGAAGTTTTTTCTAAAAAAAATATCAATAATGATTTTGGAACTGCTATGCAAATATCGAATAGTGTTGATTCGGAAGCCATCAAACAGATTATCAGAACAAATTGAAAAATTTTGAAGAGCAGTGAAGAAGTACAAGAAGCAGTTGGTAATGGTCCAGGCTTTCTGTACAAAAAGGGAAAGAGTTTTAAAAACTTTTTCCAAAGCAGTTTGAATCTCAGGCCTTTTACTACAAGAGGCAGGATGGCATGCAATTTTTGTAATTTAATGAATGAAGTGAGAGGTTTTAATTCAGTCTGAAGAAGTCTTTTGTATGAAAAGATGAAAGTGCTTACTGTATTTTTACTGAATTTCTGCATTAAAAGCACAGTTTGGTTTATCACCGAGTTTATTATTTTTATTTTTATCAGTTATTTGGTTTATACGTTTTAAAGGTAATTGCACAAGTGTTCAAATGAAGTCCAACTATTAAATCACACAAACATAAAGTCCAGTATCCATACCTATGCAAGTTCTACCAGTCATATATCTTGAACTTTAATGTGTCACCTTATATGGCATTGAACTTGATAATATTGGCATTTAACCCCCACAATTAATAATAGGTGCATAAGGATTCAAAAATGCATGCACTAGGATACCAGAATTTCTTTAGACACTTTTACATTACAGCAGCAAATTTAACAAATCATCATAGTTAATAACAGAAGACAGCCATTGTTTCATCTTCAGTACATTATCTTTGAAAGTTTTAAATTTGATAGCCAAATATCTATAAACCAGACATAAATATATAATATAACCACTTTCCAAGATGACCACATGCTGATCAACAACTTAACTTCAGCTCTCACAGTGTGAAAACAGAAACTGAAAAACAACTCCCAGTGATATTGTCAGGTTGAGTAAATTTCAATTACTTTCCAGTAAGTATCTTGCCTGGATGCTAGCAAAGAAGAAAATAACCTGAAAGAAAATCAACTAGAAAAGATGAAGAGAAAGCACTGCCTGGGAGGAATCCTACAGATTTTCAGCAAAAAGCAGTTCAAGCTCTAACTTTGGTGCAAGACATCACTTCTAAGAATATAGAAGAAAAATATATGCTCAGAGATGATTAAAATAAATGAAATGCTGAAGGAGCATATCAAATCAAATATCAACTCAAAAACAAAAGGCTGGAAATAATGGAAGAAGCTTAAACAGATATTCAGATGAGCTGATAAAACTAAAAAACAAAAACAGAAAAAAAGGCTGGTTGAGATGAGACTGCTCAAGAAGAGATGTTAAAAATGGTAGAATTAAAGGGCATAGCATATAGGGAAAATGTGAGATTTTCTGCTATACCATAGAAACTAGAAGGAACAGACTATATTAATTGTATGAAGACACAACTAAGCAACAGGGCTAGTCTTCAACAGCAGTAACTGTTAAAATAAAGGGCACACCATTTGTATACTCCAAATCTGGCCAGGAGAAAACAACCAAAATCTTTACTGGTAAAGATGCAAGCCCACCAGCAGAAAGAGCTGATCCTGTCAAAACTGTGTCAAAAGGTCAATGTATTAAAATATGAGACAGCAGAGTGTGTGAGGAAAATTATTATTCACCATACATCAGACAGAAGAGAAACACATTTATTCCAGTAATCAGGGAATGTTAAGATCCAAGTGTGAGATTAAACTGATATATCCAGGTGTCTTCAGCATATTTTGTCCTGGAGGATAAAAGTAATTTTTTGATGCAAAACAGGCTAAGGAGGAAATGCAAATGTTTATCCAACAAAAAGTGAGCCATCTAGCAGAAAGGAACTCTTTCTCATTCTTCTGATAATAAAACACATGGAGAGACTTTGCCAGTGAAATGCTTTTCACTACTTCACAAGAAAATGCTGGAGAGAGCGATAAAAGCATATGAGTTGACCAGAAGAATTAGGAGTACCATGGAAATGAATATGGAAGGAAGAAGACTAGCAACATGGAAATTAGCGAATAAATGTGAAACTCAAAGCATAAATACTGCTGTATAACAATGAGTGGAAAGAGTAGACTTTTGTTGATTATATTAGATTTGTGGGTAATTGAAAAGCATATGCCCCACTTTATGTCATTAATCTTTGGAAGGACTCTGTGGGGATGGGTAGAAGAAGGTAAAAGGCAACTGTAAGTACAATTCCTGTTCTTAACAGTATTTATATGAAACTTTTCACAATATTAAGTGTATATTTTATAGTAGAGCATTTTGTTATTGTATGTGATAATAAATATCCAAAACACACTTCAGGGTAAGGTATCACCTAACAAATAATGTAGCAAGGCCAAGAAGAAGAAGAAAGGTGAATACTCCATGACAATCGAAGCAAGACAGGAGGATAGTCAATCTGTATGACAATAAATCCACAAAAATGAGAGAAAAATGACCTCTTTATTGAAGAAAGCTGAAAAAAGTAAGCGCTTTCACGCCTCTCTGGATGCTTCATCAGACTTAAAATAACAACAGCATTCAAAGTCACTTAAATACCACACTGCTCACTTAATAAACCATTCAAACTTCTCATATCAGACACCTGGTAAAACAAGGTTACATCCTTAAAGATATATAGCTAATATGTAATTTAAAAACATTCATAAAAACCTTCACATCTGTCACACTAAAATAAATGAGAGTTATGATAAAAAACAGCAATAAATAATGCATATAAACATACATACAAAAGCAAAAACATTACTAAAATTATATTAAAACCCCAAGATAACTATGCCATTAAATATTGACTGGCATTAGTGTCTCAAAGGTTTATCCAAAAGAAATGGTTTCAGTGTAAACCTATCGTTCAGACCATGTCCTTTGTCTGCAGATAACCTAATCATCCATCTGGTTTCCTCCTTTTCAGTATAATTACCAATGTTCCCTAACCTTTCTGTGGTGTATATAAATTCCAAAACCATGAACTTAAAAGTATGTGTCGTATCATTCTGTAGGACATGAATGGCTAGGGCATTACATTCGTTCTCTCTATTGATAGCACATGGTTTACATATTAGCTATATATCTTTAAGGATGTAACCTTGTTTTACCAGGTGTCTGATATGAGAAGTTTGATTGGTTTATTAAGAGAGCAGTGTGGTATTTAAGTGACTTTGAATGCTGTTGTTATTTTAAGTCTGATGAAGCGTCCAGAGAGACATGAAAGCGCTTACTTTTTTCTACTTTCTTCAATAAAGAGGTCATTATTTTCTCATTTTTGTGGATTTACTGTCATACAGATTGACTATCCTCCTGGCTTGCTTCGATTGTCGTGGAGTATTCACCTTTCTTCTCCTTGGCCTTGCTACATTGTATGTGATAAAGCTATTAAAAGAAATGGATGCCATTTTTCTTCTTTCTCTTCTTTATCTTTTCTTTTTTTTTAAGAAATTAGATATTATAGTACAAAAAGAAAAAGAAAACGTAGACCAAAGCATGTTTGTTAATAGGCTGTAATCTTGATTTGTTGAGGTGATGGTTGGGGTATAAAAGTACACATATCATAATATATGTAGAGCTGACATGTTTTGTCTTACTTTTGCATAGGTGAATGTCTGGTTTAAGACCCTTGACTTAACCTAATAACACATTTTAAGTGTGAAGTGAAGTAAAGATCATGAACCTATCTGTCAAAAAAAGAAGAATTTAAGTAATGGGTAGTAAAAATTATTTGGTAGTTATTAGGGGAAAATTGAAAGCACTCCTAAAGTTATAGCTAGTGAATGGGATAAATAAAAATTGAGTTTAAAAATAAGATTGAAACAAAATAAAAATAGATATGTTTAAGAAGTAATACAATTTATTTAGAGGGTCTAACAAATGTTAAAGCATCACAACATAAGAGGAATCTCACAGAAGAAGAAGATGCACAACTGCATGGTGTTAAAGAGAAAATGAGGGAGTACCTGGATAATATGCATGAGTTTAGAAAGACTGATGTTAAACAACTGTTTTTATAATAACCCCAGAGCACAACAACTTTTGGCACAATGACTTAGGCAACACAATGTGATAAGGGTTGTTGCCAAACTTTGAAAGGCTATAACAAGAAAAATAACCAGAGACCCTGTAGATGTATTAGACATATTTCAGAAATGTTATCAAAATTTGTATAAAGCAGAGAAGAAGGAAAATAAAAAAGCACAACTGGAAATATTTATAGAAGACTTAACTATACCAAGGTTAGAGGTAAATGAGGCTCAATAACAGTTACGACAGGAGGAGATGACATAAAATGATGATGCATAACCAATCTGTAGGAAAATCATCAGGAATAGATGGTATTTCTAAGGAAGTTTGGAAGGTAGGAGGGAAGAAGTGATAAAAATCTGGAATGTTTTGTTTAACAGTATTTTAAAAGGAGATGAGGCACCAACATTCTGGACAAAAAGTTCTGGTGGCTGTAATACCTAAAGACAGTAAAGACCCATCTGATCCAGCTTCATATAGGCTTGTTTACATTTTAAACCATGATTATAAAGTGTTTAAGTCTATAATGGCTAAAAGAACGGCAAAGGTAATACCAAAATAGATAGATATGGACCAATGTGGCTTTGTGGAGGGGAGACAAACATGTCCCAACATTAATAGAATAATGATGATCGACAGTGAAGCAGAATGTAAGAAAATATCACTGTAATTGATGGATCTTAATGCAGAGAAAGCATTCTACAGAGTAAGCTGAGATTTTGTGAGTAGGGCAAAGAAAGCATTTGCTTTTCTTGACATTATAATAAGGTTAATTAGAAGGTTATACGAGGGAGGGTTCCTCTCTGGTAAGTTGTTTCTGAAAAAAGGAACCATGCAGCAGTGCCCTCTCTTCCCTCTGCTATTTGTGTTATATTTAGTAACATTGGCAAAGAAAATAAGGGACTTGGAAATTCAAGGATATAATTGGTATGGTGTTTAAGAAAAGTTGGAGTTATTTGTGGATGATATTATTTTGTACCTGACAGAACCAGAAAAGGACATCTCAGTGTTGTGGAACATTCTAATACAGCTCTAGATGTTTTGGAGATATAAAATTAATGAAGATAAAACAAACGCTATAGCTATAATTATGTACCCATATATGAAGTGATTCAGCAGTACTCTTATTTATGGGGGCATGATAAAATGAAAACTTTAGGATTATAGATTAAAATGGATTCTGTTATGGCAGCTAATGATATGTGAGAAGAGACTAAACAAAACATAATACAAAAAGTGTGAAACTGGAAGCTCTTACCTATGGATATGGATAGCAAGATTCAAGCAGTAAAAATGTTTTAGTTTCTTTAAATTTATGCACAGGCCTGGCATGTTTTTTATCAACCAGAGGAGAAGTTATGGATAGTAATTAATAAATAGTTGGAGGATTTCATTTGGGAAGGTAAGAGAGCAGGTGTCAAGTGGGATAAGCTGATTTTCCCAAAAGAACAAGGAGATTTAGGATTACCTGATTGGAAGGGATAGTTTAGAGCTGCACAGTTAAGGTTCTTAAATATATAACACAAGCGGAAAGCTAAAATTCAAATTAGAAAGGGATGATGATGATGCAGGGAGGTAATCGAAGAAATAAGGAAAGAATGGGATTTCAGGCACCAATCCTTAAGGAGAATAACAGCAATCATACATAATATTATATTCCTAAAGCTGCAGAAAGTATACTAAGAATTAAGCCAACATAGAAACTGAGAAAGGAAATTTTACTGATAGGGATCACTGCAATCAGGGGTACAGAAAAAAGGCAAGAAGGACCTGGAATTTACTGTAGGAAGCTGGCAAAGGCACCAAGGTATTGGGAACTAATAATTAATTATTTTTGTGGCTGGAAAAAGGACTGACCATGAGACCAATAATGTATTCCAAGATAAAGTCTCAAATAGTGCCTTTATCCTGGTCATGAGAAGCTAGAAATGCTGGTAAAACCACCATTTCACAAAAGTTACCTTTTTTTGCAGGAAAAAAAAACAGTAAAAAGCATTTTCAAACATTATGGCATTCCCACAAAAAATAAAAAATAAAAATAAGCATAATTTCTCCACAGAAAATATTTTATCATTTAGTTAACACTACTTTTAATCTGACTGAAAAAAAAGTGCTCAGTATAAAAGTACATTGCATTCTCGAGACAATCTATTAAAACACAACACTTCTATAAAGGAAAGCAATAAAACATCAGTAAAAAAATAAGAGAATAAAAGTTTTTTTTTCCCCCAAATAGGAACCTGCCCAGCAAAGGAAAGCACAAGCTGACCATCGATCCTTGAAAGCCTCAGAATAGAGCTGCTTGACAGATTGTATGGAAGGCGCCCTGAAGCTTTGGAAGCTGGTTGGCTGTTACATGCTTGGCAGGATATGACCCCTATAGCTAAGGCTATGTCATTCAGACATCTACTCTTATGGTAGGCTCAAATTACACAACTGTACTTTCTGGTGTCTGCCAAAAAAGCAATTACTAGAAAATGGAAATCAAAACCTAAACTAACTGTACCTGAAGTAATGAATATTGTAACACAGATAAAAGAACAAGAAGGTGGATCTTTAGAAAATGGTGGGAGTAAATTGCATAGAATAAATGGAAACTGTGGGAACAATACATTAAGAAAAATGTTTTGGAGAAGGAATGAGGTTTAAAAGAAGGCAGGAAATGAGCAGTTTATGTAATGTTGCTTTGATTATAGGACGCATAACAATATATGTGATGTATAATGTTTGTAAATATGAGCCTGTTAATATTGTTTGATTAGCTTTTATTTAAATGTAAGTTTGCCTTTGTCACAAGTGATAATTCAGTAAAGGAGTTAAAAAGAAATACAAATGTAATATAACCATGCCTGCCTTTGGAGGTCAAGTCATACAACCTCATCTCAAGTGTTATTACCAAGAAGGTTACCTATTACCTATTGTAAAAGGTTACACCATTTACAAACCTGGTACTTTCTTCCTGAAGTAGCACATTTATCTTAGCATCCTGCTTTCTTCATTCAAGCCTAACTAATGCTGTTGAAACTTTGAGAGCTAAATCTGAATCCTCATCTAAATAGACCAAAGCAAATTGATAGCCATCAATCTAATATATACAATTGGAAATGTTTTCCTTTCTCTGTGAGTTCATATTCCTGGAGCTGTCATATTTAAGTAGGGATGGGGGTGGGAAATTATATTTGTATACGGAGGCCATACATGCCCCATATAAAAATGCTTTGTTTGATATTTTTCTACCTGCTGACAAAAAGTACAGTGGACAAGGAGCTTGTCCTTTGACAACAAGCAGGCTTTCAGTAACTTTTATTATTTTTGGCTAATTTGACTGCTGAATCGCAATCATTTAGATGCAGGTGAGCTTGCTGCCAAACTTATAGACAATATCCAAAACTCACATGCCTAGAGTGTGTATAGGAAGGCCTGAAACACATCACACGAAGGGTTATGGTCAAAGTGTATATAGCCCTGTACAAAATCCACAAAAAAAACACAGTGGACATTATGACTGGCCACTAGCAGACAGATCAATAATAATAAGAATGAAACTAACAGAACTGAAAACAACTTAGGTAATATAAAGCTGGAATATAGTAATAACCAAGATATATACTCATATGCCCGTAATGCACACAGACAAGGATTATACAATGCAACAGGCGGGCATTAGTGTGACATGCTGACCAATACATACCATTTGCAAATTGCACATCAAATATTACTACAGAAAACAAACACCAAAAAATGTTATCAGTCAGATGTTACAGCTATCATGATATGCACATGTGCAGGAACATACACTGGATGTTGTCGTACCCATACAATGAATGAGGAAGCTATACACATAGTAATATAGCCCAAACATCCTCAGTGGTGTCATGATGTGCAGTCACAATGCATAGGACAGGATCCATCACACACTCCAAATCCCTCCTGTGTACAAGCCACCTCTGCCACTTACCCAGCCCTGTTGTTGACTAAATGTTCAAAGTACACAGAACTGTTAAAGTGTGAAGTGACTATATGTGACATCAGAACTGACATGCATGTTATGGATGTTGTTGACGGTGGACTTCCATGCCTCACTATTACAATGGCTGCATTAATGTCTATTGTATAACCCACAGCTCTTTTCCCATCAGCATGAAGTAGCCATCCAGCAATGCACATTGATATCCACATGAATCCATGTTGTGACTACACCGGGAAGCAGCACTCTGAATCACATCCCAAATAGCTTTATAAGTTCATAAGTTCATACTAGGTTGTTTATTCAGTATACCATTTGTAGGCTTACCTTACCAACAATCCCACTAATTTAATGAGAAATGAATTTGATCAGAAGATTACTTTAGTTATAGCCCCTTTGCATAAGTTCTAGATGGGCCACACATGGGGTGTACTTAGACTGCTCATCCAGTCATCCAGGTTATGATTAAAAGTGTCATAAAGCTACTCTGTTTTATTTGCAAGGGCAGCATATTCTATAAAAGATCTATTCTCTGCAAAATGTAGCTATAATGCCACCAAATGCTATGTGTGTTTTGGTGGCAGTTTTGTTCTCTTTAGTAGGAGTTAGGGTGGTATTAGTTGTATGGTTGTGCAGGATGTTATATAGGACCAGGCTTTTCAAGGTTCTGTAGGAAAGCCAAAGACTTCCTCTCAATAGTCAATAGGAAATGGAAAAGAATGAGAGTGCTTTAAGGTGATCATGGTGATGCAAAGAAGATATGCCCTTGATTTCTTTGATAAGGAAATACTATGTTGTCTCAGGGTGGGTCATATGCATAGCCATGTGCATACTAAAAAGGGCAATATAGTCTTAAAATTAGAGAGAGAGAGAGAGAATGACTTCCTTGGATCTAAAGCATATGTCCCTGCTGATTATTCTGGCTATGTAGATTTTCTAATAACGGTGGTCTCACAGTGGTCAAAAATAGTTTGTTGGCAGTGAAGGTGTCCAAGTCCCTATTAACTGAGTCAATTTGTAAGGTGGGTGGGGTTGCCTATGTGATAAGAAGAGGAATGCCTAGGTTTGCCAAAGAAAACAATGCTGCGTTTCTGGCATTAAGTTCAAGGCCTTGGTTCAAGCACCCCTTGTGAGCTAGACCATAATGGAGAATACATAGGTCATCTGGGGTATTTATGACAGCTCTGAGTTTACAGTCATTGGCCAACTTCTATTGTCATAGGCCTTTGGTGACTGTCATAACATTAGAGAAGTAGATACTAAAGAAAAGTAGCTCGAGGGCTTATTCCTGCGAAACAGCACTGGTATTGCTTTAGTTGATAGTCTGCCTGCAACACTAACTTGGATTTGTTGGTGAGCCAGTTTGCTATCCAGCAGGTAACATAGGGGTTTAGATTTAAATAGATTAGCATATCAATAATAGCTGAGTGCAGAATGGTATCAAAGACTTTGGTCAAGTCCAGATGCCTTTTTTTAACATGCTTTGAGAAATTTGAAGGGTATAGGGGTAAAGTTTGATTTGAGTCTGTCCACTAATATGTTGGCAATGTAATCAGATGCTGTGTAGGTAATATTATTCTGTATTAACTCAGAGCATGTCTGGTTATTATTTTTTTAAGATCTGACATAGCTGACAAACTATTTATGATTTTACTTAGTATGAGTGGTGATTTGCAATCCATGCTTGCTCTTGAAGGATTTGATTTTGTTTAAAATTATTTGTTGATTATTTTGAGCTCTACTCTAGCTAATAGGGTAGATAGTATGCTTTTGTGGGCTAGGACTTTCTTCCTTTTGTGATATATTTGTTGATAGTTGGGTTACCCCAAATAAGTACATTCTTAAATGTTGCGCTATACTAGTGTCTTACAGGGGGGGGGGGGTGAGGCTTCAATGAGTGATTGGTGTTGGGTGCAAAATTTATCTATGAAAATTGCAGTATGTGAAGCAGGATCATCTAGGTGGAAAGGATATTTGAAATTTGTCAGGTTACCAGTTAGCTGGGGTAGATTTGTTTTGGTATAGTCTCTAAAGATGGAGGTATTATGAGGTCACTCAGGTCTCACACTAGATGATATGGACACCATATGCATGACTAATTCCCATGTAAGATATATGCCAGGAAAAATCTGTGTCCCTGCAGGAGTTTCTTTTGCTGATAGACAGAATAAATTTAGTACCTATGGATACATGGCCAGCTCAAGACACATAAGCACTAGAAGCTATTCAAAATCAGCCCCAAAAGAGACTTCATGCCGGATGAATGGATAACATTAACAGTCATTCCCTTGCACAAATGTGGGGTTTCAACAGATGTAGGTATTTATAGACCCATAAATTTGTATGTCTCATCTGTAAGACTATGGAAAGGATCCTTATGTAATTAATAAATGACATAAGTAACCTACAGACTATCAATTCAACTCAGTTTGGATTTCCAAGAGCAGGTCCTGTCTATTTAACCTTGTTGTCTTTTTCAAAAATTGACTGATGCAATGTATGAGCAATGCATACTGCATATCTAGACCTCACAAAGGCATTTTAACATCAGTGCACACTTGGATCATAGGTGGGTCTATATTACAACATCAAAACGTGGTAATATCGGACACCACATGAGTGACACATATTCATCAAAATACATTTAAGCAATTTGATGAATATTGTACAGGGCAAAGGTGTAGTTGGCCAACTACACAGTGTTGACCTTTTTTCCACTGTAGTGCAATCTTGGACTCGGTATATTTAGTTAGAGGAGTGTGGGGGGCAGAGCCCCTCAACACAGTTATGTTTGGAAGTGTGTGTGTGTGTGTGTGTGTGTGTGTGTGTGTGTGTGTGTGTGTGTGTGTGTGTGTGTGTGTGTGTGTGTGTGTGTGTGTGTGTGTGTGTGTGTGTTTGAGCAAACAAATTCTTTCTCAGGGAAAGAATTTGCTGTTTTGACCATTTGCGCTTTAGTGTGATTGATCTTTATGTGTCAACGAAGAGGCGCTCGCTTAAACACCTCTTCGGTGTTATAATATAGACCCATCATAGATAACCACCAACTAAATGTCAATCTCTATGTAACTCAGTA
Source organism: Protopterus annectens (assembly GCF_019279795.1). Lineage (NCBI taxonomy): Eukaryota > Metazoa > Chordata > Ceratodontiformes > Protopteridae > Protopterus > Protopterus annectens. Next base: position 261,342,656 of record NC_056725.1, read on the forward strand.
GATAGCAAATAGGATTACAACTAGAACACAGGACATTAAGGCAGTGTCTGTCGCCTACAGAAGACCTGTCACTAGTGGTGTGACCCAGGGTTTACTCTATTGTCCATTCCTCTTTGGAATTCACTTCTCATAAATCTGTTATGAGTTTGTATCTGGTGAAGACTGTAGATAATGGTGTATTCATGAACTTCACCAAAATCCTCCAAGATGGCATGTCCCAAACTGATAGCTGATGTCAAAACCATGGATTGGAACAAACTGCCAAGACGTGTATAACCCAATTGTTTGGCAAGTATGACTCCTCTTGTATCCATCACATTGGTAAGAGAACCCTGAGAATTGATCCTGTAGTTCGAGATTTGGAATCCTACGTTGATGATGAACTGTTCTTTGATTTCCATGTAGCCACTGTTGTAAGGAAATCCTTTTTCTTGCACAACTTTTTCTAAATTGCATCCAGGTCAGAGATCTAATCTTTCCACTGCGTTTGGCATCCATTAGGCCAGTCATTGAGTGTAATGCCCCTTTTGGTATGTAAGAGTGCAAACACGTCACATCTGGAGCAACAATAATGTTTTTTTCACTAAATAAGAATAAAAAAATAAACAAGGACCTAAATCATAGAAACTCTGCAGACCATCTCAAAGCCTTATCCATTTTCAAACTATCATACACCCTACTGAGAGGCAAGCACTGCCTCATGTATAGAACCTCAGTAGACCATGTTCTTTCAGACATATTGCCATTACCATTTTTAAGTCCAGTAGTATTGTAAACATCCATTCAAGAGCTCTCAATCTGCTTTTCAAAAAAGGTGTACATGTTGGAGGGCTAGATATATACCCTAGAGTGTACAGATTCCATGGAACTGTCTTCCATTCCACATCAAGCAAAGACTTCTCTCACTCTATTCAAATATAATTTGAAAGAATTGATGGGTAACCACAAATTATCCCTGTTCTTCATGGGCATGGAAAATATCCAAATGTCCCAACATATCCTTATTTGACTCATCCCTGCATTATTCATATTCAAATCATACTGTAAAGGCTAGAAACTACCATGGGAATGTCAGGCTAGGCTTTTAAGATCCTCACAGATCTATATCTTAGTAAGAACCTGTGAACCTATGAACACATGCAGACAGTATAGGCTCAAATAGCTTTTGCTCCATTACTATATCCTGTGTGTCTGGAGCTGTGCCCTATAAGGTAAGACCATCCTTGGATACTGGAGTCCTCTGCTGCTGTACTAAGTGGACCCCCTTGCTACTCTGAAGCTCCATAGAGGATTTTGGTAATAGCCACAGTTCCATTCCCTGTTCCCTGGGCTCAAATGTGGTGAGGTCAGCACTTGAAATACACAAACAACTCACGTGTGCTTCAAAATATATATGATGAAATTTGACTTGTACACTTTCAGTGCATGCCTACAACAGACATTTAAACACAACCTAAAATGAGCCCTATTTGCTGTGGTACCCATGACATTAAATAGACCTGATGTTCCTGAAAAGTAAAATACATCCAGTAATATTGCTGCTTTATTTATGTAACATTTGTTAACTGGGAAAGTCTGACTTGGAACAACGCCAATTTTCATCAGAGGCCTGGGTAGAAATGCTCCAGACACATGTCTTTGTAATATGGGAGGAAACCAGAGTACCCGAAGTAAACCCACATGAATGCTGGGAGGACATGCAGACTCCACACAGAAGGCACCCAAGCCGAGAATCAAACTGGAGAACCTCTTGCTGTGAGGGGATAATGCTACTGCTACGCCATCCAAATGAGACACTGCATTAGCCAGGAAATGAATCGGGGTCTTCTACATGGGAGGTAAGAATTCTACCACTGAACCACCAATGCGAACACAAACAATTGTAAGACACATGCTAGACACACCCACTCTTTCACGTTTTATGACATGAACACCATATACATGACTGATCCCTATGCAAGATGCATTTCAGGAAAAACATGTGTCTCTGCAGGGGTTCTTTTTGCTTGCAGACAGAAGGGATTTAGCATTTGTGTCTATATGACCAGCTAAGGACACATAGGGCCTAGACATGCCCTATTACAGAGTTATGTCCTTTGCCAAATAGGATACCAACAAGGATTCCCTCTCTGAATATATACCAGCAGACATCTTACTTATCAGGGACATCAGGAATGCCTCTCTGTCTGTCTTTTATTAGTGGAAGGATGCTTCCATCCACAGTACTATGGACTGCACACATCTGAGTCTAGGTCCTGTCCTGCACATCAATAGCCCACCTTTGTTGTTGAACCATTCTCAACAACGACACTCACACAGTGAATTATATTCTGCCACATATAGTTTCATTGCTAAATACTACGCTAAATGCCCTGGAGAGATGTTTTAAGCCTAGACATGTTATTACATTAGGTGCTCAAAATACCCTTGCCATGATTTCTATTTCTATACTTCTCATTTGTGAATGAATGTTTATGGGGTCATACCACTAAGTATTGAAAGAGGGACCCAGCTACAGGATAGGTCATTTAGCCACTGCCTTTGTCCTTTAGGATCACAGGGAGGAAGTACTATTGTAAATGTCCTTATTGCCATCCATTTCTTTAAGCTGAATTTGAATAAGGACAGGGCTGAGATTTGTTTTACATGGATGCAGAGTCTGTTTGAGAGTAATGGTATCCTCTGAGGTATATACATCTCCCTCCAAACCATTCTGTTTATGTTACATAAAAGGTTAAGGTCTCTGAACTCGGAATTTCTGATACTATTTGATTTGTGGATGTGCAGTAGGCCATTAGTATTGGGTCAGAGGATACCTTATAGGCCAGGCACAGGTCACCTCTTAATAGCCTATGTGAGACTGACTATAGCTATGAAGCTTTAAGGCACTCCATGTAGATCATGTGGTCTAGTTCCACCATTTTGTTTGTGAAGAACATCTCTGGTTGCTGTAGTGGTTGCATATGTCTGGAATTTTACATACCAAAGAATGAATTATTCTCACTGATGTGTCAGATGAGGGCTGAGAATTATAAATATAAGATAAAAGGACTTCCTCACAACAGTAGACACAAGTTTTTTTTTTTTTTTTTTTTTGTTAATGCTATGTAATTGCCTATGTATGTTCACAAACTTCTAACTATTGGATTCTAGTATTTCTTGGGAGATATTCAGTGGTGAGATGGGGTGAAGATGGAACTGAATTTATTGGCCAGTAGGTCTGCTATATTTTCAGCTTCAGTATAGTTGTTGTCATTCAATCAGCTTAGCATTCTACTGTGTTCCACTTTTGAGATTATGAACAATGCTGAAGAAGGCCTCCTGGTTGTCTTTGGCATGGGTGGCTATTTTTACCTCAAATTTTGCCTTAAGAGTTTTAATTAGACACCTTAGTTTCTTACTTAATTTAATGAAGAGTTTCTAACCTGCTGGTTGTTGCACTTCTTATTTTTGGCCACAATTTTCTAATTTTTTGTTATAAATCTTATCGGTATTGTGGTTCCACCAAGGAGGCTTGTTTTTAGGGTTCACCTTGCGTTCCTTTTTACTTAGCTCAGCTGCTTCAGTGAAGTTGTTTACATGCTAATATTAAGTTAGCAGTGTAAGTTTACACATAAGCAGTAGAGTTTTGTGGGTTTGTTGGGTGGGAGTTGTGATTTACCAGGACATCACATATAAGTAGGAAGTTTGCCTTGGAGAAATTTCTAAAAGTTCCAAAAACAGTAGAGATCTCAGGCTTTGGATTTATTTCAAAGAATACTGCTTTGTGGTTGGACTTGACAAGTGAGGATGTTAAAACCTATTTGTGAGGACAAGGTCAATGATGTTGTTTCCCCTAGTGGATACTCTTGACTAGTTGGTCCAGAGAATTTGTGTTGACAAAGTCCAGGAATCTCTGGGCTTGCACACTAGTGGCAGTTTATCTTTCCCAGTCTATAGCGCTGGGTGGTTGAAGTCAGCAGGAAGATGGTGTTGGGTTTATTGATGAATTACTCCAGTTCATATAAGTAGGGGCTATGGCATTCCTGAGTCATAGAAGGCATTCTTTATCTACATAAAATATGCTACGAAACTTTGCTGATGGTGAGTTGGGCATGAAGCTCAAGGCCATCAAGATGCATTACCTGCCTGGATGTGAGTCTCTCCAGGATGAAGACTGAGATACCACCAGCATTTTTTCTTCCTGTGTAATACCTGGTCTATATGTCTGGAAGGCATTAAAGCCCTGTACAGTCAGAGTACTCATTACTGATTTAAATCATGTCTCAGTCACTACATAGATGTCTACATTCCCCAAGGTTAGGATGGCTTGCAGGGATTGGAGTTTCTTCTTTAAGTTCCTAGAATTGACCAGTAACACCTTTATATTTTTCTTTGCTTATTTTATCTGTTTGGCATTGCCTATAAAGGGCACTGTGAGCATGTGCAATGTTCTAGCCAATATTTGAAAGCCTAGAGGAGACAGGGACAGACCTGCCCTGGAAAAACAGCATGGTCTGTCAATCATATATCCCCCCAGGCTGACAAATATTATATCCCTTCAAATGATGCCAAAACCTAAGACAGTTATTGAAGCCATTTTTTTATGCTTTTATTGAGGCATGATCCATTTGGAAGGTAGAATTCTGCTCAATGCGGCTCATTCCCCACCTAGGATACATAGTCTGAGAGCTCTCTCATGTCTCTCTTCAAGTCTACCTGAAAACGCCAAAAGTCCACAATGCCGACAATGAGAACACTGACACTGGAAGATCAACAACGGAGAAGACCGAAAGTTGAGAATCTCGATGCTGAGAACACCGACATGTTAAGGTAAGTGTGCCATAGGGGCGGATGTTAGGGTCAGGGTGTGGGTAAGGTACATTGTGTGATAGCGATGGACGTTAGGGTAGGGTGTGGGTCAGGTAAGTGTGCGATAGTGACGGACTTTAGGTTTAGGGGTGGGTTAAGTGAGTTAGGGTTAGGGTACGGGTAAGGTAATTGTGTAATAGTTACAGAGTTAAGGGTTAGGGGTGGATTAAGTGAGTTAGGGTGAAGGTGCGGGTAAGGTAAGTGTGCGATAGTTACAGAGTTAAGGGTTAGGGGCGGATTAAGTGAGTTAGGGTTAGGGTGTGGGTAAGGTAAGTGTGCGATAGTGACGGACCTTAGAGTAGGGTTTGGGTTAAGGTTAGTGCATAGATAGTTGTGTATGTAAGGGTTAGTGTAGGTTTGTAAGGTTTTTGGTGTACTTATGTTGTGTGTGTGTTTTTTGGGAATGGTATTTGTTTTGTTGATTGTCAGAATTATGGTTTGTCGGACATGTGAAGTTTTGTGTTTTTTGAACTTTCGGTTTTGTCATGTCGGTTATTTCGTTGTCGGTGTTTTGGCGTGTCGGTGTTATCAGGTAGACCCCTCTCTTCATATATGTCTCAAGATATTTACACCCATATGTACTATGACAGAGTCATACTGGTACTTGCTGTTCAAGGATTTGTGTGCTTGTGTAATCTGATGAATCCTGGCACCAGACAAGCAACTGGCTGTCACCCTTTCCTTACTCTGCTGGGTAAATGGTGCATTAGTATGTTTCACAATGGAGTGGCCCATTGCTAGAATATTTTTTGGGGAAGATACTAACCTTCTGGGCTCAATATCCATGACATTGGGAGCACTATTGCCATGTGAGGTGGCAAGGTTTGTAGAGTTGGATTGCTTCTGAGGGTCCTTAAAGCCCTTGCTGCATTTTAGTGGTCATTGTGGTCTGGACAGGTTAAGTTTTAGAATCTCACAGTATGATAGATTATGTGTTTTATGTTGGCAATGGGAAGGTGTGTTTTGGGAGGAACTGCATATAATTCTGGTATCACTGCTGCTTGTGTGTGAGATTCTGAGCTCTAATTATACTATATATGCAAATGTCTCACACACTGTGTTATGTTTTTTGAGCAATAGGTGGTCATCAGACAGCATGAGGCAATTCCTGCATTGACTCATAATACCCATCTTAGATAGGCTGATGACAAAAATTGTGGAGAAAGGGATGCTCCTCCATACCTTGCTCTTCCCTTTCCCAAGAAATGTCAAGCCATACTGCCTACAGCATACGTAACTATATCACTCTCCTCTGCAGTCAAGCTGTTGGTGATCTCCTTTAGCTACTATCTCTGTTTTTTTATTATATAAAATATGTAAGATTTCTGAAAGCTTTGCAAACATAATTTCCAAATACTGTTTGTAAATATATTTGGCATATACATGTGTAGCACAATGCTTTTTTTTCAAAATAAATTGACATTGATTTATTCTGAACAGAAATTGTGAATGTAGTATGTAACGTGATACATTGTCTGTAGTGCTCCTGTTGAAATAAAACAGTCTTTATGCTTGGATCCAAAAATCAAAATCTGTGCTCAGGCATTATTTGCATTAGATTTAGAGAAGCACACCACTTATAGTTAATGAGTCTTATCTGTGCATAACATTAAAGTATGTTATTCATGCCTGCTATACTCTAGTAGCTATCAGGTAATCACAGACCACATTTCATTCTCTTTGGTGCACTTCATCACTAAATGCAATGATAGACATGCAGCATGTGACACTGCTGTGATTGCAATTAATATGTCTTGAAACCATAGTGCTGTATTTATAGAAGTAATGATGTATATGTATCTATGTATCTCTACTAAGGGTAATACGTATTTTAGGATTGTTGTACCTTCTCCATATTTTTAATCATAACTTTAACTTGAATTACAACCTACAGCTGTATTTTTCAATTTTTGATCTTATAGTCCTTCATTGTTTTTATAACTTTCTCAGCTTGGTAGCTGTACTTTTAAACCTCTTGATTAATTTTTGTCAGATATATTTCAATGCCTTCTGATAGTGTATACATTCCATTTTTAGCATGTTTTTTATTGGACCACAAACTGCAAAATCGTATAGTTCCTTGTTCATGATGCTTTTGTTTGTTGATTCACATCTCTGGCTGGTATTCATTGGCATAGCTCAAAGGCATTAGCACTATCCAAGATGTCTGCAAATGACCATTGCTAACTGATGATTCATAGAGGCCTTTTATGGTAATGTATGATGGCCATGAGATAGTGTAAGCAAATCAACTAATGAGATGCAAATGCAAAATTATGTGAAGTGACATATGCCAAGTGTACTTGCGATTCCTGCTCAAATTTTCCTTACTTTTACAGGGTCAGCAAGCAACTATGTTGATTGCAAAATAAATATGATATGGGTGGCTATGTTTTAAAGAATGAATGTTCGAACATTCATTCTTTAAAACATAGCCACCCATATCATATTTATTTTGCAATCGACATAGTTGCTTCCTGACCCTGTAAAAAGTAAGTTAAGTTGACCTTTCTCTGTCTCAATGCCACAGTAAAACACAACACAAACACTTGCCAACCTCAGTAAAAAAAAAAAAATAAATAAAAGTTATGTGACACAATCTCATAATGATGGTACACATGCAGAATCCAGCTAAGTAAACCTGTGTTGAAATGATGTTTGAATTAATATTAATATAGTAATACATTAATATAAGTAAATAAAGCAGTTTGTTAGCACATCTATCCTTTTATTAGCCCCTACAATATAATACTGTCAGTAACTCTCAGAAATCTCCCAGTAAATATGTATGCAGCAAACAAAACATCCTTGTCACTTCAGTCCTTCTATCATGTATGCATAATCACTAAAACACACCAAAGTTCACTTTTCATATTAATCACTAATCTTTTCTAATACTGCTATAGTGATTTCACATTTACAAATGACAGCTTAAAGTATTTCCCAAAGCCACTGTAATACGCATTTTGTATGAATAAAACAAACATTTCTTGAAGTTAACACAATAATCTTACATCACTTAAAACTGTCTGTTATTAATTTGCCATATTTCTATTATTTTCCCTTCCTTTAAAAAGTCTGCAGTTTCCTAAGTAACCCCAACAATCCCTAGGTAATATGATGGTGATGTCATGTAAGTTCATGATCCTTTAAGCATTCTCTTTTTGTATTTATCTTTATGGATCATACTAACATACCAATGCCTAAGGCACCTTACCATGTAGTAGCTTTCCCCTTGCTTATCCAGTAAGTACTTTACACTTTTTACACAGGGAGGCATGGTCGCCAAAATGCCTTTATGTCTCTATAGTCAATGTGAAAGACCCCCAGTGACCTTATTTGCATAATGACATAATGCCACTCTTAGCAGATTACCACTATGCATTAATAGAGACTGGGACTGTTAATACTACTATCTGTTATCTGAAAAACACTTTCCATTCGGTATTGAGTTATTGAACAGCTCAGCTAAGGGTAACTCGACTTCTCTTTCCCTTGTGCAATGCAACACTTTCATGTGTGAAGCTGGAATTATGTTTTGATTTTCATTTAATTTCAATGTGAAACTCATGTGTATGTGGAAAACCCTAATTATAACAGGTTAATATTAAAACAGCTACAAATGACGGCATGAATGTCTTGCTCATTTTAACTTTCAGAAGCGATTAACTTGTATAATTATCATGATAATAAAGAATAATCACAAAATACTTTATTACTATGAAAAACCTGAGGATTGTCTGTAACTATATTCTTAAAACTTGACAGCAAGCCCTGTACATACCTAGTATGAACCTATGACTACATAGTCTGAATGCTGTCATCATTCTGTACTTCATAGTTTCACATAACTCAATAATATTTTGAAGTAAATATCTCTTAAACATTGCAAATAAGAATGATTATTAAATATGAAATTCTAAGATGCTACTGTAGTCGTTCAGCAATATTACACAAATTGCACTCACAGATATTTGACTGAAATGCATAAACTTACAAATAATCAAATAAACTTTTTAAGTTTGGTTTGGAGGAGGCCCAACCAAATAATACATCATAATGTAATAGAGAAAGACAAACAGAGAACTTTAAAGTCTTTTAATTTACAAAACAAATTACTTATGCCACTCTATTAGAATTTTGCAACTCTTCATTGTCCCGAACCTCCAAAACAAGTAATTATGATCCTTGCGACATAACACTGAGCTGAGCTACAAAACTTGCTTTTACACCTAAAAAAGCATTTTTTTTTTTGCGGGGGGCAAACACCTCTGCACTCCCGATGTAGGAGGCCTGCATACCCCACAACTGAGATTGCTGTAGCTTAGAAAAGAGATAATACTCTGAGATACAGAAACTTCAGAATTCATAAACATTTTCCTGTAATCACACTTTAATTCTCATGTTTCCAAGGATCACACTTATGGTCCACAGTCATACAACAGGAACCCAGTGACTGATGGATATACCTTTTTCTTAGCAAGCTATATATAAATGTGTGTGTGTGTGTGTGTGTGTGTATATATATATATATATATATATATATATATATATATATATATATATATATATATATATATATGTATGTATATAAATTGACTACGCACATGTCAATATGAACAGATATGTGCCTTTGACAATCAATGATATTGTATCAGTCATCTAATTTAAAGATAATCATAAATCAAAATATGCTGCTTAGTACCAAACCTCATTACTTTGTTTTGTTTTTATTGCAAGATATTTTATCTAAAGTCCAAAACATAAAAGTAATTAATAACATCAGGTGGCACAATTCCAGGGCACTTCTATGGGCTAGGCTTGTAAAGGCTCCAGGGCCATTAGCCTAGTACACACCTATGAACATATGAACTCCATTTTAGAAAGTTCTAGGTTATCCAAAATGACAACAAATACATAAATAATTGTTACAAACGATGAAAATGAAAAGTCTCTGTGCAGAGCATTGAGGAACTTAGTCAAGCAGAAACCACAGATTCAAAAAATGATCACTTATGCATCCATTAATTGACTCCTCAAATAGCAATCAAACTGATTGCTTGATGAACTAGAAAATCCAAATGTTCCCATAAAAGAGACAACCTAGACATGTGGAAAAATCAAAAGTACTAATCAAATACAGAAATAATGACGCATTTATACCCTGAGTTAATTCATAAAATGTGAACATAAAAAACAAAATTTGTGGGGGATTCAATAAAGCCAACACATTCCTTTCTTCACTGTGTGTGTGTAGTGGCATGATGAGCATACAGTTGTGAATATTTTGAGATTCAGTGGCACTCACGAGCCAATAAGATAAATACTGTGGCATGCTAATTACAGCATAAGTACCTGACTAGTATGTTAATCAAGCAAACCAACATGATGTAGTGATTCAACCATGGAGACTCCATGCTGGTGTTCCCCATGTATTCGAAAACTTTTTGAATACAGCCACAGAAAGAAACTCTACACAGACAGAAGAGCAAGTAAAAGTTGTTAGATTTGTACAGAACTGATCTTAACATGTGACAGCAGACACATAATTCCATTTCTATACAGGATGAATACAACAAAAGGAGAGTAACAGTAGCAACATGTCCTTTTAAGTTCCATGAGATAAATGCACCCCCAAATGAAGAATATACTTGTAACTAATACAGACAGCTAAAAGTATAAACCCCATGAAACAGACTAGTCATAGTGGCATGTAAGCATATGCAGTATGTAGCTGATGAAATACAGTCATATTTCCTCAAAAACAGTACTCCTCTTTGCAGATGTACTGCAAAGCAATACCCTCCCTTGTGTTCATCATTCATCTCCCCTCCAGTTTCCCTGGCAACATAACCGCCAACCATGTAGATTCAGGGCTGTCAGCATAGTGAATATGCAAATGAAGTCTGAACTCATTAAAATTGCTGAATCCCAATAAATTGGAACCATGTAGTAAGCACTCCTTCAGTGTTTGTTTTCAAAAGATGGCAACGGTGAATGGTGACATCAGGAAGGTGTGCTGGGTTAGACTTACAGAGGTGTATATGTAGGTCTGTGAAGGGTGAAAATGCATGTAAGCAGTGCACAGTTCACAAGTTCTATTTCATTAAGATGCAACCTCCTCTTCATTTGTTGGCAAAATGTGTAATCTCTGTCCACTTTAAGTATTTTTCTATTAATTTGGTCATTGTTTGTGCAATATGGTGCTTAGCACAATCACAACACATGGAGGAATGAAGGAAAGGTTTCCTTGTGCTTGACATGTAACTGTCCCTGTGGCAACACGTGTATGTGTAGGGCTGGAGTATAAATGGTTCTGGGTTCTAGTACAGGATGTGCAACCTTTCCTTCACTGTTTCTGCGATATCATGGGAATGAAGGAAAGTAATGCCAGTTTTGCCGGTGCTTACCTTATTTACACAAAGGTGCAAGGAGGTATGCATAGCGCACTAATGAGCAAGCAGCAGGTGTGCTTAGTAGATGCTAATTATAGCATAAGCAGGTGAATTGCATGTTAATGAACCAATCCAATGTAGTGGAGCTATTCAACAAGCTAAAAAGCATCCATGCAGACTCCATACTGTTTTTTCCTGCATACTTTAATACTACTGGAGTAGAAACATGGAAAATCTGCAGGGACACAATGAGAGGGGCTGCTGCTACTTTGATTCATCTGTATGTGCTACATGCTGAAGCCAATTGTGCTGCTGCTGAGAAAAGTTTTCAGGCCCCAGAAAACATTTCAGATGCTGCATGACCTGGAGATTGTAGAGAGCTACAAGGTGGACAGGGGCACACTACAAGAATTCTGTGACCTCTGCCGCCCTTAACTCAGAGCCAGAGCCAACTGAAGGGAATCCATTGCAGTGGAAACTAAGGTATGCGTAACCCTTAGACTCTTAGCTACAGGTACCTTTCAAAGACCAGTTGGAAAGATGATGTTTGTGTTACAGGCATCAGCATCCTGGATCCCCCACCAGTTCCTGGATGCTATGCTCATACATGCTAGTGAGCACAAGTTTTCCCCATAGTTCTGAGTAGATGACCAGCAATATGTAACAGTTCTACCATGTGGCATGCAACCCTGAAGTACTGGGTCCCACAGATTGCACTCATGTACACATTAAGGTGTGTTTAGGCTGCTGAATTAACAGTTCCAGTGGCTAGCTACATCTGGTGGAGCCCTGCAGTATAATCCATGCACATGTACACAAATCTTCACAGTATGTGCTATGCTACACATTCTGATCCTGAGGAAACTGCTGCAGCAGGATCAGCAAGAGGAAGGGACACACATTCCCCCACCAATGCCTAGGTCACCACAGCCACAGTCAGAGGAGGACTCAGAGGGGGAACCACCAGCTGCTGTGGCTGGAGGCAGACATAGGCATGCTCAATATGTCCTTGCTTTGTCTAACAGACAACACATAGTGCAGTCACTGACCAACTAGTTGCCTAATACCTTTATCCTACTTACCTACGTATAGTAAAATTGATGCCAGGCAACTCACACAACCATTACCTCCCTATGTATTGGCTGTGTACTGCTTGTATCAGACAGAGTCAGCCCTGAACTAAAATTGTGTCAACTGAAGCATTTGCAAGGTAAGTCCTGAACCTAGAGTGTATTCTTTAATAATATTATGGCATAATCGTGCATTACTTAACTTGGCCTAGTAATCAAGTAAATAGTAGTGGGTTTGTACAAATAGTACCTTAACATGTGACAACAGAGATGTCCATTAGTAAGTAGTAGGCCTCAGGCATCAAAGATTCATACAGTCATACCTCCCAAAAGTATTGATGAACACTGTATTCCTTCAGTTTAGCACCATACCTTTGTACTGGTAAATCATTGAAGAGAGAAGTTAGAAAGTAATGATACACATTGCAGTTTCTGACTTCACAACCCTTCCAGAGATCAACAGATAGGATGTAGAACAAGTTGAGTAACAAGAGCATCATATCCTTCCTTGTGTCACAGCAGTAAATCACCTTTGATCCCCCTTAAAAGAGCAGGCTATGCTTGTTTGTGCCATAAAAGTAACTGAGCTTTGCCCCCCCCAAAAATGTACCTTTGTTTATGCCATAACAGTAACTCACCTATGCTCCCCCCAAAAGAACAGTATATGCTTATTTATGCCATCCAACCTGGTCTTCAGTCTTCAGTTGCTGACAACTGCATATCATATTACTCTCAGTTAATATCCTCACACATTTTAGAGCCAATGATATGGAATAGCTTACATATTGCATGTCTCACACTACTGGTCAGATAAGTGATAAATTATGAAGAAACATAAAAATATAAGGCAGAGCTGTATATTTGCAAGCATATTCATAACAGGTTGTGTGATCACTAGGTGCACTACGTCCAAATATAATAAAGATGTACAGATAACAGCTGATGGTTTGATAGCCATGCACATTCTGTTGTAGTTGATTGTATGAGGAATGACTTCAGTTCTTTGCTGCAAAGATGTTTGTGTGGCAAAGAGGAATAAGGAATCCATCCTGTTTCCTGAAGCTGCATTCGTGTGAGAGTTCAATCCTGAACTATGTAGAAATATCTCATGTGTTCTATCATTTTCTACTATGTATGTTATACATTGCTTTTCTTCATTTCATATATGTCTCCTTTTTTTCTTATTTTTCTTGTTTTTAATTTTTGCGTGATGTGCCATGTAGTGCAAACAGTGGAACCGGTGAACAAATACATTTCAGATTTGGTTGTGCTTATCTGGTTTGCACGAAGTGCAGCATTGTAGATACAGGAAAAACTGGACTACCTAGGAAGCAGGCAGCCAAAAATAGAAACTGGACACATTCAATTAATGCTCTTGGCCATCACAAATACCTGGTCTGGAGTACAGATGATACTGGGTTTTAGTACAGAGTGTGCAACCTTTGTTTTACAGCTGTGACATTGCAGTTTACAGCAATGAAATGCAACATAGACAACTGTTTCATCAATCTTTTTGTGTCAAGTGTAGGACTGCAATACACATGGTCCTGGGTTTGAATACAGCATATTCCATACACTATTATTTTTATTGATTTAGTAATCTGTGTATTATCACATTTATGATCAAATATATGACTGTGGGTATATTGTGTACTATAGTCTTGCAAATGTATTCTTGCAATCTGGACCGGCATGGCCTTCACTTTTGCCAACAACACATACACAACTGCCTGTGCATGCAATGACCCTGAAATTGTATTGCTTGTTACTGGTTTGCTCTGCTTACCATTGCACAAAAGCAGTACTGATAACTAGCAGGTACATATTAGATACTCAATACTAACTGTCAGACATTAGTAATGCAGCTTGAGTTTGTGCACTGCTTACCTATGTGCAAACAGGTTTATCTCACATGGTTCCATTCTGTCACCTACAGGGTGACAAAGGGAAGATAGGAAAGTAGTGAAATGGGGATCAAGCAGGGGGAAAAACAAAGTGAAAGCAGGGCAGGAATGTGCAGGAGGGAAGTAGGAAAGAGCCATAGCTATCCATTTCTTCAACAGTAAAAAACTGATTATATGCGCAGAATATTAGCTAAATTTGCACTGTTACCTCTGAACGTAGGGGTGACCACAACACAATCATATTGTATAGCCAACTGGACTGAATCATGTGTGCCAAGAAGACATGTGTATGAAATGGAGAACTATGTATGGGTTGAATACTTTTTTGTGGGACAAGTGCCCATTTTTTTTGAAAGAGAAAGAGGAATGTTGGTGAAGGCACATAGGTATGCATGGGTCAGGTAAGTTGAGTAGGTGAGGAAGCAATTGCAGACAGGACATGCAAGACAGTGCACAGGGATAGTGAAGGACACAAGACATTGGTGACCACCATGGTTGTGGTGAGGGTGGGGACATCTGGAACCCATGATTGTTAATCTGGGTGACAGTGAGGATCGAGTCCACACCCACTGGACTGTCACCATAGTCATCTCACTGCACAGATGGCTCCACTGCCTGATGTCTGCATTTCTTCCTGGTATTCTATATAATGATTGAGAGCAGGTGCTCAATCTGGTGTAGGCATGCACCATCAGTGCAGTGAACAATCCTATGCACCAACCCTTGCAGTTCTTCACAGTGATAAAATCACCATCTCTACCACCGCTTCTGGTGGAACTCACTGCCCTATCCTGTAGAGCAGAACTAACTGAGAGGCCAGGTAGTGCAGGGGCACCAGAGAGAGTGCTGCCAGTTGCATCTCAGATGTGCTGAGCCTCAATGCTGTAGCCATGGAATAGGAGCAGGAGGACCCTTTGGGTCAGACATATCCTGCTGTGCTGTAGAGAAAAAAGAGAAGATAAGGGTCAGAGTGAGAGGGGAAAAAAGGGATAATATTAGTAACTTCATATGTGACATACATTGCATTGATACAATTATCTGAATCTGTTCTGTTAACTTTACTTTTAAAACTACCAACTCCTAATAAATAACTTTTTTAGTTTTAATGCTACCCTCTTCATAACAGATGCACACTATACTACAGATTGCAGCAAGCAATCCTTTTATGTGTGCATATATTGCACATATGCATGTTCCAGTTTTACTGATTACAGTTTACAGAAGGCCATTTGTGCCACTGGTATAGAGGTCTGAAGTTACATTGCAATATTAGGTTCATAGGTTCATAGTTTCATACTAGGCTATCTGCCCAAGGGCATTTATAAGCCTAGCCCATAGTTATGTGGCTCGCCCCACCCTTTATTGAATAAAAAAAACTATGCCTAATATTTTGCTGTGCCTCTGTCAAGTAGTGAAGAAGTAATCCCTGGGCAAATCTGCATCCATTCCCATCCATTGGTCAAACAAGGCCAGAAGGGTGCTCTGGAGGTGCTCTACTGGGATTTTGTCAGATTTTTTGTTCCACAATGGGGGGAGAGTCTCTTTGAGAATCTGCTGTCTATTTATACGCTCTATTTATTTAAAGGTCGCCCTTGTGGTTCCTGCGATCTTGGGGTTTTTGAGGTTAGAGATTTTCCAGAAGCAGGCAATAGTCATCTCTGACATGGATGACTGAATATCAGGCAGGAGTCACTGAGTATGAGCACATATTTGAGACTGAAGCTGGAGTTCGGGCAGCATAAGACATATTTTTGAGACCTTTTTCCTTTTGGTGAGGAGTTGCAGGAGGAACGCTTTTGGCTGCAGCAGCTGTCTGGTCAGTCTGGTCAGATACATTCATTGTATCCAATCATAGTCAATAGAGTGATGAGTAGTGATGATGACAGGGGACGATGACTTCCCTTGATCTAGATGTGAATCCAGTGATCAGGCAATATAGAAGGTTTGTTTAGCCACTAATATGGCAACAGTAAAGGAAAAGCCAGAAACGAAAGGCTACTGTCAACCTGGGTTTTTTTCTTCCCTCAGTGGCTTTTCACCACATCAGTGGATTGCCACACTATATGGTAGCTTTTAGTATGAAAGCTTTTTCCCGGCATGATTTAACTGCCACTCTGGCACATTTTCAGGCTTTCCATGAGGCACCAGAAAGTTATCCATTTGATGTGAGTGTTAGGTGTTAAGTATTGATGTCAGACTCTAGTTTGGCTTTGCCTAGTTTGCACAGCCATGCCAGACCCTCCACTTCTGCTTCATACATAGAAAAGTAGATGCCAGACAAGTGGACCCAGGACTGAGCCCTCTAGTGAGGACTGATACCCAGAACTTTGTATCTGACAACTCTGACCCTGTCTGTTCTGGCTGGTTCTGTCCTGACCGCCCAGGTTGTGTGGTCACTGAGCCAGTGTGCAACCTTCAGTGTGATGATGAGTTTTGATTCGCTGAGTGGGTGGGGTATGATTACCTGTCTGGGCCAGGTCGAGGTAGGCTTTATGGAGTCGAGGTAGCTCATCAATGGCCTTGAAATCTGTCTCCAAATAAAGTTTCGCAAGTCGAAAAATCAAAACTAAAACTGGGTTGCAGGAACTGGCAAGCAAACGCCCTTTCTTTTAAATTGTCCAAATTATGAGTTCCCATTTATGTCTTTATTTATGACACCCATTATGGCTGTCTGGGGCAGGGGGGACAGAAGGCTGTGGAGGCAAATGGGGCTGTTTGGTCACAGGTCTGTGATTTCACGCCTCACTATGATTAGGGACCACTAGGCTGAGGCGCCCTAAACTTGACTTCTGTCGCGGTGGGTTCGGAATAGCGTAAGTCGAACCCACACGGCAGTGGAATGGGTTTCCATCCATGGATAGTGTGCTGTTCACAGGGCTGAGTTCTCACCTGCATTGGGTGCTAGAGATGTTTGAGCATTAATCTGAAGGAGATATCTCTCCTTTGGGAGATGGGAGACGCTTGCACTGGAACTGTATAGATATCTGTCCTTATGTTGGGTGAGTTCAGTAATTTTTCACATCATTTGAACTAATTCACAGGCATATCGCAGAGTTTCCTCCCTTTTTACAGAATTTTGTTCAAAGGCCTTATGATGATCAAAGCTTGTTTGGCGATTTTTTTCTCAAATTTGCCTTGGATGATTTTATGAGAGCTCTTAGTTTTTTTTTATAATGATTCAAGTGTCTTACCTTGCCAGAGTTTTGTTCTATCTTTGTCAGCCCTCCTTTTGTTGTAGAGCTTGTTTATGGCTGGGGTCCTGAAGAGAGACTGGTAGCTTTTTTTTTTTGTTCTCTTTGTTTATTTGTGGGGTCATCCAGACTGGACATGCCTAATTGTAAGTAGAGAAGGGGTGTTTTTTAGTAGTGGCTCCTTGATCATGCAGTCCTGTAGACTCAGGTGGTAGAAGGGCATGCCACACTAGTTTTTAGAAGTGTGATGGCATTTTTTCTTTTGAACCTTTTTTTTGGTTTTTTTGTTTGAGGGGCTTGAGCAGGACCTCCAGCCAGATTAGTTTATGATCTGATCTGACCAGTGAGGGGTATATTATGAGGTTTGACATTTTGATCCCATGTTCGTGATGATGAGTTTCTGTAGTGATTTCTTGACTTCCTGGATTGGGGATTTTGATGTCTTGTTCGTGATGTTTTGAGTTTGGGAATTTTCTCCTTCTTTGGGTCGTGTTCTTGTTGTTCTGAGGTGTGTTAGAAGTTGATAGTCAGGAATCCTTTGGGTTAGTTGTTTCGGGCTTAAGTAGTTCATGATTTTGTGAGGAGGGTCCTGAGTAAAGTTTGAGGTTGATAACATTTGGAGTTACATTTATCCAGAAGGTGGTTTGTAGGAAGGCCATGTGCCGTTCCTGATGGTGAGAGGGTGGTTCTCTCACGGGTACTTCTTTACCCTTAGTCCTTTTTTTGGGTGTTCACCTGCACCTGATGGTTGAGCCTTCGTATCGTATGCCCGGCACCAACCTTGAGAACCAGAGTTCCTCCTAGAATATGGACACCCCCTCTCCTTCATTCTCGGGGAGATTTTGGTGCCCAACATGTCATATTCTCTGAAACCATTGAACTTCGGAATGCCTTGTGATCCTTGAAAGGGGTTCTTGTAACAGCACAGATCTTATCAGTTTTTCCTTTTTAGGTTTTCTCGGGTGGGGGTGTTTGAAGGTGAGACTTCTGGCCAAGAGCAGCATTACCCTTCGGCAGGGTTTATCGGAGCCTCCAATTGAGGGTGCAAGGTTCGTCATTTGAGCCTGCCCTAATTGTCCCTATGTCATTCCAAGAGACTTTTGCCAATATAGTTCCAGATGAGTGACAGGTGCTTGCCTCGCCCCTCAATTAAGCAGCTGCAAGTGGGCTTGTCAAGTCATTCATTCCAGGCAGACAGACATTGGATCATTCTAGAGTGAACACCTTCAACTGCAGTCAGTTGAGCCTTCGATCATCTTATCACATAATCCAGTGGCATCATTCATGTAGAAGGTAGGATACTCGCAGGGGGTGCGTCATACCTGCGTGGACACTGACATCTACTGCCTCCTCGATTGCCCTAGCCTGATGTAGTCCTTTGTGGTAATGCTGGTGAGGGATTGGTTGTGAGGTGTGACAATGACTGACACGCATTCTGTCTGGTTACTTGAGAGACCTGTCTTGTCTTGTGTTGGCTATGTGATTCTAGCGCCTGGCAGTTGGCCTTACTGTTGTTTGGCTTGGTCAGAGTGTGTGTGTCTGCGATTGTGTCTGGTGTGTTGTTTGTGTTTTGTCATGTGTCTGGGTGGTATGTGTTTGGGTTGGGCTGTGGGTGGCAACTGATGTTTGTTAGTGTTTTGGTCAGAGCCTCAGTGTGTTGAAGTGTGTGGTATTGTGTGTTTGGTGGTCTGCTTGAGTGCCTCTGCTGTTTTGGTAAATTGGGTGCATATGCTGTAGGCTCTGCTTTTGTGTGAGTATGTGTATGATTTGAAGTTGATGTGGCACTGTTTTGTGACTTATCTGATGTATTGGTTGTGTCTATGAGGTCGAGGAGTCTGTCTCTATAGTCCTATGTTAGAAGTTCAGCCTCCCAGTTTTCAGGTTCCTATTGCATGTCCGCTGCTGTTATTTGTGGCACTACAGAGAAACAGAGAGGATTGTTCAGGGTACATACTAGAATTGTAGACTTAGGGGACTATTCCCAAGGGAGCTAGTTGGTAAGTGAGTACTGATCACTAACTACTGATACATACTAGTGATAGTATCGAGAGAAAAAAAGTTAGGCTGACTCCTTCAGTGGGAATTTAGGCTGGTGGAATACTTCACATATAAGAGTGAAGATAGGAGGTGCAAGTCAAAGCTGAGAGGCTGCTAGGTTTTAAGGATAAATGGGAAGTCTGGAAGAGTAGTGTTAGAGTATTAAACTTTTCAGTTTATTGATATGCCATATTGATGAAAATTTAACAGTATTGTATAGTTGACAACTGTGTTTTTATGAACCCACAACCTTTGACTACTCTCTGTACTGTTGTGTTGGCCACAGACTAAAGCATGCATAGTTTCCTTTTACAGTTGAGAGATGCATGCACACTTTTCTTTTAGAATATGTAACTGTTGCTTTGTGCTACATAGTAATGCATGCATACTTGCTTTTACAGTGGACATATGCATGCTCAATTTGATACAACTCTATAAAACACCAAAAAGCTGTATTTAACTTTTAATGCTACAATGTTTGAAGGATTTCAAGCCTGTATAATGTATAGCACTGCTAGGGATTCCCTGCTGGGTGAGAAAGTAAAGCTATATTTTTTGTCTATGACTGACAGAGCTGCTTTATGTCTTACCTGTTCCATTTTGTTTTATATTTTAAGAAATCTTTGCCTGGTGGTTTTGTTCTGTGTGAGAGACACATGCTTAAATTATCCAGCTTATATTTCACATGTTGTTTTATGGTTAATTTGAATTGTCTCTTGAGTGATACTTAAATACAAAATGAAACTCTAGGCCTTTGTCTTTGTCAGAAGGATTTTAAGCCTGCAAAAGGTATACCACTGCTGGAGATTCCCTGCTAGGGCTTCCCACCTACCTTCCTGTTTGTTGGTCTTGTTTTTAAACCTGGTGATTTTAAGCTTCCCCCTAGTGTAAATTGAGCTTAATAAGCTCCTTCCTTCCTATACTGCTGTTGATATCTTGATTTTTTTTTCATTTGAATTATTTATTTGCCTTTCCTTGTGCTTATATCAAAAAAGTGCATTTTGCCTTGTATTATCTGTTGTACTAATTTACTTCATCCAAATCCATTATCTAGCTAGATGTTGGATAAAGTAGTGTATTTTTATACTCTAGTAAGCATTTGTTTTCTTATCAAGGTCAATTGATTTTTCTTCTAGAGCACTGCGAGGTAGCCTGGTCTGTCTATGTTGAGGAAACACTTGAGATTTCTGCATGTAGTTTTATTGGCTGGAGAGCTTATTAATCAGCTTATCTAGCCTTTATAAATTCTGTACAATTGAGTGGCTCTTGACTCACTTATACAAAGCAAAGTACTTTTATTGAAAAATCACACGTTTGTGAGCTGCTTACGGTACACTGCTGTAGCTATATCTTTAAGTTTGTGTGTGGCAGCACTTCACTCCAGGCTCTTTCTTACTGTGCTTTAAATTAGGACTGGGATTATTCATCTAGTGTTTGTAGGTGTTACTTTGTCTTTCTGAGCTGGGAAACCCACCAAACGGCTCTAAGCATTTTTCTTTCCACTTCTCTTATATACTGTGAATGTACTTCAGTTTTAAAAAATGTACTATTTGCTGTTGTTTTGCACTGTATTTTACTAATGCATTTGTTGCACTTTGTATTTCACACCAAGTGCTGCTTTTGCTTAATTTAAGAAAATATCTGTTTCTGCAGTTTTTTTCTGGTGCTATTATTAATTCAGGAAAAACTGTGCTCCTTTTTACACTGTTGCTTATTTAATTAAAAAAAATCTTGTTTTTTTTCTGTTGTTCCATTGGATGTCTGTTGGCTATAGTATAGATTAGATTCAGACTGTCTAAATTCTGTTCTGCTTGTAGACTGAGCACTGAAAATCAGGACATTTTTAAGAACCCAACCATACCCTCATAGCAGGAGCATACAGAGGGCCTATCTAATTGAAAGCTACTGGTCCAGGGCTCAGTCTGAGCCATTTCATTGGTACAGGGCTCAGTTTAAGCTTTTTCATTAGTTTCTTTGTATTAGCTGCTCTGCTCGTTTGTATCTTTTTTCTCCTTATCAGCTGAGATACCAGGCTCAATCCTTGCATTATGGACTGTTAGCATCTCTCTGTTTCTCCTGCCAGCCTGGTGCACATGGGTTTTCTGAGGTAGTGTAACAACTGCCTCATGTACGCTGACAACCCTTTACTCCTAAATCACTCAAGTACTATTTGCAAGAAAGGCTCCTACACTAAGAATCTGGAATCACTGCTCTCTCACACCTAGAACAGCAACACTAAACAGGTTGTCAGCTCACATACTAAGACTCCTGGTCTTTGAGCTGACAACCGTAATATACACCCAAGACATAAACCTCCATATGCAGAGGTACTCTCCAGAAACCTACGTAAACACTGCAGTCCTCCAAAACACAAACATGCTACACCTAACACAACACCCAAGCACTCAATACACATAAAAACACTAGCACCTGTGTCTCACCAAATAAGCCCTTAAGGCAATGCACAACTATTCCAAATATTTTAGTTACAGGTGACTCTATAGTGAGACATACATATGCCCCACTCACCAGGTTGAACAAGGAGAAGGTTATGGTCATCTGCCTTTCTGGTGCAAGGATTCATCAGATCACACATGCACTCAAGTATCTCAACAAGTACTGTTATAACTCCTTCATAGTTCATGTTGGCATGAATGACTTGAGATGTAACTCTCTGGACTATATGAAAGAGAGACATGACTGTACTCTTTGAATATGTGCCCCAGGCAGGTATGTCCCTAGCTCTGAGCAGCTTTTTACCCTCACCTAGGATGATACCACAATATAAACAGAAAATGATTGACTTCAATAATTGGCTTAGATTCTGGTGTAATTCTAAGGGGATCCATTTCCAGATGACATGGTGGATAGACAGAGATGGTTTTCACCTGGCACCTCTAAACTTCCAGTTGCTGGCTAAGGTACTTGCCTCCCCCATAATACCCTTTTAGGCAAGGTCACAACAACAAAATTCTTGATGTAGAAATGTCAAACACAAAGAAATTAAGGGCCATGCTGCTAAATGCTAAGAGTTTAAATCAGAAGCTGCACTTTCTTGAAGCACTCCTTTCCCTGAAAGATGTTGACATCTGTGCAGTCACAGATACCCAGCCAAGACCACAGAAAGTACCATGGCTTTGCTAGGCTACAATGCCTTATACACTTTCAGACCACAAATCGAAGGTGTGAGAACCAAAGGAGGTTGAGTATCTGTTTTCATTAAAGATAATTATACCTCTAGACTGGTTAGACAAGAAAACTCTATGGTGCTACTCCAAGTCCAAATTACCATGAGTAAGTACCCCCTTCAGTTCTTCATCAGTTACAGGTCTCCTTACATGAACCAAGATGCCCACATAGCTTATTTAGACCTACTTGGGACAATTAAGGTACAACCTAACACCCTAGTTATGGGTGACTTCAATTATACTTCCATTATTTGGGAAACTTATTTGAGCCCTAACTCATTCGCACAAAAGTTCATGGACTTTGTTAACTCAAATGCCCTGGAACAAAGAATGCACCCCCACAAGGGGCTCTAATATTGTAGACCTGGTCCTCACCAATATGAGTGACCAATGCAATGCCTCAAGTGTAGGACCTGCACTGGTTAAATCGCACCATAAAGCAGTCATTTTTAAGTAACAATAACACCAGAACTCTCCAAAGAAGTCAGGCTAAAAAACTTCACAAAAGCTAACTATACCCTCCTAAGGGAAAGTATAATCAATCGCCAAGCTCCAGTTTTCACAGTATGGCATTGGCAGCTATACTAAGGTATACTCTGATGCCCTGTATAAACATCTACACAAATGTATACACACAACCATGATGGATATGATTAAAGCATGAGCCTCAAGAAAAAGCAAACCATCCCAGATGTCTAGCATTAATAAATTATACAATAAGCAAAAGAAGCTGCTGTCTAGAAATAAAAAAGTAAGATCCCAGAATTGGAATGGCACCATCCTCAGTATAAAGAAGCAAATAAGACAACCCATAAAATCATCAAAGAGTAACCATGAGAAAAACTTAGCGAATATAGCCAATGATGACCATAAGACTTTCTTCAGCTACATCTGCAGCCTAAAAGGTACAACTCAGATGTGTGCTGAGCTAAATGTGGATGGCATCACACACACTGACCCTGCAGAAATTGCAAACCTGCTATCAGACTGGTTTGGAGAAAATTTTACCCCCTATTACCCTTGAGCATACCACAAACCATGTGTTCATCATCATCTCCTCCTCCCTGCATCCCCAAAAAGCAAGTCATCAGTGATCTCTCCAAGGCTACCAACACAGCCTCCATGGGACCAGCTGGCATTCTAGGCTGCATTCTTAATCTTATAAAACAAGAGCTAGCTACCCCATTAGGCACTCTATTCAACTACAGTCTGAGTACTGGCTTTGTCCCCAATGAATGGAAAACAGTGACTGTTATCCCCCTCCACAGGGGCAGCTTGGCAACAGACTCAGGTAACTATAGACATATAAGTTTAACCAGCATGATCTGTAAGGCAATGTAATGGATAGTCATTGACCTCATAAATAAGGATATAGGTGACCTCCAAACCCTGGATCCATCCCAGTTCGGTTTTGACAGGGGCAGGTCATGCCTGCTAAACCTGGTGGACTTCTTAGAGAACATGACCAGAGCTATAGACAAAGCCAAAGGCATGCACACAGCCTATCTTGACATGGACAAGGTCTTTGACAATATCCCACATTTGGGCATCATTGACAAACTAACCCAGTTGAATATCAACCCTTTGTTGTCAGGTGGGGTGCAACCTGGCTCAAAGATTGACAACACTCAGTCAAAGTGGGAGACTTTACCTCTACCAGCAGACCTGTCACCAGTGGGGTCCCACAATGGTCAGTGCTGGGTCCCTTCTTGTTTGACATACACTTCTCAGCTGCCCAGGCCAAAATGCAGGGGCTGTGGCTAACCATGTTTGTAGACAATTGCAAATTAGGTGCTATTATTGAATCCCCTAGTGATTTCAGCGTACTTCAAAAGGGGCTTACACAGACCAATGATTGGTTCCAAAGGCATGGTCTTAAACTAAATGCTAAAAAACTGCATCATTATCCCCTTCAGTAAAACAATGTCCCTGCTGATTACAAAATAAACAATAATACCCAAGTACCAATTCAGTAGTGAAAGACCTGGGAACACAAGTTGACTGTGACCTCAACTTTGACCACAATGTGTCTACTGTAGTGAGGAAGTCATTCTAGGTCTCTTACCTGATTAGTAAAGGCATTACCTCAAGAACAAAACAGTACTTGTCCCTCATCAGCACTATTATTGAATATAATGCTCCCTTTGGTATGTACCATGCCAGACATCTGCAGCAACTTAAGAGACCTCAGAAATTTCTAACTAAGAAAATTCAGGGTCTCCAGCACATGTCTTATATGAGCAGACTGAATTCATTGTCACTATACTCAGCATCATATAGACTACTCAGAGATGACTTATGTCTGGTTTACAGGGCTATCTCTGAACCAAATCTAATGGAAATGCTGCACATCTGTAAGTCAAATGGGACAAGAGTCACATGTTCCAGGGACCTCAATCTAGCCTACGACATAAGCAGGACCTGCTGGAGAGACAGATATATCTTTCAGAGATTGCCTTTCCTATGGAACAGGCTTTCAATCCAAATCAAGCAGAGCACCTCCATGACCCTGTTTAAGTGCAACCTGGATGACTGGATGGGAAACCATAACTTTCTGCCAGAGATTGTCCTGGCTTCTCTCCTGGACATGAGTTGTCTTTGCTAGAAAATCATTGGGCATAGACAATATCTCTAATGTAATATTATATTGGGATTTAATGGCTAGGCTTATAAAGACCCTCAGGTCAATAGCCTAGTAATATCCTATGAACGTACGAACCTATAACAGTGCTGTTCTGATGCATACATACTGCATGTTTCTCTCATCCGGGCCAATCTAGCCCTATGGTTTCACGCATTCAGTTCTCTCTCTGTGGCATCTATGAAAAAAACAGAACCAAACAGAATAGCATTATAAATACCAGTCCTGACTATATTCAGCTTTCAACTCTTGCAAGTAGTCTCTGTAACTGATACTTACACATCTGTGGGATGTCTCCAGTCCTACATTCCATGATCCAACATTGGAGGGTATCCATCTTCCTCCTCAGAAGTCATTGTAGTGGTGTCTCCATTGCTCACCAGTGCAGGGGATACTGGTAGCACTGGTCACAGCACGGGCAAGACTATCCCATGACTCTGACTTATACTCTGAGCCAGAATAACCCTCTGCAATAGCCTGAGCCCATGCTACTTCACTAGGAGTCCAACAAACATTTTGGATGCCTGGACACCCCATCTTTGAGCACAGAACCTCAATCAGAACTGGCTCAAGGAAAATTGGGACCCTAGGCAGGGTAACAGATCAGGGCCTCTCCGAGCAGCCCTTCCTGTAGCAACCCCCTACCCCCCACAGTAGCCCCCTTCCCAGTCATTCCAGTCTTCCACTACTTGGCTATTTCTCCCCAGTTACCATAAACACTGTTCAAACCTGGCAGTGTGTATACTGCTTTCTATTTATTTCTACAATGATAACAGATATTGAAATAAAATAGCACAACCACTAAAAGCTATTTGCTAAACAAACAATACAGTCTGACAATGATGACAGACAGCATGAGCAGTAAACTTCTCTGCCCTTGAAACTCACATTAATTGAAATGGCATTAAAACCCACAGGCAAAGAAAATGCATCTGGCCAGTGGAGGATTAAGTTTACCTTTGGGCCATTTTCAAATGATAGGGTCCTTGCACACATTTTTAGGGCCATGCATAAATATCTGTGTTCTTTAATTCACCTTCCCAATTGTATTATATTATACTCCTTGTATAATACAGCATCACTTGTTAGAATGCACTTTAAAATTGTAGTTTTTAATATTCTTCCAGTAAGCAATGAAACAAAAATGTATGAATCAATAATGACAAAACTACCCATTTCAGAAAATTTCAACCTTAAAAGGCCACTCAGATATCCGTCATTACAATCCACCAATATCAGTAAATAAGCACAATGCTTGCAGAAGTAAATGTCATCCGAATAATTCCATATTAAAGAGATCTGTAATTAATGAAGAGGTTGCTAATGGCAAACAACTGCACATTTCAGTTTCATTTACAAATTCATTGCCTGCTGCCCTAGAATTAATCGCCTATGTAACATTAAAAAAATGGTAAGCTGATAATATTACAGTAGAAAATGACCGACAAACTGAAAATTTCATAGTTACTAGGCATCTGATACAAAGTAGGACACATCCAGGAGTGCAGAACCCCTATTCCCCCTTAAACTGCACCAAATAATCAGCAATTGAAAGGGAACTACAATAACAGCACTCCATCTACATGGTGTGGGAGTAGAATATAGAGCCTTCTGCACCAAAAGCAATTATGCTACTAACATTGGTTTCAAATTATACAGCACAAACAGTGGCTAACATCTGCTAAACAAAACAGCTAGTTGCACATTGAAAAACAGACTTAGCTTGAACAACATTAAAATTATCTTCCCTTGAAAATCACAATTCCATGAAAATGCACTGAAACTCATAATCCCTTGAAAATGCACTGAAACTCCAATTCATAATTCTGTCAGCAGTCCTGTATTTAATGTAGAGGACTCAGGCTCTTGTCAACACTGAAACTCACAATTCCTTCAGCAGTTTGGTATCTGGTTTAAAGGATTCAGGCTCTTGTCTCCTGTAACCAAATTACAGTTTCAAGCCTGATCAAGTTAATTGACTAACCAGCCCCCCACTATGGCATTACAATATATACTTCCATACCGCTAAAGCTCTTAGCACAAGAAATCTGGACAGAGTCTAAAATAATGGGGGCAAAAATCCAAAATAGGGACAGATTTCAAATAGTGCTCTTATAGACTTAGAAAGTTGGTAGAATAATAGGATTTGTCTTAGCATGCATTACTGAAGGATAAGAAGTCTGAAACTGAAATGTATGACATTATTTAGTTATTTCTGCCCTTAGTGACTTGGAAATACAGCAAGCAGAATCCACTTACAAAGAACCACACTCGACCAAAGCTGAATGCCGATAATAAAGGCTGTACGGCTCTCAAAACTATTTATTGAGAGCGTTACAACATAAAATTTACGACCACATATCACTCCACTTCTGTAACAAGGCTATGTTAAGCCATCCGCCTCCAGACTTCATCAGAACACTTTAACTCCACTACTACTCTCTCTTTTATACTAATTTAAAACAGATTTGGCGCCAAACTCCATATCTATCATTAGCCAGCAGTATTTAAAGGCATAGACTTCTTACGGAAATTCATGGTAGTCCTATCTTATACTCATGAATGCTTTTGCTACCATATATCATAAAATAATAAAATAATAATATATATTATTTATTTACAATAATGTTTAACCAAGATAGTTGGTAACTCTACAGCAACTCTACAAAAACTAAATACATATTATACATTTTATACATTTGATGACTGTAAATAATGTATGATTGTATATTACTTAGAATATAATACTTCTAATCCTATGTACATTCTTCATAATATGTAGTATATAAAATCCCATATCTAATATGTAACCTACTAATATTTTATGTACAAAAGTATGATATTATTTAAAATTGAAATTTAAATAATGTATTAAACAATATATATCCTAAAAACTGGACTATGGACATACTACTTTCTATCAAATCTCATAATAAATAGCATATAAAATAATAATGAATAATATTAATCATGAATATATTTGATTTATATAATAAATAATATAATGAATGTAGAATCATAATTATATACACATGTAAATTAATCACTTTAAAAACTGGTACAGTTTAAATGATATTTGCCTCCAATGTAATATATACAAATGAAAGGCATAAACTGTTAATAAACAATTATGAGAACAATGCAAAATTATTATTATCTCAATAATAAGAATGGCTTTATGCTAATGTAGTCATTGAGGCCGGGTTTCGTTGTGGCATCAGCTAGAATTTGCCAATTGCTCTCTACATGCCAGTTTGATTTTCCAGTCACCCCCCATTGGGTTTATATATTCTTTATCTATGATTATAAACTGAAAAATATGATGATCTCCTGCCTCACTAATGTGTTTGTAGAGTGCATTGTTCATGTCTTTACATTTGATCTTGTAATAATGTTCATAAACTCGTTGCCTCAATTTTCTTTCGGTTTTTCCTATATAGAATGCGGAGCATTCTGTACACTTCGCTAAATATACCACCTGCCTTGTTTGGCAATTGCCATTCATACTATAGATCTTGGTCCCATTCAAGTTCTCCAATTTTATATGGGACTGGGTGTTTATATAATTGCATTGTTTGCATCTCCCACATTTCTTAGTGGGGTTGTACACCAGCTCCTTTTCATCTTCCTCATGTCCTGCTCTTTCCAGTAATTTCTTTATATTGGGAGCAGTCTTGTAGACTATTTTGGGATACAATCCTATTTTCTCCTTGTTTGTCTTCAATACCGTGACTATATCCCAATGCCTTGTTAATATCTCTTTTATACTGTCAACATGAGGTTGTATAATATGTATTTAGTTTTTGTAGAGTTGCTGTAGAGTTACCAACTATCTTGGTTAAACATTATTGTAAATAAATAATATATATTATTATTTTATTATTTTATGATATATGGTAGCAAAAGCATTCATGAGTATAAGATAGGACTACCATGAATTTCCGTAAGAAGTCTATGCCTTTAAATACTGCTGGCTAATGATAGATATGGAGTTTGGCGCCAAATCTGTTTTAAATTAGTATAAAAGAGAGAGTAGTAGTGGAGTTAAAGTGTTCTGATGAAGTCTGCCGGATGAAAGCGCTTAACATAACCTTGTTACAGAAGTGGATTTATATGTGGTCGTGAATTTTATGTTGTAACTGTCTCAATAAATAGTTTTACAGAGGAGCTGCGAGCTTTTATTATCGGCATTCAGCT
Organism: Protopterus annectens; assembly: GCF_019279795.1. Classification (NCBI taxonomy): domain Eukaryota; kingdom Metazoa; phylum Chordata; order Ceratodontiformes; family Protopteridae; genus Protopterus; species Protopterus annectens. The sequence goes on from NC_056725.1 coordinate 261,372,130, forward strand.
TTGGTCGAGTGTGGTTCTTTGTAAGTGGATTCTGCTTGCTGTATTTCCTAGTTGGTGTACTCGATATGGCTGAAAACGGTGAGGAAACGCAGGAGATCTCTGGCGATGAGGAACTCAAACAACTTAGAGCGGAAGTATCTAAGTCAAGAGACTTACGGAGATGTTTAATTGCTTTATGGAAGCCTCAAAACAAACTGTTACTATCGCAAACTTACCTATTGTTTCATCTGGAAAGCACTGCTGCTCTAAAAAAGAGATTATTTTGTCAACAGAAACCAGTATAGACATGGATATACCTAATGGTCAACGAGAAGCAGAAATAAGTGCACAGAACATTCGACAAGCATCGCTGAAAATTGTCCCTACGGAGGACAAATTTATTTTATCCCCTGATAAGGATTTTACTTTTGACTTCAGCTTGCTGCACAACCATGCAGACTTAGATAGCCGAGGAGCTAAACCTAAAACATATCCTATTTTTAAAACGTATTCTACAGTGGGCAAGAAGGACATATGCTTAAACAAAGGTACTGTGAAAAATAAAATATTAAGCCCTATTAAGAATACTTGTTTTGTAAAAGATACACCATGTAAACGGAAAAAAGATAGTAAAACAGACTATCATAACAATGATGTTTTTAACCAATTTATAAATGATGAATGTAATTTTGATAAAGTTTATCAAGTGCCCTTAACTTACTCAAAAAATATGAACAAGAACAGTATTAAAGATATGATTTTTAACTTTGGTAAAAAATTATCTTCTATTAAGAATATAAAGGTGGATAATGCCTACCTATCCAAATGTATTGAAATACAAGTAGTACCTAAGGGCCTTAGATTTTTTAAACTGCCTATGGGCTTAACATATAGTGATAGTGTCAAATTTGAGTTTAACAATTTGTTTGATGAGTTTGGTTTTCAATATATGAAATTAATAATGAAATATAACGATGAGAAATTGTCTACTCTTATTAATGAAGTAGAAATTATTAATGAAAGTATTTTGTTACATAGTGATTTCCAGGTTTGGAAAGATTTATATGAAAAGCAATTTTATTCAGCAGACAAACAAGCTTTGAACATTCACAACAGAAAGAATGGGAAATTAGATCGTGATGTTGAAGCATACAAGTTACAGAAAGCATATGTATGGCCTCAAGAAAGGAAGTTGGTATATATGGATAGGAGATTTAGTGAGGGAGAGAAGGGATCAAGGAAAATTTTCAAGCAGATATCATCCAGAGTTCAGGAAGAACCATTACGACAACCATCAAAACTACAGGAGATATTAAATAGGAAGACACCCCCAATGACCTCTACCTCTATAGAACCACCCTATGTTCATACACACAATAATGAGGAGGGACCCCATAAGGATGCTCACACAAAGCATATTTTAAGTACATATAATGGTTTTAATGTATACAATTATTCGGATTATGTTGTACATACTGAATTTTATAGTCTTTTAGCGAAGGGTATGAAGTTTATACCCAATCTTAAATTTTCTTTGGTGGATACCATAAAGCAAATCAAGCTATTTTGTCGTAAACTAAATTTAGCTTTACAATTTGACAAATCAGAGGATAATCCGTTCCCATCTATATGTGAGCTTAAGAAGAAAAGTGCATATATCCCTATTAGTAATCCCATTATTAACAATTATGAAAAAATAGTATGCAAGGAGGTATATTGGTATAACAAAACCCAAGCAAGAAATAAAGAACAAAACCATATGCAAGAGGACAATTTGACAGTACAAGAAAGGAAATGTCTTAATGATTTAATTAAAAATAAAGATGTTAGAATAATGAAACCCGATAAAGGGTGGAGTTGTTATATATCCCAGCTCTACTTACAAGACAGCTATTCTAAATATATTAGTTGAATCAGGGAATTATGAAGGAATATCTATGAATGAAGTAGTTACAGGATATAGATACATTGATTCAGTTATAGAAGAATATTTACTAAATAATAGACTTAACCAGGACATTTATGAATTTATTCATGTTGAAAATCCTACTCTAGCACACATAGTGGGTATACCAAAAATACATAAATCTATACTTAACCCACCATTTAGACCCATTATATCAGGGTCTAAATCTAAAACTTTTAATATAGGGTTAGTTATAGATAGATGGACCAAACATACTTATCAAAATATTTCTCATCTTACCATAGACTCATGGGATTTTTTAGGAAAATTGACACCACTTTTATGGAATATGGAGTATAAGTTTGTAACGATAGACGTTTGTGACCTATTTTCCAGCATACCCAAGGACAAAGGTTTAGACAGTTTTTGTAATAGCCTTAGGAATTATTCCAGTTTAAGTTGGGACAGGATAGCTTTAATTATAGATATGATGTCTTTAGTCCTGGACCATAATTACATAGTGTTTGATGAGAAAATTTACAAACAAAGTAAAGGTAGCTATGGGTGCCTTGCACCCATATTTGCCAACTTGGTTATGCTGGATTGGGAGAATAAATATGTACTTAATAGTGTATATAGCTCGAACATTATGTTATACACAAGATTTTTAGATGATATTTTTATATTGTGGAAGGGATCAAATGAGGATATCAATAAGTTTGTGAAGTACATAAATGATACCACAAATTATTTTAAATTTACATGCAATTATAGTGATAGTGGTATTGCATTTTAGACACATACATTTATAAAACAGACAATAATGAATTTGCCTCTAAGGTTTACAGGAAGAGCACACACTCCAATGATTATTTACATTATACTAGCAATCATCCCAGACATATTTTTAAGAACATAATAAAAGGACAATGTATCAGGGGAGCTAGGATGTCTTCTACAAGAGAGGAAATGGATAAAGAGATACAATTCATCAAACAACTGTTCATTGATAGAGGATACCCCATTCATCTTATTGATGATACAACCAATTATGTATCTAATCAATGGAATGATAAGTATATTCCTTTATTAGGAAAGTATGAACACAAGGTGAAGATGGGATCCGATAGTGGTTTTAAAGCAGGTAGAGTGTGTGTTCTTTTAATACACCTCATGTTGACAGTATAAAAGAGATATTAACAAGGCATTGGGATATAGTCACGGTATTGAAGACAAACAAGGAGAAAATAGGATTGTATCCCAAAATAGTCTACAAGACTGCTCCCAATATAAAGAAATTACTGGAAAGAGCAGGACATGAGGAAGATGAAAAGGAGCTGGTGTACAACCCCACTAAGAAATGTGGGAGATGCAAACAATGCAATTATATAAACACCCAGTCCCATATAAAATTGGAGAACTTGAATGGGACCAAGATCTATAGTATGAATGGCAAATGCCAAACAAGGCAGGTGGTATATTTAGCGAAGTGTATAGAATGCTCCGCATTCTATATAGGAAAAACCGAAAGAAAATTGAGGCAACGGGTTTATGAACATTATTACAAGATCAAATGTAAAGACATGAACAATGCACTCTACAAACACATTAGTGAGGCAGGAGATCATCATATTTTTCAGTTTATAATCATAGATAAAGAATATATAAACCCAATGGGGGGTGACTGGAAAATCAAACTGGCATGTAGAGAGAGCAATTGGCAAATTCTAGCTGATGCCACAACGAAACCTGGCCTCAATGACTACATTAGCATAAAGCCATTCTTATTATTGAGATAATAATAATTTTGCATTGTTCTCATAATTGTTTATTAACAGTTTATGCCTTTCATTTGTATATATTACATTGGAGGCAAATATCATTTAAACTGTACCAGTTTTTAAAGTGATTAATTTACATGTGTATATAATTATGATTCTACATTCATTATATTATTTATTATATAAATCAAATATATTCATGATTAATATTATTCATTATTATTTTATATGCTATTTATTATGAGATTTGATAGAAAGTAGTATGTCCATAGTCCAGTTTTTAGGATATATATTGTTTAATACATTATTTAAATTTCAATTTTAAATAATATCATACTTTTGTACATAAAATATTAGTAGGTTACATATTAGATATGGGATTTTATATACTACATATTATGAAGAATGTACATAGGATTAAAAGTATTATATTCTAAGTAATATACAATCATACATTATTTACAGTCATCAAATGTATAAAATGTATAATATGTATTTAGTTTTTGTAGAGTTGCTGTAGAGTTACCAACTATCTTGGTTAAACATTATTGTAAATAAATAATATATATTATTATTTTATTATTTTATGATATATGGTAGCAAAAGCATTCATGAGTATAAGATAGGACTACCATGAATTTCAAGTCTATGCCTTTAAATACTGCTGGCTAATGATAGATATGGAGTTTGGCGCCAAATCTGTTTTAAATTAGTATAAAAGAGAGAGTAGTAGTGGAGTTAAAGTGTTCTGATGAAGTCTGCCGGAGGGCGGATGAAAGCGCTTAACATAACCTTGTTACAGAAGTGGATTTATATGTGGTCGTGAATTTTATGTTGTAACTGTCTCAATAAATAGTTTTACAGAGGAGCTGCGTACAGCCTTTATTATCGGCATTCAGCTTTGGTCGAGTGTGGTTCTTTGCCCTTAGTGACTTGCCAGAAAACCACAAATTTTATGAGGAATAGGCCAAAAATATGAGGGAAAAATCTGGACAGTTGAGTGTTATGCATACCTCTTAACCTCTTAGTACAAGAAGTTTGGACAAAGCCTAAAATAATGGAGATACAATGGCCCAAAGATGGGGATAGATTTTAAATATTGCTCTTTTTAACAAAGAAAGCTACTAGAATAACAGGAATTGTTTTAGCATGCATTTTCTGAAAATAAGAAGTCAGAAACTCATATATGTCATTATTAGTGACTTCAGTCCTCTGTGAATTGCCAGAAAACCACAAATTGTATGAGAAACAGGCCAACACTCTGAGGCTAAATGTGGACAGTTGAGAGATATGTTGAAACACACACACACACACACACACACACACACACACACACACACACACACACACACACACACACACACACACTCACCTACCTCCTATCTGCTCTCAGACAGCAATGCACATGCATATACCTTCTCTCTCACAGAGCAATACACACACTTTCTCTCTCATACAGAATGGAACCACTAGTTTAAATTATATATACAAATATGCATACACTTTATCTCTCATATGAACAGAACAGTTAGTTTAAATTCTAAACATATACACACATTTTCTCTCTAATATAGAAATGGAATGGCTAGTTTAAATAACATACACTCACATACATTTACATATATTCACACAAGCTTCCTCTCTAGTTTAAATTACAGTTTTACACACACACACACATATCTATCTATCTATATATATATATATATATATATATATATATATATATATATATATAGATATATGCACGCTTATATTTTCTATTAAAGTAATGGCTAGTTTAAATTCCACAAATGTGGAATGCGTTTATTTCCTACTTCCATGTTGGTAATGCCTGCATGGTTTTCCTTAAAGGAGAAGACACCACCAGTGCAGTGTTTTGAAGTTTTTTTGTTTTGCTTTTATTAATATATTATTAAAATGAATGCTTCAGCCTCCTGGCCAAAGTGCCCCTCCCCCAGCCATGGGGGCTCTGCGTGACTGCCTCTGTCACCTACTGATGGATCCAGCTCTGATCTCAATCCCTTACCATGCATGCCCGCCATGCCTACTGTCGATCAAGACCAATGTAGAATGATATTTTCCCACCAAATGCAGTTATCACATTTACTGAGAATGCACACACTGTTTTAAAGTGTTGCACACTGCTTACCATCGTGCAAACAAAGTGCTTGACATTGTGCACCTTCAAGCTCCACATGTCCATGATATTAAACAGAGCAAATGTAAAAGTATTTGAAAGTGGTACATACACCTGTATTAGAACTCAGCACAATCTGGCCCCAAAAATGAATGGATTAATGCATTAATAGATGGTGCTACAGACTCAGTTGAGTAGCCGGTGTATTTTGGAGACTGAATAACAACTGGCAGACCTAACTGTTGTTGCATACACTTGCTACTTAACTGACTCTGTGGCAGTAGGTATTAATGCACTTAATGCAGTGATATGTTCCTTTTTGGGGTTAGATGATACTGGATCAAAATACAGCTATATCTAATACATTTAACTGCTTTTGTATCAGTGTTGCTGCAGGTTGGTGCCCAATGGGCACCATCATGCAATAATGCTTTAATGGATATAAACGGAAAACATAGAACAGTGGTGACATGGGGAGCAAGCAGGGAGAAGAACAATACGAATTCTCTGCTAAACTATGACAGGATTGATTGTATGAAATACATGTACTGCAAAACTGACTCTGTTAATGCATTGACATATTCCTTGTTGTTTGGGTCAGATGGTACTGGGTTCAAATCCAGGTGTATGTATATGCTATTCAAACAGTTCATACTAATGTACAACCTATTTATTCTATCAACTTTCTAGGTGTGGAAGTGCGATATTACATATTGGTACATATTTTATGGGCCGTTGTCTCCCTGTTATGTATTTCTTTGGTCTTGCTCAAAGCGGATGACAGGTATGTTTCTGTTTCATAGTAACACGTCTATGGGACATTTATTTCCCTATTTCTGTTTACGTATCTTTGCATTATGTTGGCCTTTGTGGAGAAATGTTGTGCAAGATCACTGTCATCTGTGTAGCCCTAGTGGTCATTGTGGCATTTCATGCAAATCTGTGGACCGTTCATGCATTGACTTACATGAAATTGCTATCAGCATTCACTTGCAAGGTTTTGTACCCGACAACACTGCTGAAAGTGGCAAAACCTTGCTTAGATAAGCCGCACCTCATTAATTTGCATTGTGTGATGCATTGTGATGAGCAACATCATGGTTTCATGTACACTCAGTGTAGGCTCCATGTGAAGCCTACACTGAGTTTATTGAATCATGGGGTTTATTTTTACCATAACTGAGACAGAGACCATGCCGATTAAAAATGAATAATGTAGAACTCCTTAAAATGGTGCACAAAATATATCCACATGATATACTTTTCAAAAAAAGTAGCTAAAATATTTGTTAATTTGATAAGGCAAACATTATACTGTTATGTCTGACTACTGTAATCATCTTCTAATATTTTTAAGCTTTTGGATATGTAAATGTAAACGGCAATCTATTAAAGTTAAGTGATAAAGCAACTCTAGTGACTCCAATTTAACAAATTTATTACCTACACTACCAAACAAAGCAAATGCTTCTGGAAAATGTACTAGACATGACTTTGGTTGTAAATAATTTACATAATAACTAAGATAAGGTAGACGATCACTGATGGAAGAATAGTTATTAATACATCAGTGACAAAAGTTCTCATCAAACACTGAAATATTAACAACTTTCAATAGTATTAATATTATTCATAAATGTTCCTGTCTCATCTAAATAACTAAATGACTGACTAGCTTTTACAAGAATTGTCAAATCCATATCAATATTTCTTAATTTCTCTTATTTCTATAAATGTCTAGTAATGAAATTTAAAGTATACCTAGAATCATTTTAACTTACATATTAAATTTCTTCTTTCATTGGCAACATGTTACTTGAATATATGCTGTGTATGAAGTCCAATAATCAGTCCCAGCACAAAAAAGGATAGTCAAATAAATATATTCAAATCATAAGATCATAGGAGGCTACTAGGCTATTGGCCTTGATGCCTTTATAAGTCTAGCCAAGTGTTTAGCCAATGTTTAGACAAGTCATCATTCAGATCCCCTGTCCAGCAGGGACACAGGTGTAATCCCAGAAGTGTATTTTCTGCTTTCCATCCAGTTATCCAGGTTGCACTTAAGAAGGGATAATAAGGTACTCTACTTGATGTGGAGAAGGAGTCCATTCCACTGATAGGGTAGTCTCTGGGACAAAAATCTGTCCTGCCAACAAGTCCTTTTGATGTCACAGACCAGGTTGAGGTCAAACATATGGGTTTCTTGAGTGGAGCTTGACTTGTGGATATGCAGCAGTCCCATCAAGGAAGGGTCTGAGATTGCTTTGTATGCTGGACAGAGGTCACCTCTGAGGAGTCTGTATGAAACTGAGTAGACGGACAGGGCTTTTAGCCTATCTGTGTAGGGTAGATGTTTGAGGCCCTGGATTCTTCTGGTGAGTTACCTCTGTGGTCTCTCCAGCTGCTGCCTGTGCTTTGCGAGGTACATGCCGAAGGGAGTGTTGTACTCAATAATTGGCCTTATAAGGGAAGAATGCAGGGATCTTATGACCTCTTTGCCCCTGGATGAGATACCCTTACTTATGAGGTGGGCCATGTAGAAAGCTTTCCGTACAGTGGAAGCAACATGGTGGTCAAAAGTCTATGAACCTGGGTGCCCAAATTCCTCACTATTGATTCTGTACTTAGCACATTGTTATTAATGTGATAATATATGGGGACGCCACTCTCCCCAAAGAGGATGATGATGCATTTTTTGGCATTCAGCTTGAGGCCATGTTTCTGGCACCAGTCATTTGTTTGGGTGAGACCCTCTTGGAGGATATCCACATCATTTGGGGAATTGATGACTGCACCCAGCTTGCAGTCATCTGCAAACCTGGTTATCCGTAGCCCACTGGTTTTGGCCTGCACCTCAGAGAAGTATATCCCGAATAACAGAGGCCCTAAGACCAGTCCCTAGGGTATGAAGCTCATTACGGGTCTACTGCTTGAGGTGGCTTCCCATATTTTGATTAGGTGGGTTCTATCAGTAAGCTAGTTTGCTAACCATCTGGTAACATATGGATTGATGCCTAGTTGAAAGAGTTTATCTCTTATGGCCGAGTGGGGAATAGTGTTGAAGGCTTTGGCCAGGTCAAGGTAGGCAGTGTGCATGGTCTTCTCCTCATTAATGGCTTTGGTGACTGTCTTAAAGAAGTCAACTGGATTTAATACACATGACAAAGCCAAACTGTATGGGACTGAGTGGTTGGAGGTTGCCAATACCCCTGTTAATGAGGTTTGTGATTATCCATTCCATGACCTTGCAGATCAGGCTAGTTAGACCGATGGGTCTATAATTTCCTGCATCAGTGGATGCTCCACCTTTGTGTAAAGGGATGACAGTGGCTGTCCTCAGCTCATCTGGGACAAAGCCAGTACTCAGGCTTTGGTTTAATAGGGTGCCTAATGGTGGTACATGCCTGAGTTCATATAGGATGCAGCCTGGGATGTTATCGGGTCCCGTGGACATTGTATTTTTTGCCTTTGAGAGGGCAGTGATGACCTGTTCCCTAGAGATAAGCGGTGGGGGCAGGTACTGGGGATATCTTGATTTACTGATGGGGGACAGAGAGGAGAAATTTTTTCTGAATCTGTCAGACTGTAAATTGGCTACATCTACAGCGTATGTGGTGCCCTTGACCACCAGTTCTGAACAGATCTGGGTGCTTCCTTTGAGATTACGGACATACGTGAAGAAGGCCTTATGTTTGTCTCTAGTAGATGTGGTCAATATGGACTCGAAGTTGGTTTTAGAGGATTTCACTAGTGCTCTTATTTGCTTGTTCAGGCTAAGGGGAGATTGCTTCCAATTAGGCACCTGCTCCTTCTTGGTATTGGACAGCAATTTTTTTTTCCTTTTGTTATATAGTTTATTTATTGCAGATGTACACCAGACAGGTTTACTCTTCCTTGCGGAGGATGATTTTGTCCTGTCAGGTATTCCTGATTCCATGCATCTATATAAATGCTCATATAGTACTTTGGTGTAGATCTGGACATCGGTGCCAGTTCCTACACTGGGGGAGGGGCTATGAAGCTGCTTATATCATCCCTCAGGAGGTTGTAATCAGCTCTGGAGAAGTTTTTTTGTTTGACCCTAGCTAGAAGGGGGTCAGGGGAGATGGTGACTTTGAAAGTGACCACTTTATGGTCGAATCATACCAGGGAAAATGATACCATAGGGGTGCTGCAGTAGTTACTCATGTTGGTTAATACCAAGTCCAAGATATTATCTACCTCTTCTGGGGGTATCAATTAGCTATTCCAAGGCATCTGCAATGATAAAATCAAGGAATCTCTGGGCATTTGTGTTCTGGCATGAGTAGTTTTTTCCATTTTATGGTAGGGTAATTAAAGACACCCAGGATCAGTGTAAAGGGTTGAATTTTGATAGATTTGAAGCGGTCCAGATAGGTGGACTGGGTATCTTAAGTCTATGTTGGAGGCCTGTAACTAGCTATAATTTGAATAGGGGCCTTGTCAATGGTTAACTGCAGCTGGAGTGTCTCCTGTGTGTCATACTGTTTGATCAGCCTGGAGGTGTGTGCGTCTTTAATATATATTGAAACTCCACCTTTTTTGACTTTGCTGCCCACATTTTGGGGTCTGAATGCATGATAGGATGAGTAAACAGGTAAGGCTGGGGTGCTCTCCACAGCTTTGAACTAGGTTTCTGTGACTTCACAAATGTCGACATCTTCCAGGGTTAAGAATGCTTGAAATGAGTGGAGTTTCATGTTTAGACTCCTAATGTTTAGCAGCATGACTTTTAATTTGCATTTTGTTGAGATTTCTATGTTAGTAGTATCGACCTCATGAGTTTTCCTAAAAAAAAAGGCACTGTGGGGGAGGCAAGGGCCTTTGCCAGAAGCCTGAAGCCCAAGTGAGACAGATGCAGGCCATCTCTAGCAAAGCATCATGGTCTGTCGATCATATCTTACCAGGCTGTCAGGCACTGGATCCCCCTGGAATGACACCAGAAACTAAGCCAATTGTTAAAGGCAATCATTTTCTGTTTGCATTGAGGCATCATTCTGGGTGATGGTCAAATGCTGCTTAAGGCTAGAGACATACCTGCCTGGGACACATAGTCGGTGAGCTCAATCATGTCACTTTTCATATAGTCCAGGGAGGTACATCTCAAGTTGTTCACACCAACATGGACTATGACAGAGTCATAACAGTACGTGTTATTGAGAGACTTGAGTGCATGTGTGATATGGTGGATTTTGGCACCTGACAAACGACTAACCATTATTTTCTCTTTATCCAGCCTGGTGAGAGGCACATGTGTGTCTCACAATGGAGTCTCCTATGACTAATATGTTGGGTTTATGGTTAGGCCTTAGTGGCTATGAGACAATGGTTTGTAAACTATGCATGGTATGTGGTGTGGTGGGCTGTGGAGTTCTCATGTGTTTTTGCCTCTGAGGTCTCCTTTGTTTGGGTTTGATTTTGTTGAGAATCTCTGCATATATGTGTGTGTGTGTGTGTGTGTGTGTGTGTGTGTGTGTGTGTGTGTGTGTGTGTGTGTGTGTGTGTGTGTGTGTGTGTGTGTGTGTGTGTGTGTGTGTGTGTTGTATAGTTGTGGGTGGTGATTGAGGTGTAGTGATTGTGTTGGCAACTTTCTCAGTGCCAGATATACTGGCTTGTGAGGGAGACAGCATAGAATATAGCTTCTTTATGTAATTGCATCTCTCACAAATTGTGTTCCTAGGTGGTGGTAGTAGATGGTTGTCCATGTACATGAGGCAGTTGCTACACTGTCTCAGGATGCCCATATCAACCAGGCTGGCAGGAGAAAGCATAGGAAATTGTCCATCCTTATTTGTCAGAATCTGAAGAAGAGAGGCCAGGGAGAGTTAAGGGGTAGGACTAAACCGAAAGTGCTTAAACCAAAACTAAGAAGCTTAGAATAACACTTAAAATTTAAACAGGCTAAAAACAAGCAGTAATAAATGCAGTAGAGAAGATGCAATGGAACACTTTAGAGAACAAGTATCAGAAAAACCAAGATGAAGTGACAGAGTAGGAGGAGAAAACACAAATGCTGTAAAAGCAGGTGAGTAAAGGTTTTTTTTCAGTAAAGTGGAAAGGGAGAAAGGGGATAATTCAAGGCTAAGGAAGGAAGGGGGTTGGCCTTTCCAAATGGTCTCTCTGTATTAGGTAGAATGAGCTAATGACACTGGACCGGAAGGAATGTCTCAGATCAAATTTACACTAGGGGCGGGCAACTGCAAAGCTACCAAGTATAAGAACAACACACCAATAGGGAGCGTGGGTGAGAAACTATGCTACAGCTACTAGCTACACTATTTTAGGCAGAAAAACACCAGAAATGTTTAGCACAGCAGAAAAACAGCAGTGAGACACTAAATTAATATTTTAAACAGATAAAGAAGCAAGGAGACTCTAGAGAATGCTTTTAACTGCAAACAAATCAGTTATATGATACACTCCTTGGCAGGAAATCAGAACAAACAGATGCTTAACAAACAGAGACAATTTCCAGTGAAACTATCTAAAAAAGCTTTACAAACAGTGTGACAGTAACAAAAGTGATTTAACAGGCCCTGTAAGGCAGACAATTTCAGTACAATAGTGCAGATTAATTTATAGCAATAAAATAAAGTAAAAAATAGTAGGCAGCAGACAATACAAAAGTGCTATAAATGGTTAGAATAAGCAATAACTAGTAAAAATAAGCAAAAAACAGGGTACTTATTGCTATATATCACGGATCAGAGTTGTGGTCAGTGCCCCTCCTCCGTTCAGCTCAATGTGAATGAATCTTGGTATGCAACACAGAATTCTTCTAAAACTAGAGTAACAGTTACAATTGTTAATGGTTAATATATCTGTTTGTTTTACTGAGAATGCATTACCCCTCAATGTCTTAGAGACAGCTGCAATAAATTCACTTTCAAAATTAATTTTAAATATACAATGAGTTTAAAGTCTAATATCTCCTTCACAAGAAAGCTATTCCAACTTGATACATTCAAATAAATTATATACTAACTAGAAATAAAAAAATTGGGGGAAACAAAGTAATATACAGGGGAGTAGTTAACATATTAAGCATTTCTCTTTCACTGGCCATATATTATTATCAGAGACTTGTAGCAATGTTCATTGTTTGGCTTCTCTCACAAACTGCATCACAAAATTTACTGTGGAAAGTATTTTCATTGAACAACAATGTGCCTCATTTGCTTTCATCAGCTGATGCAGTACTTGAATGTTCTCCAGGACACTGCTGACCTCACTGTAGTACATACATACATACATATGCATACAAATATTTCAAGCATGGGTATTAATGCCTTTCTAGCCTGCCAATATATCAAAACACTTGTTCCCATAATAAGTGTCCAGGTTCTTCTTAAAAATATTTAAACTAGTACTTGGTTTAATGTAATTTGTTAGTCTGTTCCATGCATCAGCTGTTCACTCAGAGAACCAGTTTGTACATTTTTCATTCTTATAGAACCTTCTACATATGATATCTGATGATTCTCTAGTACTTTTTGATAACCGCAAACATTCCCAGACATAGTTGTCTCTAAATGCCCTATACACCTGAATAAGATCTTTTAAATATTTATAACAGATACTATAGAAGTTTAGATATTTTAGTCTTTCAAAATTACTTAAATTTTTGCATCCATGGATGCCCTTGGTATATTTCTACTGTACTCTTTCCAGTTTTCTTATAAGGTTTCCATATTGTTATTCCATACTCATGTTTCAGCCATAGACCTTTAGTTTTTGCTTGTACTTCAGAGAACTAGATTCCAAACAGTAGAGGTCTCAGGACTGATCCCTTGTAACACCACTGGTTACAGGTCTGCTGTTGGAGGTGGATTACCCTAATTTGACTATATGAGTTCTATCAGTGAGCCAGTTAGTGACCCATCTAATGATATAAGAGTTGATGCCTAGTTGGGTGAGTTTGTCAATGAAGCCTGAGTGGGGGATAGTGTCAAACACCTTGGCTAAGTCCAGATAGGCTGTAAGCACAGATATCCCTTTGCCCGGGACCTTGTTGACTGTTTCAAAGAAGTTCACCAGGTTTAACAGACATGGTCTCCTTTTGACAAATCCAAACTGAGTAGGGTCAAGTGTTTGGAGATTACCTATATCTTTGTTGATAAGGCCAATGATGATTCGCTTCATGGCTTTGCAAATAAGGCTAGTCAGGCTAAAAGGTCTATAGTTCCTGGGATCAATGTAAGCACCACCTTTGTACAAGGAAATAACGGTGACTGTTTTCCATTCAGCTGGTAGAAAGCCAGTGCATAGACTGTGATTGAAAAGATTCAGCCTGGAATATCATAATGTCCCATAGATGCTGTGTTTTTAGCTTTAGAGAGGGTGTTTATGACCTGCTGTTTAGAGATACAAGGTAGGGGACAGGTGGTAGGGATGTCATGGGGTACATGTGGTGGGGACAGTGGAGTGAACATACCTCCCAACTGTACCAAATTACTCAGTTTGTACCAAGTTTTGGGGTCCAAATAATGGGTGACACCCCCTTCATTTCTGAATTTTTTTCAAGTTTTATTTTTAATTTTTTTTCCCAATTTTTTTTTTTTTTTTTTGAGCTGATGTCATCACGTGAGCAATGATGTCAGCTACATCGGGGCGATCAGCCTATCAGAATTGAGCTCAAGTGCTGGAATTGAGCTCAAGGGCTCCATTGCACACATTTCCGGCTGGGTGGCATATTTTGAATGCATTTCCATTATCTGATCTGTGAGTGGGAAACAGTTATTCAAATGAGTGTGTTGGCTCTATATGAGCAGGGATTAGGCTACAGCGGTGGCTGGCAATTTCAAATGGATCTTTTCTCTGTCTGTGAGGCAGGTGAACTGGGTGAATGAGATTAGCTGAAGTAGGAAACATATTATTTATTCTGTGAAGAATTTCAAATGGATCTTCTTTTCTCTACATATTATTATTTATTTTGTGTGTGTGTGTGTGTGTGTGTGTGTGTGTGTGTGTGTGTGTGTGTGTGTGTGTGTGTGTGTGTGTGTGTGTGTGAGAAAATGCCCCCAATGTAATACACCTGGTGGCTAGAAGTACTCAGGCTCAAACCCTATACCTTGGGTACAGGGTAAAAAGAGCCTAAAGTCCCTAGCCACCACCACTTTTGAATTACAGCCTCATATTTTTGATATGTTCCTCATAAAATCTGTGTTTTTCATGACTGTAGCAAATCACTGAAGGATTGAATTCACTAAATAATTACAAGCATTTGAATTTCAGACTTCATATTCTTCAGAAACTAAATGGTAACACAACACTTTTTATTCTAGCAATTTTCTAAGTTTATAAGATCAATATTTGAAATGTATCCCTATTTTGGGGCTGTATTCCCCCATTACCGGCTTTGTCCAGGTTTTTTGTAATAAGAGGTTAAGACTAGAACTATGGTGAGAAATGAGAACTGAATTCACTAAATGATAGCCATTTAAGTTTCAGACTTCCTATCATTGAGGAAGCTGCTGATTTGGCATAGTGGTATGTTGCTCTGACTGCAGTGCACAGGGTCCTGGGGCCAAGTCTTGGCAGTGAAATGCATTGTGGTAACACAACATTTTATTCTAACAACTTTCCAAAATGTTTGTCCCCCCCCCAAAAAAAAAAAAAACTGAAATTGAAAATAAGTGTGAGAATCTGTGCAAGATGCCTATGGCTTACACTACTGTCATTCTAGTTATATATATATATATATATATATATATATATATATATATATATATATATATATATATATACATATATATTTATATATATATATACATATATATTTATATATATATATATATATATATATATATATATATATATATATATATATATATATATTGTGTGGGTGTGGAAGTAAACTTTTATGATGGACATGTTCTGAATTGGGCAGTTTTGTCATTATCGGTTCATGCGTTTTGTTTTGTTGCCTCATTGCCTACTGGAAAAATGTTCAGACAATAAGTTTAAAATGTCTCTGTCTAACAAGTGTGCTGTATTATACAAGGAATATAATTTAATAAAGTCAGGAAGGTGTGTCAAAGAACACATGTATGTTTCTTGTTTTGTGTGCAAGGGGTACAATGATTTGAAAACAGCCCAAAGGTAAATACAGATCGATAAACTGTGTGTAGATTCTAAAATTTATTCTCGGACAGACTATAGACATATTTATAAAATCTTATACAAGACAGTTTGGCTCCTCAAAGGGGGTGATAAGTTGTCCTAGTCACATCTAGGAAACCTCAGATACTGGAATCAAATTAGATTATATTGAAAAAGAACTGTTCAAACTGGATCCAAACAAAGCACAGGGAGGAGATGGAATTAGTAATAACAATGTGAAAACATATCAGCAAGAACTCACAGTACCATTGGATAGAAGAAGTAAAAGAAAGAATAAGAAGTTTATATGTACAGAATATGAAATGGGGTGAAGTAGCAGCCAGACAGATTGAAACAAAGTTAAGAAAAACCTCTAAATGGTAAATTCCAATCCCAGATGCAATACCTAACTTCTGGCTTAAAGTATTAACATCTTTACATGAAGATTTAGCCATGAATAAGAACTATTTATATGCACACCCCAAACAGAAACCAGCCTGGTTAACAATAGGAAAAACAATACAACTACTTAAGAGTGAACCTGCAAGTTATCTTAAAAACTATAGGCCAATAACATGCCTGCCAACAAACTATGCACTGGAATTGATGCTGACAGAGTTTATAGTCATTTAGAAGAAAACTCAATCATGGCAATAGAACAAAAGGGTAATAAAAGAAAGTCATATGGAACAGAGGATCATTTGCTGTTAAATTAAATAAAGTAATAATGGAGAACTGTAAAAAGAGGAAGAATCTTATGGCTGGACAAACTACAAAAAACATTTGACAGTATCCCACATTCATGGATAAACAAGTGCTTAAAATATATAAGATATACCCTACACTGATCTATTATGTTACAGTGACCATGAAACAGTAGCAAACCACTTGCAGTTAATCCATGATAATGGGCAACTTACTATTATTATTCCACAGATAAAAATTGAAAAGGGAATATTCCAGGGTGACTGCTGCTCTTTTGTCTTGTCCTTAACCCATTAAGCTGTCTACTTAACAGAATAGGTCATGGCTACAATTTGGCTTTCAGAAAACTACAAAGTGTAAAGACTTCTCATCTTCTTTTTGTAGATGATTTAAAACTGTATCAGATGAGGAAGTAAAAGCACAACTGCAAGTGGTCAAAACTCTTTCAGATAATATAAGAATGTCATTTGGTCTTGATAAATGTGGAAAAGCTACCTTTAAAGCAGGAAAGCTGCAGCATCAAGAAAACTTCAGTTTGAGACATGAATGCGATATAAAGAACTTGAGCAAGAGGGACCCCGGGATTCATGAAGCTTGTGCCTGGGGCAGACGTAGCAGTGGCATTACAACACCAAATATGGCCGGCAAGCAATCCAGGTATGAGCTGTTTCCAAGTGCACTACCTGCATACGCTACGCCTGCACAGCTCCCAGTCCCTGTATGCTAATTACCCCATTTGCAGCAGTGTGGCATGCAAATGAAGGTATTTAGCAATCCAGGAAGTGGTGCAGGCATAGTGTAAGCTTGCAGAAATGTAAACCGTGAAAAATGGTTTACATTTTTGCAAACATAAAATCGGAGCCATGACAGCCGGCCAAACACATGTATTATATCATTAATATATGCCAATGGCTAAATATATAGACATTGGCATAAAAAAATGTACAAAATATAAAAAGAACATTTAATTTCATTTTCCGCACTATCGTGAAGTTTAAGTCCAGGGCAGCGGCGCACAAACCAGATCACAAGAAAAATAGAAAAATATAGAATAAAACTGCCGTGTAACACATATCATGATTTTCCCATAATAGTCAATGGCAGGCATGTTACACCACACCATGGTGCAAGGGTTGCTAAGGGGCTGCGACAGTGTTTTGCACGGTAGCTAGGAATTAGTAGGCAATGCCATGCAAATGAGAGGAGTAATAGTGAATCACAGATTCCCCGCTGGTGTAAGGATGCACCTCACAGCATAGCGTTATAACACCGAGGTGTGCCCTTGAGATAAAGATGACATCAAGAGAGGGGTGTGTCACGTTTGCTGTAAGCAGATTGGAGCATTGCTAATCCAATGTCCTATAGCTAAGCAAAGTTGCAGGAAAGGGGTGTGTTGAACTGACTATAGCTTTACTTAGCTGAGAGCATACAAGGTAACTGAGTATGCATCTGAACGGAGATTAAAACGCGCTTAAACTCAGTAAACAGGTTTGTGTGGTGCACACCGGAGCTGAAACAGGAAGGATATAGGAAAAGAATAAGGAAATGCTGCAGCAGGGAAATTGGAGTACAAATGACTATTTAAGACCTAGGAACCTACAGTGGGCCATTTACAACAACTAACAAGGCTGCAAGCAGCTACCTGCAGAACAGGAAATGGGAAGGGCTGTACTGCAAAGAAAACAGTAAAGTGTCACAGCAGAACATAGCAGATTTGCAGTATATCAGCTAAAGGACACATTTTGCAACACATGACTGGGTAGGGAAAGTACAAAACAAGAAAGACGGCAGGTGGAGGCATGCCAATAATGGGAGGGGATCCTGGTATAAAAGTGAATTTAAGGGCAACAGATTAATCAAGGCAGGCAAGCATAACTCCACACGAAAGACCCCACACTTGCAGTACTCACTGTAAAACCCATAATTAAGATACCATGCAGCTAGAATTGCTCATACACACCCAATGACATCAGCAGCATACATAGCACAATAGTATAAAGTGTGAAAGCACCTCACACACACTTGTGTATTCCCATACACTTTGCACCATTGGTGTATACAGATGGGGAACTTTTAATATGTACATGTTAGGGGCTGCCGTAGCTTTGGTCCACCAGCATGTGTTGGTGACTGAAGGTGGTATGGAGGATGATGCTCACAACCACCCCAGACACCAGAGGAGGGGAAGAGTGTTCAGACCCAGGTTAACCTACCAGGGGCTACATGATCTGGAGATAGTAGAGTGTTACAGGGTGGACAGGGACACCCTACAGCAACTTGTGGAGCTGTGCCGACCACGCCTCAGAGCCAGAACAAACAGAGGGGAACCCATCCCAGTGGATACAAAGGTATGTGTAAGCCTGAGAATACTAGCTGCAGGTACCTTTCAAAGGCCGACTGGGGATATCATGGGGATCTCACAGGCATCAGCATCTAGGGTACTTCACCAGTTCCTGGATGCCATGTTACCACATGCCAATGAACACATATACTTCCCCCGAACGCAGGAGTAGTTGGCCAGCAATATGCGTCTCTTCCACTGTGTGTCAGAATACCCGGAGGTACTGGGTGCAATAGACTCCACACACATACAGATCAGGTCACCACCCGGTGAGCAGGGTAGGCACTACATAAACCACAAGGGATACCTCTCCATCAACTGCCAGGTCGTGTGCAATGCCCAGGGCATTATCATGGATGTGTGTGCTGGCAGCCCTGGAAGCTATCATGACTCCCACATCTGGCATGCCTCACAGCTGTATCAGGTATTTGCCAGGGGGACATCCCATATGGCCACCTGGTGGGGGATGCTGGCTATGCACTGGAACCGTGGATGATGACTCTCATCAGAAATGCACACACACCCATGCAAGAATGCCATAATGAGGCATATGCACAAACCAGAATCATCATAGAGCATGTGTTTGGGATGCTTAAATCACGGTTCCCTTGCTTGGACATATCTGGTGGAGCCTTGCAGTACTCTCCAGACACATGTGCCCACATCTTAATAGTATGTGCCATGCTACACAATATGATCCTGCGGAAACAGCTGCAGCAGGGACAGAATGGTGAAGGCCCTCACAGCCTACCACCATTGCCAAGGGTCCCACAGGTACAGAGATACTGAGACCAAGAACACCCTGAGCCAGCCCCAGTAGGCAGACAGAGGCATGCCCAATATGACCATGCCTTGGCAAGGAGGGAACGTATAGCACACACACTGACAGTAGGGACTGACACCTTTCACCACCTGCACACACAGTAAAAATGGATGGTACACACTGAAGACTACCTGTAAATTGTCATGTGTAGGCAGTCTACTGTGTGCATCTAACATAGGCAGCTTTCAACTATTGCACACACAACTGCTCTTGGCACAAGGTAAGTCAACACCTGAACAGTAAATTAAGCTATCAGCATGTGCTGATACTGTATGTATAGATTCATAGGTTCATAGGTAGGTACTTGGCTAACTGCTTGACGGCATTCATAAGCCTAGCCAAAATATGTCAACTTTTGCCACCCCATTGATTAATTAACTGTCTCTCTGTGGAGCAGAGCCAATGGTGGGATCCCTGGGGTGTATCTGCTGTTCCCCATCCACTCTTCAAGGTTTCTCATGAGGAGTGTTAGTGTGGGGCTCTGTATAATGTAATTAGGGATGTAGTTTCAAAGCATGGGGAGTTTCTGTGACAGGAATCTGCCCCTCCACCATCTTCTAGTTATTGTTGTGGCAAGGTTTAGCTCACTACTATGTGCGGCTCACTGTGACATGGATTCCCATAGGTGGAGCATATCCATTAAGCCTGAGTCGGACATGACTTTGTTGGCCAGCAGAGATCATCTCTGAGTAAACGAGATGCCACTGAGCAAAGCAGGAGTTTATTCTGCCTGGCTGCATAGGACATATGTTTGACGCCAGTAATCCTCTTGGCGAGGTATGTTCATGGACCATCCAGCTGTTGTAAGTGTCTTCTGAGGTACATTCCAAATGGGTTATTATACCCTATGATGGGACTGATGAGTGATAAGTAAAGGGGCACTATAACCTCAGTATGTCTAGATGTGAACCCTTTAGTAATCAGATGGCCTACATAGAAGGATGTCTTAACTACTTTGGCGATATGATTGTCAAAGGGGAGATCACTATCTACCTTAGTCCCCAGATACCCTATTAACTCAGTGTATTAAAGTGGCTGCCACTTACGTGTTAATATGTGGGTATTTAGTTTTTCCAAAATGGAATGACCATGCAGTTTGTGGCACTTAGCTGTATTCCATGACATTGACACCCTGTGTAAGTCTCTGTGAGGCCCCTTGAAGGATGTCTGTGTCAGCTGGACTGTCAGTTATGGCTCCCAGTTTGCAGTCATTGCCAAACATGGTCTGCCATAGTCCACCTGTGTTTGCCTATACCTCTAAGAAGTATATGCCAAACAGTAGGGGTCCCAGGATTGAGTCCTGTGGGACACCAGTTGTGACTGGTTAAGAGTTGGACCTGGAGGCTGCTAGTCTTACCATGTAGGTTCTGTTTGTAAGCCTGTTGGCAACCCATCCTGTGATGTATGGGTATATGTACAGGCTGGTGAGGTTATCAATAATACCTGAGTGGGGAATGGTGTGAAAAGCCTTAGCAAGGTCCAGGTAGTATGTGTGAACCACCTCTCCCCTCATCTAACATCTTGGTGACTGTCTGTAAGATGTTAAACAGGTTCAGTAGGCATGATCTGCACTCAACCAAGCTGATCTGGGTTGGGTCAAGTGTTTGGAGGTTACCAATGTCTTTGTCAATGAGTGCCATGAGGATGCGCTCCATAGCTTTGCAGACCAGGCTAGTCAGGCTTATGGGTGGTAGTTACCATAGTCAGTTGTGTTTCCACCTTGGTGGAGTGCAATAACCATTGCTATGCACCATTGCATGGGCATGTAGCCTGTGTAGAGGCTGAGGTCGAAAAGCTTAATTAGGTAGGGGGTTAGTTTGTCTTGTATTGTTTGCAAGATGCAGTCTGGGACACCATCTGCCTCCATTGATGCTGTGTTTTGCCATCTAAGAGGGCTATTACCACCTGTGTGTCTCTGATGTCTGGGACACTGTACTTTACTGGTATTGTTAGGGGCTCTTTAGGGGCTAAAGTTAGCACTGAATGTATCTGCAAGGATATTGGTGATATTAGTAGGGTCAGTATATTTTGTGCTATATTGCACCGGCACTGTGCAAATCTGTGTGTTACCACTTAGATCCTTGACATAGCCAAAGAAGGCTTTGTGGTTATCTTTTGAATCCCTGCCTATTTTCCTGTTGATGTTAGCCTTGGATGATTTCATGAGGGACCTCTGTTTCTTACTAATACTGGTCACGGATGTCTGCCCTTCTTGGGTGTTGCTGTTTTTCTGGACTACTGTCCTACTTCTGTTGTATAGCCTGTTTATTGCAGGGGTTCACCAGACTGGTGTACTTGTCTAGGAGGAGCGAGTCTTGGTTTACCAGTGATGGCACTATCCATACATCCTTGTAGGTGCTTATAGAGTGCATTTGTAAATCTTTCTGTATCTTGAGCAGTGTTTTCCCTTAGCATGGGGGCTGTGAAACCTCCCACCTCTGTCTTTAGTAGTGTGAATTTAGCTGTAGGAGAGGTATTCACTGTGGTTTCCTTGGGTGGGGGAGATGTTTGGGTGTGGAAATCATCATTGAAAATTCCATGGTCAGATGTAACCAGTGACCGGTTTACCTCTGCTGTGGTGTACCTGTCGCCCATGTTGGTGTTTACCACTTCTAGTATGTTTCCACCTCTTGTTAGGGAGTTTACCATCTAACACAGGGCATATGAGGTGATAAATTCCAGGAAGCTCCAGGAAGCGCTGGGCCTGGAAGTGAGTAGTCGAGTAAGTTTCCCAGTTAATGGTAGGGTAGTTGACATTGATCAATACCAGGGTGTTCGGTAGGACTGTCATGTTTTCCACTGTCTCCAGGTAGGAGTGGCGGTCCTGGGTCATGGAGGGTGATCTGTAGCAGACCACAGTTTGCATTACAGTTGTGGCCAATGTTAGCTGCACATGGATGATCTCAGAGGTATCATGCTGCCCCACTAACCTGGAGGTGTAGGTATCCCTGATGAATATGGATACACCCCCTCCATGTATGTGGCAGTCCATGTTCTGTGGCTGAAATGTGTGGTATAGGTTGTAGTCTGGTAGTGCTGGTGTGAAGCCTTAAAACACATCTCAGTTACTGCACAGATGTCGACGTAAGGAGTGCTGTGAGTGCGTGCATATTGTGATTACAACCCCTGGCATTGAGTAGCATAACCCTCAATGATTTCACTATTGTGCTGTTTACAGAGGTGCAAATCACCTTTGAGACTTGCCTAAAAAAGGCACCATGGGAGCACCAATAGCCTTGGCCAGTATTCCAAAGCCTAAGGCTGACACATGTAAGCCAGTATGGTATTGTTGCATGCATGTTACCCATCTGTGCTTGTAACTCATCTTTCCTGTAGGTAACCTACTGCTAAGCAATAGAAAGCCTTAAACTTATACAAGTCATCTATCTTCCAAGATAGGCTTTTGGAGAGATTAAGTATCAGTGTTCTGTATGTTCTTGCTGTACTTAACTGTTTTCTGACTACATGTTGATTTTTCACTGTATATTGTGATCTGAAAGCTTTGTTTATTCACATATTATGTCTGTGATGGCCTGCACTTTAGAGGTTCACAGATAGGCAGTAGGCTATCTGCCCAAGGGCATTTAGAAGCATAGCTGCAGTGTGTTTCTTTCTCTGCATCATTGATGAAGTAACTGAGCCTCTGTGAAGCATAGCCAGTGAAGTAATTCCAGGCAGAGTTGCCGGAAGCTGTTGAAGACTGGGGTGGCGGAGGGTGATAGGGGCATTTAGTGATCTAAAGAGGCCATGTTAACATGAAACATCAACACCATTCAATTTCCCCAACAGGTCTTGCAGCTATAAAACTGGAGGGGCTCCCCCATCCCCTGGCTGTATGGTTCTAGGACACATGATCCCAGGGATGTATATTCTGTTACCCATTCACACATCAAGGTTTCTCATGAAGTGTGTCAGTGAGGGGCTATGCCTAATGTAGTTAGGAATTTAATTTATAGTCTCTCATTTCATTTGTTATGTTTTTATTTCAGGAGTAAGTGAAGCTCAGTGGGTTTGGGTTCTGGGTCCGAAACACAAAGAAACCCATGTTATGATTCCTGTTCAAA